>NW_023425427.1:3582500-3920000 GCF_014108245.1 Pipistrellus kuhlii | reverse complement strand
CTTTAGTTCTTGTTTATCTTCACTTTGGGATAGAGCCTTTCAAAAATCCCAGAAGAAAGATCCTTCTTCAAAGGCCCTGTACTCTAATTTTATTTTCTCCTGCTTTGTGAGAACACCCTGTTCAGCTTCTTGACCTCTAAACCACCTCTTTATGATGAGCTTCTAAGCCACTCAGAGACCACTTTAGAATCATCAAATGCCCCGAGGAGTGAAGCAGCACTGAATGTTAGGCTCACCTCTCTGGACTTTCCTTCTCTTTGGCATCACAGCCTTTTAAGTTTTGGTAGTTCTCTTCACAGTTTCTTCACATTGTCTGACTATCCTATATAACACAGTGTCTTATGTCTTCACAGTGACTATCCTATATAACAAAAGGCTAATATGCAAATTGATCGAATAGAACAACTGATCGCTATGACACACACTGACCCCCAGGGGGCAGATGCTTAATGCAGGTGGTCAGTGCAGTCCCACAGAGGGAGCATCGCTCAGCCAGAAGCTGGGCTCATGGCTGGCAAGTGCAGTGGTGGTGGTGGGAGCCTCTCCCATCTCCGTGGATGTCTGACTGCAGCTTAGGCCTTCTCCCCTGGAGCCGTTAGTTGGAGCTGGCCTAAGCCATCAGTCAGACATTCCCTGAGGGCTCCCAGAGTGCGAGAGGGTGCAGGCCAGGCTGAGGGACACCCTCCACCCCCATGTGCACAAATCTTGTGTACCGGGCATCTAGTTGTTGTTATAATTGATCTAATTTATATAATTTCCTAGTTCTCCATAGGGTTATTGTTCTAAAACAAACTAGTCTAAACCAGAGGCCATGAGCCAAATTCCTTTTCTAAGCACTTTCCTGGTAAATCTTTAAATTTCTTTCATTTAGTCATTTTCGTTTGCAGAGTCTCTGGTTGCATATAAATGTAAATGCATATCTTCACACAGAATTGAGCAGTTATGGCCCCAGAATAGAATTTCTGAGGATTGGTATAATTAAGGGAATATATCTGGCCCTTAAAACTATAAGAATATAACATGGTTCAAAAAATGTTTCAGTTCAGGTAAAGTAAAATGGACCTGGGCATAGGAGAGGGAGAATCCTAAGCTCCATATTAGAGTCTTGCTCCAGCCCACATCTGCCAGGTGTTCTTCTGCTCTCCCTTACAAAGCATCCGCCTACTTTAGTCAAGGAGAGCCAGAGATGCCTTTTTATTTGGTAATGGAGTTGGAAACATTTATTAAGAAATACATCATGGCCGAAACCAGTTTGGCTCAGTGGATAGAGCGTCGGCCTGAAGACTGAAAGGTCCCAGGTTGGATTCTGGTCAAGGGCGTGTACCTTGGTTGTGGGCATATCCCCAGTGGGGGATTTGCAAGAGGCAGCTGATCGATAATTCTTTCTCATTGATGTTTCTAACTCTCTATCCTTCTCTCTTCCTCTCTGCAAAAAAAAATCAATAAAATATATTTTTTTAAAAAGAAATACATCATGCTACAATTTAAAGGCATGTGGGTGAAATAATGGAAGGGAAGCCTTGCCATGGTTGCTACCTCCCTGAAACAGAAATTAAAGAGTAAAAATGATCCATTTTAGCAGAAACAAATGGTAGCACCACTTTCATAACAGTAGCAGATACTAAGGAAATAAAGCCTAGTGTACAGGATTTATGAGAACATCACCTTTGGCTACATTTTTTCACAGTTTATATCTATGGCTAGCCTAGTGCCTAATGCGTGGTAGATGCTCATAAGTATTTTTTTTTTTTTTTGCAAGGAACAGTGGTTGGAACTTAGAGCCCTGTAGTGGTTATCCTTTTTAGAGCTGGCACTAGAAACTAGACACTACCAGATTCCTGTCTTATTTCACAAATGAAGAAACCGTGATTTATATTTGTTGGGTTATTGCCGAAAGCAGATTATAATAGCAAACGACAAAACCTAAAAAATGCCTTCTGACAGACTTTGCTACAAAGTTGTGATTGTAAAAATAGGTGCACAGTACAATGGGCACATAAATACCGCAGGCTTTGGAATAATGATGTTTCATTCAACTTCATTTTGCTGAAACATTGATGAGATTCTGTAGGAATTAACTTGCATATATCATTAGCCTATGGTACAATTGGTTTTGTTGTACATCATTTCACTTACAGTTGCAGAGCCTATCCATGGTATTCAGGGAGGACTTAGTTAATACAAGAATAGAAGTACACAGCTCTGCACATAATGTTATCCAAGAACCTGGGTGAAGGATCCTTGGGATTTAGTGAAGGAAACAGAGTAAATCACTCAGGCAACAGACTGAGCTGCCTCCCATAAGGTGTTCTCTGGTCCTGGGAAGGTTATAAGAGTGAATGTGTCCACATTTTTTATTTATTTATTTATTTATTTATTTATTTATTTATTTATTTATTTGCAGTGGGTTTGATTATGTTGGCTAATGTGATGTAGCATGGGCAAGCCCTGTTGTATGGTTGTTTTCCATTATTTTGTTACAGCTATCTCCATCTCTGCCTTTCAAGGGAGAAAGCACCATGTTTGGCCATTGCCCTTTAAGTGCAAAGAAACTTGGGCATGAGAGAGAACACTATATTTAAGTCAAATGTCAAGTCTAGTATTTGAAATGGAAACCCCTCTTGCTGTCTGAGGCAATCATCAAGATGTGGATGGGAACAAAGCAATTTTATTTTGGCCTGTGCCCCGTAAGTGCAGATCAGGAAGTGGGTTAAGACTGACTTTTTCTTTTTCTCTATTAGAATCTCTACGGAGAAAAACAAACAACCTCCCTCATTTTTAATTTGTAGTAAACGATTCTCTGCTGACATGTTCTCTGCTGCCATCAATGCCAGTGCGACACCCTGGCTAATTTGGAGTAGCGTTGTTTTGGAACAGCTGGGAATTAGCTATTCAGCAATCCTACATTAAAATTAATCTGATAAAGTATACATTGACTTGATGCTTCTCTGAGCATAGACTTTAATAGATCAGAGTATGGGGGGCTTGGCCGGTCAAATTAAAACCTCCCTCTATAAGATGGAGAGAGAAATTTGCCATCTCACCCTCCCACACCGCGGGACTAAAACCCTTCAGCTATCGGCACAGTACATCAAATTTAAGAGTCTTTAAATATTAAATATCAGTGTGCACCATGGAATGCAATAAACCCACTTTTCAAATAATGTTTCATTCCCCGACATCAAAATGTGTGAGGAATTTTCTTTTAAATATACTGTAGGAGTTAATTAAGTTCACTCAAGTTTATTGCACGGATTCACTACGCCTACATTGGGATATTTACGACCCACCCAGAATGCAACTCAGTGAAACTTTTGATATGTTGATAAGTGATAAGGATGTCATTTGAGGTTTATTTTTTAATAATAATTTAATTGTCATTGTAAAATGCCTCATAGTTAGGACAGATTAAATTGCCACTAAAGCCATTTCTAAAATTCATAACCTCTATAAATGTAAAGTGTTTGCTACTGTGTCATAAATAACAGCACTTGTTCCAGGAAAATGAGGTGCCTGAAATAAATTAAGAGAACCAAAACATAGAAATGCATTAGTTTGCAACAATTTCTGGTTGCTGCTGGGAACTCAGTTGAGTGTGTATGTGTGTGTGTGTGTTGGGGTGTGTGTGTGTGTGTGTGTGGATTCTTTTACTGAGCAAGGGTTATGGGTGATGCCAATAAATCTTGAGTCCTGGAGGAGTCCTACAGTGGTTTCTGTTTGTTTGCTTGTTTGTTTTTACCTTATTGGCACATCTGGAAGGTGCTGCCTTTCGACTGAGGAGGAACTAAAGAGTCTGGGAACTTGAGAAATGGCATCCCTAGCAAGGTGACCTTGTCCAAGTTGCATGGTCTTCTTGAATTTCATGTTTCTCAGCTGCCAAATGGGATCCCATTTTCTAATTGTTTTGAGGTCAGAGAGCCAAGCTTGTTCTCTCGTGGGTTCCTTTCTCTTCTAACTTCCACTGGACTTGTCTGAATAGTCACCTTCCTTAGGAAGCATTTTCTGATTTCTCAAGTAGGATTCAACCTTCTCTCTGTCACTCATCTAATGCCATTTATCCTGTGGCTGTTCATACGTGCTCAGAGACTGGTTTGCTCATCAGGGTAAGAGCCACTCAAGGTCAGAGTCTGTGCTGTTCATTGTTATATCCCCTGAACTCAGCATGCTACAGACATCTAATAGATGCCTGGTAGACCGTAATGAGATAAATATACCAAAATATCATTTGGTATATTTGAAAAAGAGTGTTTTCATATATTTAAGGGGCATACACTGCTAACATAAAAGAAACTCTTACATTCTCTAACTTCACCCTTTGGCACATGTCGATTCAGTGTCGGGGGCACTGCTGGCTGGCTTGCTGTTGGAGTGGGTGGCTTGTAGGAAGAGCTGGGGTAGAGGACTGAAGGAAAGGACGGGCTGATTTACCCAAGGAACTAGCAGCTGTTTTAGACATATTGAACTGATAATCAATGCAGCTGCCATGGAACTCACACAGAGAAGCAAACATGGAGGCCATATGTAACCCACTGTCTGTGTTAATTACAAATTGGAAAAAAATCCTAGGAGAAGCAGACAGGGTTTCAGGCAACCGATCCCTGGAGGCAAGGGTCAGTAGGTAGATTTGGTACTCACTCTGGCTAAGATTGAGTACCTAGGCTGACGGCGGCTCTCAAAAGAACTCCAGGGTTTAGTGAGAAACAAGAACCAACGTTGGACTGAGAGCGAGAAGCTCTGGATAATCTTAAATAAATTACTTTCTCTGGGCCTCAGTTTCCTCACTTGTAAAATGAAGGGTATTATATGATGATCCCTATGTTTCCTCTCATCTCACATAGACCACGACTCACATCTAGATGGTCAAGGTGTCACTGAGAGATGAGGGAACTGTTGGGTCTGGGATGTCGAGAGCTGCAATAACCATTTCCGGGAAAATGGAATGTGAGGTCATCTAAGTTGGGAGGTGGGAATGGCCCAGCATATCTGCTTCCTTGTTGCTGAGTTCTTACGATTTTTTTTTTTTTAAGTCAGAGCCAAACCAGAGAATGATTAGACATTTGCAAGACACTCAGGATAAAAGGAGACCAAGAAAGTTCAACTTCCTGGCCCTTACAACCAATTAGAGCATGTACCCTCCAAGATGGTGTTCCCACTGCGTTTAACATCCCAGCAGGAAATGGCCTTGAAGAGACTCCCCAGTTCCTCTCTCAGACATGAAATAAAACAAAAGAGGCCTTATTAGTAGATTGAAAACCTGGGGACAGTAACTAGGAAAAAAAATAAAAAAGTTATATAAAAGTTCTTTCCTTTTTAATAGAATTTTGTGCTAGTATTGTAATGAATGTAACTCTCACTTTAAAAGAGAATACAGAATAAAATACTAATAAGTTGGATAGCACCACAGGGGTGGTGAGTAAATTGAGAGAATATCTGATTAGGGTTTCAATGCTGCTTTTTAATTTGTGGGCCTTCTCTTGGTTTATTAAATGTGCTGGTTCAGAGTGTGTTTCCTGGGCTAAAAGGGGTTGCATCTCACTTTGAATTCCATATTAACCAGTAGATCACAGAGATACCGCTTAGCATTTGTGTAGGTTCTGCTTTTGCAAGTGTTTTACTCATTAGTGAAATCATTGGAGAAAGTCAAGTAGAAGTGTTGGCCAAGAATCTGAAGCCTGGAGAGTGAAAGTAAACGGGATCACACAACAAGCGGAAAAGCTGGTCCATCTCCTAGGTACTGTCTGTCCATACTGTCTTCCACCTTCTGGAAGGTGGAGCTTGATACTCACGTGTCTTTGTGCTCAGGCTCATGTATGTGATAGTCATGTGATAAATGTTGATTGAATTTACCTTTTACTGGGAGCTCTCTAAAAGCAGAGAGATCTACACACGTAACTTACCCTTGAGACTCTGCTAATCCCATACCCTGCCATCTCATTAGGGCCTCCCGACAGGAGCCTTGGGAGGGGGCCTTCATCATAATTAATGGACACCTGGCAGCAGAGAATTGGACATTGGAGTCCAATTCTCACTTACCTGGGCAATAACTATATGGCCTTGGGCAAGTATCACCTTTGCTCTGACCCCCGTTTTTCTTGTCTGAAGGAGTGGGTTAGACTAGATCCAGTGTATTCCACCCAACTGTGGTCCGTGAGTCACTTCTTGATAAAGTGGCTTTATCTTTAATACTTGTGGCTCAGTATTTCAGATAAAGTGGGGAACAATACCCAACCTGTGTGTGGTGCACAGCACGCTTCAGTACGGGAAAGGCTCTGAAAAGGCCTGAAGTGAAGAAATTGCAACCAAAATGTATACAATTTTAGGACTCTGGTTCTGAGAAAAGCCCATTCATGTTCTTTAGGTGTTTTGTGGAGTATTCTTTAGCAGATTTCAGATAAGAGGATCGCAAAGCACTCTTCCAATTCTGATATTACTGTTTGTAAGTGACAGTTGGCCTCTTTCCGATGAGAAAATTTGAGACGCAGAACAAATGACCAAAGTGACACATGAGCAGGTAGTTAGTTACACATGAGTTCCTTTATTTGGCTACTTTGATCTCACAAACGATGGGGAATCACATGGACTACCTATTCCTCGTGGCCACATTCATGTTGAAAACTATATTCCAATATCTAACAGGTGCAAGCTTCCTCCAAGAGCCTTCAGTGAGGAAGAGCATCTTGGAAATGGGTCAAATGAGGGCAAGAATGACAGCCCTGTGTGTCAGAGCAGGCTCTCCCAGGGTGTGTTAGGAGAGTTTATATTGTGATTATTCATTTTATTTTTAAATTATGTAGTTTAAATGCATATATTCTTTGCGAATCCCTTTAGAACTCAGTGTTCCTAGCGCAACGCCTAGGACACGATTTGTATCAGCATCATTTTAAGACTAGATGAATTAGAGGAGAGAGAGAGAGAGAGAGAGAGAGAGAGAGAGAGAGAGAGAGAGAGAGAGAGAGAGAGAGAGAGAGAGGGAGAGGGAGAGAGAGAGGGAGAGAGAGAGAGAGAGAGAGAGATGAAACTCTAGAAATTTTAAAGCCTCATCTCCACTGTGCCTGCTGCATGGACAGGATTGAAGCAACAGAATGATGTGAGCCCAAGCTACCTTCTTTTATCTCATTTGTTCACCTCTGGATCCCACAGTCTTTTGTGATTATTTCAGGTTTGTTTTTAACTTCACATGTAGCCCTATTTTACCTTGGAGATCTTTTCCATTAACACAACACACCGATCCTAAGGACAGACAAGGTCTTTCTTGGCTGTACCTCCTTCCTTTTGAAGGAAAGATGTGTTTGTGTTTGTTTTTAAGTAATTGAAGCCAGCCAAAAATATATTTCTGGTGGGATGACTTTGTATTAGAAAATGGCACTAGGCCCAGGAATATGGCGACTAGTGAAATAAACAGAGGAAAGAGGAGCACTGGAATTCACAGTCTTGGAGCTCAGGGAGGGATTGGTGGAGGAAATGAGAGCTAAACTGAGGTTTGAAGAATGAATAGGAATTAGTGAGAAAAGAGGGGTAAGTGGAGAGTTGCAGACAGAAGGAGCAGCAGGTGAAAAAGCTGAGATGTGAGAAAAAAAAAACAAGTGTCATTGGGGAACTGAAAGGTGCTCCTGGAGGAGGGCAAGCAAGGGAGGAGGCCAGGAGGAGGCTGAGGCCCTAGCCCTGAGCAGAAATGGAGAGAATTGCCTGCCTGTATTTTGGGCCATGGGAGTGGGAGGGGGCATTGGAGAGTGTAGAGCGGGCAGATGATGGGAACAGATTGGCCAGATCTACACTCTGGCAGCAGAGGGGAGAACAGGTTAAGGCAAGATGAAACTCAAGGAGCCTAATTAGGATCTTGCTCGAGAGAGTATGTCATGGGCTGCGATAGTGACAGTGGGAATAAAATACTGTTTGGCTTTGAGGTTTTTTTTTTGTGTGTGTGTGTTTTAAGGAAGTTGAATCAATTTGATGATTAATTAAATGTGAGAGATGAATTAAATATGAGTTCCAATTATGTGGCCTGACAACCGGGTGAGAATGAATAGATTCCGTTTATTGATAATGGACAAACAAGATGAGGTAGATTCTGAATGTGATTTCATGAGCTTGGATCTAAGTCATATATTCTCTTCCTCTTCAAAACCATTAAAAGGGACCATAACCACTTATTTATTTAATGAATTTACCCATCAATATACAAAGCACAATATATTAAAATTTTTAGATTCCATAAGCAGAAAAGAGCCCATATATCCAACTATAAACCTTTCTACAAATGGCTGGATGGGGTTTGGGCAAGTCAAGCAAAGAATGAGCAATATTTTGAAACAACTAATAGTTCATCAGGTTTTATAAGCGAAGTGGCTTGCAACTTTGGGCAGTAGAATAAAGAAAAGAATAAAAATACTTTAGAAATTACCTGAACTATTTGGGTTTTATGTATTTTTGGTAAGTTGGAAAAGCAGTGGAAGATTTTCTGCTTCCATATTTACTACAGAGCTAAAGTGCTGATTTCAAGGAGGGACTCCTTAACATGGGCGGGAGTAGGTTATTTGAGATGCATCTAGACAAGTATGATCAGAAGGCTGAAGACACTTAGGGTAGGTGATCTAAGGCACCATCAGATGAATGTGCAATATTTTCTCCTGGGAAATGGAAGATGCAGAGAAGGTAGGAATAAATGTTCATAAACATACAAATGACTTGTAGGGAAGATATGGTTGAGGTTTGTAGATGGTTAAGGGGAAAGGCCTGAGTTGTAGAGTTGGACCTGGATGGGCTACTGGCTCAGACAGTAATTGTGTGACCTTGGCAAGTCCTTCAACTACCTTGAGGCCAGTTTCTTCATCTATAAGATGGAAATAATAATTGCCTCCATTGCAAAGCTGAATTGGGTAATGAGAATGGGATCACTTGTCAACTCTTAAAATTTTATACTTCTGCCTCATTAATCTGATTTATATAATCTGTCTTCTTTTTGACCTCATTGCAAATATCCTTATGATATCTTATATTTATGATTCAGTCCTACACTATCTGAACTCTTGGCCTCTTGTCTTGCTCTTCCCAGTCACCAACTATGCTGTTCACAGAATGATCTTTCTAAATTTCAGATATCACATTTTCCACTGGTTAAAAATCCTCCAATAGCTTCCATTAAGCTACAAAGTCCAAATGCCTTAGTATTTCAAGTCCCTGAATTATCTAGCCCCTCCACTCAAACCACCAACTTGGGATTCTGTCATATCAAATTATTTGTTGTTTTCCCTAAATTTGACTAGTTTTTTTTTCCAGACCACCATGCTTTTGCTCCAGTTTCTCCTTTTACTTGGCATTTCTGTATCCTTTTCCACTTTCACACCCATAGTAACCTTTTACTTCATTTTTTGTTTGTTGTTAAACATTTATATGAGTGTTAATAGATACATAGGTTCTTATAAACATTACCACTAACAGAATGTAGTGTGCATCCAACATCTCAAATAATACACTGGTGTGGCCCTTGGTAAGCTCTTCTTTGAGACAAATGGGCTGCTTCTCTGTGCTGCTGTTGATAGAGTTGACAATGGCAGTGAGGAACAAACACATTAGTATATGATAGGTACATCTGCTAGGAAGATTTGGGTTGCAGGTGACAGAGAGTACAAATAAAGATGGCTTGAAATCAAAGGACACATCTTACATAACAAAGAGTCCAAAGGACGCATCTCACATAATGAAAAGTCCAAAGGTAGAATGGGCTGCAGGTGCTCCTGGACCATTTCTCTCTGATGGTCTTGGCTTCATATATTGGCTTCCTTCCCAGAGTGTTAACAAAATGCTATAGATGTTCTAGCTGTTCCTTGCAGACATAACATTTCTAGAGGCATAAGGTGCCATCTTCTGCTCTTTCCTTCCTAGGAATAAGATATCCTTGTCTAGAAGTCCCAGAGCAGGGCATCCCTCTCCTATATTAGTGATATGTTGAGTCACATGCCTATTGATCAACTAATCATGAGCAATGGGAATAGGATTTCCCTGATTAGCTTTTTCTAGTATAGATATAATGACTAGGGTTGGGATATTGCCAATTTCCCATGAAGTCCACAATTGTATGGTGGGTTCTGTTAAGAGGTGGGAAGTGTTAAGAATAAAGAGTTGCAGCAAACAGGAAAGATGGATTTCTCTGACAGCTCACTTCCCCTTTCCCTAGACAAATCAATTACCAGCCTATTTGAGCCTTTCAGTAGTATTAGTGTATGTGTATGTGTATGTGTATATAAGTATGTGTGGGGGGGGGAGAGGAGAGGAGAGAACAAAACAACCAACTTCTAAAAAATATAAGGAGCTAACGTAAATTAGCCATACGTTGACAACAATATCTTGTTTTCTTATTGTAAACTAGTGGCCTGGTGCATGAATTCATGCACATTGAAAGGAAATTAATTAGAAGACATATTTTAATATTGCTATTCACCCTTTCTGTATAATAAAAGTGTCAACCAAATTCACAAATTTATTAAATATATATATGGCTAATATATATATATATAATACAGGCTCCACCAGAAACCCATGTCATGAATCTCTATATCTCTTCATTCTGTATTTTTATTAAGATAGTGATTCCAAATCCAAGCAAGATCAGAAAAAAGGAATTCGTTGATTTGGATAAAATAGTATAATTTATTCAATTCTTTCCTCTTTCCTCTGGAAGTTGCAGAATAAAGTTGCTATATAATTAGTGTGTAAGTGTCTCATCTGAGAGGTTGAATGTTGTTTTTCTTTCATTTTTTATTAACACTTGGCAGCGCTGGTTGGTAGGAGGCAAACATTTTCAACAGGTTTTAAAACAATGTTTTATGGGTGTTCATCTAGTGCTGACAAAGGATGGACACAAAGCAGTAAGATGTCTTAACAGAGATCAACTAGCAAGTCAGCATCAGCTCTAGGACTCGGGTAGTTATCTTGATTTACAGCCCATTTAGTCTAGTCCATTCTCTTGGTCACTTTCAAAGAGTGTTCATCAATATGTGGGCTCCTTGAGAGCAGAAGCCATGTCCCATTCATCTCTGTGTCCCCAAGCATTGCCACCATGGGCTCTGGTCCATAGCAAGTGCCCAGTGGACACTAGCTGAACTTGGAAATGTCAGTAGGTGTTCCTGGTACTTAGGATTCTATGTCAATCTTATCTGTAGTGAATCTTTTCATATATCAAAATACATTTATTTAGCACATCTGTTCTTTTTGCTGGGTACCTGAGTGCAAGGAGATGTGAGATAGAAAAGTACAATAACAGGGAGCAGCCACAGCACCAGGAGATGTAAACTGATAACTGGCAGCAGGGAGATGACAAGGCGGTGGGTTCATGCTGGGAAGGACAGTTAGCTGGAGGCAGCAGGACATGTGGGACACCCTAGTGGCTAAGTTCCTGTACTGGCAGAGACTGTGCATTTGAACGCTGGCTCTGTGCTAGCTGCATGACCCTGGGAAAGGACCCTGCATAACCCCAGTTTCCTATATAGAAAAGAGAAACTAAGTGATTTAATGCACACTCTTAGAACAACTCATGGTGCATGCTCTGTCTTGTGATGGATTTAGTGGTCAGAAGCCTGGGTTCTAATGTGGGTTTGTCACTGACTAGGTGTGTGCGTCAATCTCCATGCATGCTTTTCTTGAGTCCTCAGTAATGTGGGGATGAGAAGGCACTACCTAGAGTGGTTATGGCTGTTCAATGACATCCATGCTTCATCCTGTCCATTAGCTAGTTGTCAGCTGCTCTGAGGTTCAGGGGATACTAGTTGGGACCCTACTCATTCTGCAGCCTGTGGATACCCAGCATACAGAGAGCTCCTGGAACACTAGCATCCCTCAGGCTACCTGGGACACAAGGTTCTGCCCTGCTGAGAACCTTTGGCATCATGTCTACCCCAACACAAGACTGAGTCTCTTCTTCAGTTTCCTAGTAATCACAATTAATTCTGACTTTGGGTACCTGTGAAGTAGGTAGGCAATACCAATGCCTTGAAGGGAGGGAGTGTGTGTGTGTGTGTGTGTGTGTGTGTGTGTTGGGGGAAGGCTCAACCACAGCTCCCCAACTCTCACCATGAATACATGTCAGTGGCCTTCCTCTGCTGTCTTCTCATCTCACACCCATAGAAACCCCAGATAATTCTTTTTTATAAAGATCTTTTCCTCAAATGTTTTAGCACCAGCTGATATTCAAGTCTGAGATTCCATCTTCCATTTTAAGCCTTTGTTGAAATAACTTTTCTGCTGTCCTCCTAGCTGACTGGTAAGTCTAACATTTGACAAAGTTTTCAGTAACCATTATTTCTCGCACATTCGCTTTTAATGTACTAACTCCTCCTTGACCCCCTTCTTTCCCTATCACCTGGCAATGCCAACACATCTCTGAATTCTCCCTAAAGAATGGAATCCACAAAGCAGGAAAAGGAGCCATTGGAAGCATTCAAGGCTGGCTTTTCTGAAACCACAGTTCAGCCAGCTCCCGCAAGAAGCTAGGGTGCAAAGCCTCCAAACTTGTGGTAAAGCCTCCCTCAGGCCCGCTGACATTGGTAACAAGGGGGTGGGCTCTGAACTGAGGACCTAAAAATGTCCAAGAACAAAAAATCAGGCAATGAACACACCAGGAGGAGTTATCCAAGCGCAGAGGGAAAGGGGAAGGAAAAAATCTGAACATTTCCCTCCAGACTTGGAATCCACCCCTCCTATCACCCTCTGATAATCCCCTGAAGATCAAGCGCCCCATCCATGCCAGGAAGAAAACAGTTGTTCAGTTTTCTTTTTTTCCTAAGGAGAAAACAAGATTTCTCCTAATCTGTTCTACAGGATTCTAGAAATTGGTGACCAGGTTAAAGAAATAATAAAAACAAGTTTCAGACTTGAGAGTGTCCCATGTACAGTCCCTGCTGAGCTGCCACCATCACTTCTGGATACGTCTCCAAAAAGGTGAATGTTCATATAGTCCACCACATGAGGGCCCACCACACCCAACTCTACGCGTCCTAGGCACAGAAACAGTCCCTGCCATGATGGTGCTGATAACATAAGCAGAATATTATGTAAATTGTAGTTATTTTAGTGCACACCATGAAGGAGAGCTATAGCTTACCATCATCATGCCATAGGAGTCCTTGACCCTATGAGGGCTCAGGGTAGGTATGCTTAAGGAAGGAACATCTGAGTTGATGACAACTGTGATGGTTAGTTAGTTCAAAGTGTCAACTTCTGTGGGCTCTGGTAACCAGTTACTTAACCAAACAATAATTGAGATGTTGTTGTGAGGGTATTTTGTAGGTCTGTTTAACATCTAGCAATTGAGTTTACATAAAGTAGATGGCTCTTGAATAATGTGGGTGGGCCTCTTCTAAATGCAAAAACTGCAATTTCCCAGAGAGAAAGAAGTTCTGCCTCAAGGTTACAACATCAACGCCTGCCTGGGTTTCCAGTCTGTCAGCCTGTCCTATGGATTTCAGACTTGCCAGTTCCACAATTGCATGAGCCAATTCCATGAAGTTAGAGAGCTAGATAGATGATAAACCCTCCCTCCCTCCCTCCCTCCCTCCCTCCCTCCCTCCCTCCCTCCCTCCCTCCCTCCCTCCTTCCCTCCTTCCCTCTTTTTCTCTTTCCTTCTTCCCTCCCTCCCTCCCTGTTGGTTCTGTTTCTTTGGAGACTCCAAATGATATCTCAGTGATTCTTAGTATATAGGCTAGTGAAGAGTGAAGAGAAGAAGCTGGGGAAGGTGTTCCAGGCAGAGTAAATAGCCTGTGTATTAGCTTTGAGTACCAACTCTCAGGTCATGCCTTTCATACCTCTATGGCTCCATTTTCTGCTTTTTGGATTCCTCAGATGATTTCTTCTATGTATCTTCCTTGCCGATACCTTGATGTACCTCTAGGCCCTGACAGTGTTATGTCCCATCAACAACTGAATCAGTGGGGAGTCCAGGGAGACCCTGTGCAGGCAAAAAGCCCATGAGCTGAGAGCCTAGCGTCCTGCCTCTGAGCCCAGATCCTTACTTCTTCCCTGGGAATCCTTGGGCAAGTACCACAGACCCTCTGGGACTCAGGGTTGTTTTTGCTGTTCTGTAAAGCGAGGGACAATGAGTTAGTGTTTATTGAGTTCTTAGTATATTCCATACATTGTTCTAAGTGAGTGTTATATTCACTATTCACCTCAACAGCCTCCGGAGGTGGGGACTATTGTTGTCCATACTTCCTGGGTGAGCAGCTGAGTAGGTGAGGAGATGCTCACAGCCCCGCAGTTTGCAGGTCTCAGGGGCAGGTGTGGAGCTCAGGTAGAGTTGAGCTTTGCAGCCTTTGCTGTCAGCCACCACACTAACAGCGATCCCTGCATTGTAAGCACTAGCTACCAAAGGGCTTTCTAACCCCCATAAAGCTCCACAACTGGAGATGATTATTCTTTTGTTTCCCTCTTCATCTCTGCAGAAGGCTCTGAGGTGTTTTCCCAAATTGTTTTGAGTTTGCCTTATTTTATTGAGTGTTTATTTTCTGCAAGATCTCATTTAATTCTGGTGTCAGTCCTTCAAGGAAGACATTTTCTCTTTGTTTTAGGGCGAGGGCCACTTAGCCAGATAGGTAAAGTGAGGGGCCAAGAACACACCCAAGATCACAGATCTGCAATATGAACCCAGGTTCCTCCGGGAGGAAGGTCCAAGCTGATAACTACTTCCTATGTATCTGACATCCCTGCCGGTCGCTCCGCCATTCACGCTTTGACAGATAATGTGGTGCCCACCCCAGCACTCAAATTTCTTCCTGGACTGGCCATTTTAAGGGAGGAAACAGTTTCATCAGCTTTGAAAGAAATTTACATGCATCCCTTTCAACATGTGCTCTACCAGTTAGGGTTTTGATTTATGAATCAGAAGCCTCTGCGGCTTGCTCAGATGTGGCAGCAAGGGGAGCCCAGCTCTGTCTTCCTCCTCCCATCCTCCTGCACAACCTGGGGTCCATTCTTTCACTTGTTTTTTCTCTTTTCTGGATCTGTTGTCTCCTCTCACTCACACCCCTGCTTGCTAGTTCTTGATCTTGCAGTTAAAGCCATGGGCCACAGTGGGCTCTGAAGTTATGCCGGTGCTCTGCTGGCTGCGGAATAAACTCTCCCTCACACACTCACACACAGCATGTGACCTGATGGAGTACGTGGTGTGTGTTTACATGCAGCTCTGGTGCAAAAAGGCCTGTGGACGCCAGGAGAGACTGAGGGTAGTGGTCTGGTAGCAGAGGTATTTTCCTGGAGAGGGCTTACTGCCACTCTTTTCAATTTTGTTTCAAGTGAGTGCCAGTTGACTGCCTACTGTGTGCGTAAATGCTGCTGATTTTTTATGCATAGATATTGTGTAGCTTTCTCCACATCCAAATTAGTAAGGGTGCTTGGGAAAGGGTGAAGAGATCAGGAGACTAGGAGAACAGAGGTAAAGGCGATGGATTTTGCAATGCATTCTGGAAAAAATAAAGGGACCAGCAGCAGGGCAAGCCCTGGCCTTGTCTGCAAGTGCAGAGAATGGTGGGTAGTCCCGGGGAAGTGTGAGGGTATGACGGGACTGGTGGAAATGGAAGCGCTGTTGAGGTTTATAAAGCCCCAGGTACTGGAGAAGAGGATCGAAAAAGAGAATAGGACTCTTTGATGGGACTATTTTGATGTTATGGATTTAGGGCTTTAAACAGAAACCTTTAAATCTCCAATGTTTATTTCTTATACAGTCACAGGAGCAGGAGTTATCCTTACCCCCCCACCCCCTTACCTTGTTTCTAAACCTCAATCCAGGAATGAGATTTATGACCTCTTTCCTGGTGCCTTTAGGTCTCCCCATATCCCTATACTGTGGTTTATCCCTAAGCCTGTGGTGCCAAAACTCAACTTACTTCTACCAAAAAGTCCTGCTGAGGAAGCAAACCTGTGTGAACACAGACCGTTCTTTTATAGCATACGGAGTTGGATGAGGTAAATAAAAATTTCCCAAAGCTTTTGTTTATCTGAAACAGCTTACTTCCTCTGTACCTCTTAGCATGCTGTGAGTCTTACAAAGAAGGACCAACAGGAAGCAGTGACAGGAACAGGTTTTGACTTACTAGTAAAAGTCTATTTTGTCTAGTACAAGTCTAGCTACCCCTGTTCTCTTTTTGTTCCCATTTGCATGAAATATCCTTTTACTTTCAGCCTACTAGTATTCTTAAATCTTTTTTAAACAACAGTTAAAAGTTTCTTACAAACAGCCTTTAGTTGGATCTTGTGGTGTTTTTTTTATTTTATTTATTTTTTAATCCATTCAGCCACTCTGTATTCTTCGATTGGGGAGTTTAATCCATTTACATTTAAAGTAATTATTGATAGGGAAGGACTTACTATTGCCATTTTGTTAATTGTTTCCTATCTATCTTGCATTTATTTTGTTCTTCTTTTCTCTTTTGCTGTATTCATTTGTGTTTTATTGATTTTTTGAATAGTTATATTTTTATTCTCTTTTGTGTGGAGATTCTACAGACATTTTGTTGTTGTACCATGGCACTTATATAAAACACTAGTGGCCCAGTGCACGAATTTGTGCATGGGTGGCTCTGGCTGGCCTGCCCCAATCGGGGAAGTTTTGGGCTGGCCAGGAGGAGGGGCTATGGGAGGTTGGCCAGCCAGCCCCATTCCTATCAGGTTGGTTGGCTGGCTGCAGTGTGCATCCTAATGACCAGTCATTCTGGTTGTTCCAGTCATTTGGCTTTTATTTATATATAGATGCTATGGTTATAATAGCCTAGTTTAAGCTGATAATGACTTAAGTTCAGAAGATGCAAAAAGGGGAATTGTATAATGAAAAGAAGGGTCAATTCACCAGGAATATGTAATAATTATAAATATATATATGCACCCAACATCAGAGTACATAGATATATAAAGCAAAAATTCCTGGAATTGAAATGAGACATAGACAACAACACAATTGTACTAGGAGGCTTTAAAAGTCCACTTTTAATAATGGATAGAACATCCAGAGAGAAAATTAATAAAGAAACAATAGACTTGAATATAGACCAAGTGTACCTAAGAGACATGTAGGTCACCTTACTCACAACAGCAACAGAATATACATTCTTCTCAAGTTCATGTGGAACATTTTCCAGGATAGATTACAGGTTCAGTTACAAAATGATTCTTAACCAATTTAAGAAGATTGAAATCATACCCAGGATTTTGACCGTGATGGGATGAAAGTAGAATCAATAGCAGAAGGAAAACTAGAAAATTCTCAAAAATGTGGAAATTAAACAACACATTTGTGAACAACCAGTGGGTCAAAGAAGAAATCTCAAGGGAAATTAGAAAACATCTTGAGACAAAATAAAAACACAACACACCAAAACCTGTGGGATGAAGCAGAAGGAGTATTGGGGGGAAGTTTATAGCAATAAATGCCTACATTAAAATAGAAGAAAGAGCTCAAATAAAAATCCTAATGTTAACTTCAGAGCACTAGAAAAAAGAATAACAAACTCACCCAAAGGTTGTAGAAGAAAGAAAGTAATAAAAAGTAGAGCAGAATAAACAGTAGAAAAATCTCAACAAAACAAAGAGTTAGTTGAAAGTTTCATAAGGAAGTGCTAGCATATGTGACTACATGGGTGGAACTTGAGGACATTATGCTAAGTGAAAGAAGGCAGACACAGAAGGAATGCTATATGATTTCACTCTTGAGCTATCTAAAATAGTTCCACTCCTGGAAGCAGAAAGTAGAATGGTGGCTGCCAGGGTTGGAGAGAAGGCAAATAGGGGGAGTTGCCACTCAAAGGGTATAACATTTCAGTTATGTAAGATGAGTACGTTTTCAGAGATCTGTTGTATGATACCATGCTTGTGGCTAACAGTACTGTATTATACACTTAAGACTTCTATTCTTGAGAGTAAATCTTCTATTAAATGTTCCTGTCACAATAAGAACAAATAAAATAAGTAACAGAAATAAGAAACTCACATTGCAGGTCATTTGTTTTGCTGGAGAAAGGCTGCTTGTTACAATGCAGAGATCTCCAAAAGGGATGCGGGATATGTGGCTCCAAGCCTCATTTCTGTTGCTTGCTAGTTTTGAATCCTGAGAAAAGTAATTTTATGACCTTGGATTTCTTCAATCTGTAAATTGAAACTAAGATGATCTGCCTGACCTGCATCTTCACAGGATTATTACTAAATTAGATTACTTTGTATTTCCCAAAGATTCTGAACCACATAATTTGGTTCAGAAATTATTTTCTCACCTCCCTCATGAATATCCCAGGGTTCAGTGAGGTAAAGTGTCTTGCTTAAGGTCACACAGCTAGCAAAGAATGGAACTAAAATTAGAATCCAGGTCTTCTGGTCTCTATATGGCTTCTACATTGTATAATTTAAGGAAGGATATTGACCTCGTCAATGATGTTTTTGCTTGTTCTGAAATTTCTAAAATTAATGTTAAGCCTTGGTACATTTTCTGAAGTCTTGCTTTCTTACTGAGTTAAGGCATTTTGAGAGAGGTTGAAAGTTGGGTGCTGACTTAGGCCCCATAGGAAAGCTATGTGTATGTGCAGGCAAGTGTGTAAAGATATTGTTCTTCTCTAAGGGGAGAATAGAAGAGAAGTGGAAGGGCTTTTACCCTCCCTCTTTTCCTCCCAGTTTTCTTTGAGGAATGAACAAGATAACTAGAAAATATTCCACATGTGATTGGCTACTTTTGCTTGAACATGGTCTGCTTAGCAGTTCTTATATCTGATACATGAGTCAAAACCTAGCACTTACACAGAGAGCCCACATACAATAGAGGACAAATTAAATCCTCATTGCAAACCAAGAAGCCTTCTGAATAGAGACCTTTGAAATTAGTACCTTGGCCAGAACCCATGGGTCCATCTTTCAGACTTGTTTGTTCTGGGGAACCTCTCAGAAGTAGGGTCTTCTGAGCCCTGGGCAAGTAGTTCAGTTGCTTAGAGTGTCATCCTGACAAGCTAAGGTTTCAGGTTCAATCCCCGGTAAGGGCACATGAAATAATCAACCATTGGAAGCATAAATGAGTGGAACAACAAATTGATACTTTTCTCTCTCCCCTCTTCCTCTCTCTCTAAAAAAATAAAAATAAAAAAAAATCAATAAATAAAAAATAAAAATAAAAACCTCAAAAAATAAAATAAAAGAAGAATTAAGGTCTTCTGGGTTAAGATCCAAAGCCTTGCTGGTATTAAGAAACACACCTCTACATTAAGATAACAAACAATCTTATCAGGGAACCAGTTCATTCATTCCATCCCCTCATCCTGGAAAATCTCACAGAACTCGCAACTTTGCACTCATAAAGATCTCAACAATATTTTTAACAATTGTGTCATCAGCTAGTCCTGGTGCAAGAGTCTCATTCAGTTCCTGGGGTCATCTGCAGTGTCTGAAGCCAGAGGATAGGTGAGAATGAATGAAGAAATTCATAAATTTTTGCAGAAAGCTTGGGGAGAGCTGGTGGGACATGGAAAAGATCTTAGAGAAAAGTTGACAAGTTAACAAAGGAATCCCTTAAAACATTTAGGGTGTAAAAAATTAATGCAACCAGTACTTGGCCCCAAAAGCATTTCCGATTTTTTTTTTATTGACTCCAAAACATTTAAAAAATAAGTAAGCAATGTTTAATGACCTAGAAAAGCTGAGTTTTCACCCAGTCCTGTGTTACATGTTAAATGCTCAGTAGAGTCCCTCACAGAACACTTTTGTGGGGACTCCATTAAGGACACCCCTGGTTGGTTCTGGGAGAGAGCTGGAAACAAAAGCCCAGTAAGAGTCTCCTCAAGTAAATGATCAGGTCACAGAAGTGTGTCTATATTGAATTGAGTTTCGGTAGTCACTCTCCTGGAAAAGGCACCAGCCTTACATCAGAACAAAGGAAACAAGTGTCTAAAATATAAAGATTATGCTTTGCATTATAATGACTACCACACAGAGAGAATTGCCCATCTGCTCTGATACAGAAACAACAGGGTGTAGTTTGGAGTTGCAGAGACAATTAAAGTTAGGGTAGACTGAATACCCAGAATGATGAAGGTAATGACTTAGAAAGGATAGGGCAAGGAGAGAGAGATAGGCTGTGAGAGCCTACTGTGTCCCAGGCACTCATTGTTTTCATCTTAATATTAATTACCATAAAATATTAATAATAATGTATTTTAAAGATTAGAAAATTGAAGTTAAAGATGTTGAATAATTTGCATAAGGCCACACAGCTGATAAATGGCCAATATCTTGATTTGAATTCAGATCTATTTTATTCCAAGTCCATGCTTTAAAAAAATAATTGCATCATGGATTTTTTTTTTCTTTCTGAAAAATCTACACATTTTCTAAGTTTAGGTTTTCTTATGTTGAGCCTGGTGTAGGCTTAGTTCCAGAAGGGTTGCTGGCTGTTCTCTTTAATACCTTCTATAGACACCAGAATATATCAAGTAAGAATAACCTTATATTGGAAATCTGTAACACCATCTTATTTTATTTCTTTATTGGTAGTACAGTTTTCTAGAGTTTCAGATCTCTTACCTTTTCCTCAACGATTGTCTCCCCTCCCTACGATAAAAGAGAAGGAACCACTGGACTGGGATCCATTTATTTTTTATTCTAATACTGGCTGAGCCATTTCTTGTTTCATGAGTATGGGGCAGTTCACATAACATTTCTTTGGCAGAATTTTATAAACTAAAATAAAAAAATATTTCCTGTGACTTACTTATGTAATTGTTATGAGGATCAAATAAGATACTGCAAAGTGACCTACCAATGTATGAAATTATTTTTGTGATTCATTTGTAAAGGTCCTTATATTATCTTTCAAATAGGCAGATTTTGACATATGCCTAAATAAATGTTACATTTACAATTAACAGCGGTTAAAAATTTTGTGTCCTTCTGGAAATCTTTATATCTCTATAGATGGTGTTAATCTGGAAATGGTGAGGGACCCTTTAGGGCAGGGTTGAGGAACCCTGTATAAGGCGTGTGAAATCATTTGGTCTGGCCCTGCCAAGGCATTAGAGGCGAGTTAGTAAAATGTTTGACGAAGTTGATGGCCCTCGAATAATGTTATAAATATCCAAATGGCCCTTCACAGAAAAAAGTTTCCCCACCCCTGCTTTAGGGGACCCATGAAACCTTTGCTATTATATTTAGAATTTTGTGAAAATATAGTTTCTGGGAAGAGAGTCCATAACAGTTTTCAGATTTACAAAATGAGTTCATGACCATAACAATGTTTAAAAAGTACTTAGGGTCTAAGTATGCAATACTTAAAGTTCCTAATGGGCTTTGTAAACCTTGTGTTCTTTTATTTATTATTATTATTTTAAAATATATTTGTATTGATTTCAGGGAGGAAGGGAGAGTGAGAGACAGATGGAAATATCAGTGATGAGAGAGAATCATTGATAGGCTGCCTCCTCTATGCCCAGACTGGGGATCGAACCCGCAACTCAGGCATGGGCCCTTGACTGGAATCGGACCCAGGACTCTTCAGTCTGCAGGTTGACACTCTGTCCCGTGAGCCAAACCAGCTAGGTTGTACCTTGTTTCTTTTAGAAAGACTTGATCCTCCACATAAGCCATAGTAGATTCTTGTTGGGGAAACATCAGTTTCTGTTGAGGCCAGAAGAGTTACCCAAGTATAATAGGTAGGAATGGGCTACCTCAAGACAAAACTCAGGAGAGGGCTTCAGATAGCAGGAGAGCTGTTGTACAGTAGGAGCGGGAGCTCTTCATGGCTCTGACTTGAGGAGCCTGTGTGCCGAGGGCTCTGACACTGCCTTGCTGATTTCTGGTTCTACCTTAAACCTCCCTGCTCTGGCTGTTATCTTCCTGGATGCTTGGGCTTTATGTTGAACTTTATTAATAATAAAAACAAAAATTATATGGTGCTTACACTTCTTAAAAGGCTGTTAATTTCCATTAACGTATTTAATCATCCCATTAAGCCGGTGAAATTGGAACTGATGATTTCACTTTCCATTGCAGGTAAGGATCTTGAGTCTTCAAGGTTAAGTGACACACGTATTAAGGACTTATATTTTAAAGCAGAGGTCTCCAACCGGTGGTCCACAGACCACTGGTGGTCTGAGAGGTCCAAGAGGTTGGTGACTGTTGTTTTAAAGGTCTCAGCAGGGAACTGAACCCAGGCCTTCTACTAGGAAACCAAAGCCCATAATGTTATCATTTTATGTGGTTACTATAGGGCCTAAAATACTTTAGTCATTATTATATTATAAGTCATTGCAGCAGATACGCAATGAAAAAAATAATCTGTGGTTCAAATAGATTTGGGAAACACTAAGTATTATAACCCCATCTATGTAATTTCATAATGCATATTAGAATATTAAGGACTTTTTACAGCTTAATAGGAGAAATTTCTAATTTTTTGTTCGAATTGGAATTTTCCCAGTTTTTCAGACCATAGATCACTTGTTAGTATGAAGCATCCATTTATATCAGATGTGATACCATTATTTCATAAGACATGGGGGAATTATTGCCTCATTCCATATTCTGACCCTTGACCTCTCAGATTCAAAATGTATCTTCTCCATAGACTATCACACAGCCATTGGACGTATTCAGGCAAGGCCAGTGGCTAGCCAGAGGGGTTTTCCAATATTGTTGCCGCACCATAACTGTCCTCTCACCAGGCTCAGTGACTGAAGAAAATGATTTCAGTGTTCGTGAGAACTGTTGTGTGAAAAGATATCCAGGGCTGATGATCCAGTGTGATTCCATCTATCTTATGGCCCGTATTTTGTTTTTAAATTACAAGCTTCTAAATGCCCCGTAGTCATTCATTATTTATCAAACCTCAGTGCACTCAATGGCCCTCTCCTGTGAAACGGCCAGCTTTGAATCGCGTTATTTGTGGTGTGGTGGTTATTAGTAGCTGCTCAGATTGGAAATGTTAATAAGAAGTTAATTAGGCAACACAGCTGGAAAGAAAACAGAAAAATAGTCCTGGGCAACGCAAAGGAAACGCGGCCCACAAGTCACCCTGCAAGAGCGGCAAACTCTGATCTGTGCCACGTTAAAAGACTCCTCTCTATGATCCCAGTAACCCATCCTTTGACATCTTATCTCACAGAGAAAGGCAGCAGACATTTATTGAACAGTGCTGGGCATGGTGCAGGAGAGAGTGGAGGGACAGAGACCGATAAGATTAATTCCTCTCAAGTTTCATGTGCTTTAGCAACCTGGGATGGATATGTACAACATTGCCCACGCACCCTGGAAGACAGATAAAACTGAGGTGTGAACCACAGAAGAGGGGGAAGACCTTCTTAGGGGCGGTGGCCTGAGAAACATTCACCGAGAACTAACACTCCAATTGCACTTTGAAAGTATAGAATAGGAAACCGCTCCCTGCCTGCTCCCTCAGCGTTATCTTATGCCACTGCCCTGCCTCAGTGGCCCTTTCACTGGCTCAGTCCTTGGGGCCTCTGCACATGCTGTTTCTTCTGCTTGAAACCCTCGCCTTCTCCTTTCCCCTGCTAACTCTGTTTTCCTTTCAAGTCATGGCTTAACTGTTACTCCTCAGACAGGCTTTCCCCACCCTATAACCCTTACATCACGATCCATGTTGTTTTACTCATGGCATTTTGATCATTTATGCCAGATATCATACTTTTTTACTTTTATATTTTTTTAACATTTATTTACCATTCTTTTAAACTGTTTTTGTAATCTCTGTGAGGTAACCGGGTCTGTTTTGTTTAGTGCTGAATCTCTTTCAGTGCCTTGCACCAAGAGCTGCTCAATAATCGCTTGTTAAGTGGACAAGTGACAGGAAGAGGAGCATCTGAAGGTGAATGAGAATCCCCAGCAAAGGCTTGGATGGTGTGTATGTAGTGGCAGGTTCTTAACTTGTGCATTTGGTGTGTATAGGGTGTGTGTGTGTGTTGGGGGGGGGGGGGAAGAAGAGGGGGGGAGGGGAGAATCAAGCCCTTTTTCTACCTGGAAGTGGAGAAGCTCAAATGAGGCTAAGGATAAGGGCCATATTAAATCCCATACGAAAAAGTGAAGTGCTCTTTGGGGCAAACAGAGGCAGTGCATTCTGTGCTCTTGAGCAGGATATTTGGTTTTTGGACTCACCCTCTCTTGGTTCACGAAGCTGGTGTGAGAAGCCAGGCTTGGACTTTCCTCTTGCAAGGAGACACCTTTGTCCTGGTGGCTCTGCATCTCAGAACCCTCCTCCTCCTTTGTGTACTTGGTGTGATTTTGGCAGGGGTGAGGGGGTGCTTAGCTCTCCATTCCTCCTGATGCCATTTGATAGTAGGATGTCAAGGGACAGGATTAGGGTGTTGGCTGGGAAAGGCATTGAGAATGGACCCGAGTCTTCTTAGAGTTAATATCTTAGGCCCAAAGTAGACTAGAAACCTGTGATGCTTCACAGCAGGTCAGCACAACTCGCCTGTGCTGTGCTGACCTGCTGTGAAGCATCATAGGACCTGGGAGCACATTTTTATCAGGGAAGGACAGTCATAGCTGACATGTACTGAGCTCTAACCATGTCAGGCACCGCGCTAAACTCTTTATGTGCATGTTCTAACTTAATCCTTTCAATACCACCCTGTGAGTTAGGTCCTATTATTATGCCCATTTTATTGAGGAGGAAAATTAGGCATTGACAGTGAGGCAGTCTGGGGCTTACTCACCAGAACGTAGTGAAACGGGTGGATTGCGCAGCCTGAACCTTTAGCCTGCTACGCACCTAACTCTGGAATCTGCAGTCTCACTAGGCAGCTGCTCCAAGATTTCGAACTTGGGATCCCAGCCATATCTTCCTTTCTCTCTCCAGACATAAGGAACAGGCTGGTCCACAGCGGGTGGGTGAGTTGAGGGGTGGAGAACATGTAGGACTGGGGTCCATGGATAGATATGAAGTCTTCCAAATGCTATGCTAAGACATCTGGATTGGAACATGGAACCCATGGGGTTGTTTAACCAAGTTAATGGCATGCGAGAGACTAAAGGGACAGAGGGCAGCATTTGGGAGTTGGGTGCTGTGTGACCAGCACAGAAAGCTATAGTAAGTGCCCAGCAAGTCGTAAAGGACATTGTGGTGATGAAGGGACTGGAGGGTCATTTCATGGTAGACCTGGCAGGACTTGGCAACCAATGGGTATGGCAAGAGCCGTCTGTTGTCAGATAGTGATTAAATAAACACATGTTGGCACATCCCAACCACACACTGCATCTCAGCAAATACACTTTTACCAATTGGTCAGTATTTACATGATATCCTCACTTTACTAAGAAATATGAATTGGCCCCATCTCTGAAGAATAGTGAGTTCCTGGGCTTCTCTGATTCATCGGTCTGTGGTTAAGAAATGAGCGTTGACATTAAAGAATGAAATCACTTACATAGGATGCTGTGTTTCTGTCACACTAGGTCTCAAGAGGCCAAACCTGTTTGCTTCAATGTTATTGCAATATAATGTTATTATGACTTGGTTCATCTAGGGCTGATGTTCTAACAACTTCTCCTAAGTATTTTAGGGACACATTTAAGAAATATAGGATAGGTAAAATAAGTGTGAAGATAGATTTAAACTAATTAAAATGAACAGGAGAGGCTTTTGAGCTGACCTACTTTGCTAACAGAGTGCTTAACCAATTGTTTATGCTGCATGTCTACATCTATACATCTATGTCGCTTTTGTGTTAGTTGTTATTGAACAAATGAATGAATAAATAAATGCAGTTTCTCTGATCAGATAAGGAATTTTATTCTGAGTTCTCTGGTAGCTAGGGGAAAGCGGGAAATGTGGTAGACAATATATTCCGCATTATATGTCTGAAACAGATATTATTTATTTGAACAAGTGAGATTTTGTCATGGCAGGGAATTCAATGGGAAAATTATTTTGTTAGACCTTTTCTAAAATATCTTAAAGTAGACAATGTTAATTCCTCCTCTTGCTGCTTTCTCCTAAAACATATTTGAGGAATTTTTTTTTCCTGTGCTTAAAATTCTGTGGTCAAAGCAAGGGTACAGAATTATTGTGTTTCGGTACAAGGGGCCCAGCAGGCAGAACAAGCAGTGTGGACTGGTTGTTAATATAATGGGTTTTAGAAGCGAGGGATTTACGTTTTTACCAGAACAATAGATATGATGATGATGATGATGGTAACGATGATGATGATGATGATGATGATGATGATGACGATACCACCTACATCACAGGACTATTGTGAGCATTAAATGAGATGATGAGTAAAAATGTGCTTAGCATAGCAGCTGCCATAGAACGAATGTCCAATAAGTGATAGCCCCGAACTGGAGGCATTTCACTGCGTGCTTGTGGCATGGGTTACTGTGCTGTTCACAAGAGCCATTTGCCATTTCTGTCCTCTCTGCTCCCTCCTCTGTTGACGTCTTGTCAAATGTGGGTAGCACACTGGTAATGAATGACTCATCCTGATCCAATACTTTGTCCTTTGTCCCCCTTTTCCCCTCTTGAGTCTCCTCCTCCAAATGCAAAATGGTTGTGTGACTGTACAAGTTCCACTTGCCAGTGAAGCTCAGACAAATGCAATTTCACCCCTTTTCCATTGCATGGCATTGTGCCTCCTTTAATTTGAGTAAATCTTGGGACCTCATCTACATTGCAGATTTCCCAGGGAAACTACTGCCCAACTCAATTTATTCAACACCTATGTTTGGAGCAACCTCGTATGTTCTAGGCTCTGAGGACACAGCAATGAATCAGCAAATTTTCTGCCCTCATGATGCTTAATTGTCAGTGGGAGAGGCAGATTAAAACAAATAATCACATGAATAATAAGGTTCAGATAATAAGTGTCATACAGCCAATGCAAAGAGCCAGGTGACAGAAAATGCCTGGGCAGATTATTGACTTGGGCATCAGAGAAGGATGTTCAAGGAGGTGGTCATTGGGACAGGCTTTAAATGGTATGAAGGTGCCCAAATGCCATGTTCTGGGGGAAGGAGTTCTCAACAGGGAAAGAAGAGCAAGTGCACAGGCCCTGATGTGAAGTGAGCTGGAAATGTTCCACGAGTAGGAAGAGGGCCAGGTGACGGGTGTGTGGCTAGGAAGATGGGGAGTGAGATGAGCAGGGGCCAGAACCCAGGGCTGACTGTGAAAGGAACTCTACAGACATCAACGAAGACACTGAATCGTTACAGGTTCCTCGGGACAGAGTGAAGTTTTCATCTGCATGCTGCTTCCCACACTATATCCAGACAGGGTTCCCCACGTGCTTGCTACCGTTAAAGTCTTGAAAGCTAGAACTCAATGCAGAGATTTCAGAATCATCCAACTTGGTCTTTAAATTAACCTATTGGGATTTTAGCTATGCGAGTGATGGATCTAAAATGAAGAAAACTTAGTAGAAGTCTTGTAACTTTTAAATAGTTTTGTTAGGATCTGAACGTTCTAATTTCACTACCACTAAACTGAAGCTGCCTCTGCATTCTTCTATGCCCCTTTTAACTGTCGTTTTTAAAGCAGCAATAGATGGGTCTACAGAGACCTGTGGTTAGGTGTTAACACTTTGAATCAGTTTGGTGAGCATACACTTCATCACCATCATCATCATTGAACAGCACTGAAAATAATTATAATTTATTTAGCACTTACTATATCCCAGAAACATGCTATGCATTTAGCATACACCACTAGGTTTCTTTTTTCCAATAATCCTAAACAGGGGTCCTCAAACTTTTTAAAGTGGGGGCCAGATCACGGTCCCTCAGAGAGCTGGAGGGCCGGACTATATGAACTACTAATTCCTACTGTACCACCTCGGCTGTGCTCACTGCCCAAAAAACCTGGCGGGCCGGATCAGACTCCTCTGCGGGCCGCATGTGGCCCCGCGGGCCGTAGTTTGAAGACGCCTGTGACCTAAGAGATATGTATAATTATCTGCCCAGAAAGTTGAATCAACTTCTCCAAGGTCACACAGCAGTAGAGCTGGAACTGAACTCAGGCTCATGGTTGAATAGACCCTGAACAACTCTGATGTTCACCTCCAACTCTGTGACCCAGAGACTGAGTCAGCACTGGGGGCCACATGAGGGGATAATAAGATGTAGTGCATGACTTTGAGGTCAAGGTATAAATTGGGAATCGCTGTTAAAAGCAGCTACTCAGCCCTCCCAGGCAAAGTGAGAACAAAGCGCGTTTGTGGTTGACAACTCGGGGAGCTAGCATCTGGTCACGAAGGCAGGTGGAGGAGCACGGGGCAGAAGGAAGCCACCCAGCCACAGGTACGCACCAGCATCTTGGGAGGCTGAGGGTGAGGGTCCTGTGAGCGGTTCAGAGGCTTCACCTTGGCGTGGGAGATAAGTGGAAATTCTGATTTCCCTAGGCCAGACTATCGAACCACAATCCGGCTGTGGTTATTTATAGTCCCCTAACAGCCTTGTTTACACAACCTGCCTGGATGCAAATCAGTGTGGGGAAGCAGCGGAGGCGGCGAGGTGTGCAGCCTGAAGGGACTGGGGGATTGGATTTACTCATGTAGTGTTAGCACAGCCACACATGACTGCCCACACTTCTGCAGCCCAGGGAGAGAAGGCGAACTGCAGTCCCCAGGACACTTGCCCAGTCTTTCCGCCTGAGCGAGGGGAACAAAAGGCGTGTGTGGACGTAGATTATTCCAATGCCTTCTTCACCATCCGCCTGCCCCCACCTTTCTCCTCCAGCCCCATCACCCACTGTATCTCCCACCATCCCTCCTGCAAGAACTCTCCCCTTCCAGTCTCTTCTGGCTCTAAACACAACATGCTCTTTCATGCTTTTGTGCTTAGCTCCGGCAGTTCCTTCTGCTCAGAATGCCCTTTGCTCTCTCTCTCCCTCCTCCTCTCTCTTTACAAAGTGTGTTATATGTGTGACTGATGGGGCGCCAGATGGCTTTAGGTAGTATGTAGTCAGAATTCTTTATGCAAATATTTATTATCTCAGACCTGAGCCAGTTTGAACAAAGGCACTGAATATATAATAGTGCAGGTAGAATCTAGTTAGGACAGATACCGTGATGATTGTGTAAGGATAACTGTCATTTGGGAAACACAGCTCTTATTTATGGGACATGGTCTGCCTTTTGTAGCATGGGAGGCAGGCCTGGAATTCTCTTGGCTCTAAGGCCTTTCCAACCGGTAAAGTTCACACCGTCTGGTCACATGACCTTCCTTTACTGTGCAGGACGTCATCTATTATCCTCTAGGCTGGCATGCCCCACTGTCCTAAAACACAACTCCTGGCATCACCAGTGGGTCATACCAATCCAGACATCACCAGCAGGTCATATCCTGGCATCACCAATGGGTCATACTAATCTCCAGTGAAAACTCTTTAAAAAAATCCCACCTCTATCCCTTTATCCTGCCATCTCCCCCATTCTCCCTCATTCTTGGCAATCCTATTCTCTATTGCTATAATTTGGTCAGTTTGTGTTATATAAATAGAATCAAGCAATATGCAATTTTGAGATGTTGGCTTTTTTTTTTTTTTTTTTTTTTTTTTTTTACAAATTAGAATTCCCTGGAGTCTGTCTAAGCTGTTGGGTGAACTAAGAGTTTATTACTTTTTATTGCTGACTAGTATTCCATGGTTTGGCTATACCAGTTTTCTTAATCATTCACTCAATGGGTTGTTGCCAGTTTGGACTCTTAAGAACATAGAATATTATGAACAAAGCTGCTTGGACATTTATGTATAGGTTTTTGTATAAACGTAAGTTTTCATTTTTCCGAGAGAAATGTCCAGTTGCTGAGTTGTTTGGCAAGTGCCTGATTCACTTTACAGAAAAATGCATTCATATTTCCAAAGTGTCTGCCCCACGTGCAGGTGACCTTGTTTCTCCATATCCTTGCCAGCATTTGGTATTCCCTCTATTTTTTATTTCAGCCTTTCTGCATGTGTATGGATATCTCACTGTGGTTTTAATTTCCATTTCTTCAACAGTTAATGATGCCAAACATTTTTTCATTTTTTTTTTTTGCGCTCCTTAGTGAAATGTCTGTGTCTTTCGCCTGTTTTCTAATTGAATTGTTCAGTATTGTTTTAAGAGTTCCTGATACAGATACAAGTCCTTTGTTGAATATGTGGCTTGCAAATATTTCCTCCTGTTATATACCTTGTGATTTTATTCTCTTTAGGGGGTCTTCTGCATAGCAGCATGCCTCTCCATTGATTCAGTTTCTTTCAGCAGTGTTTTATAATGTTCAGTACACAGATTATGTACATGTGTTATTACATTTATATCTAAGCATTTCATTTTCTTGGAGCAATTGTAAGTAGTATTGTTTTTTTATTTTTATGTTTCCACATGTTCATTATTAATACATAGAAATTGGAATGATGTTGTGTGTTGATCTTATCTCTTGCAATTGTACTGAGTTTATTTTTTTCTAGTGTTTTGCAGATTCTTTGAGATTTTCTATGTAGGCCATCATGCCATTTGCAAGTAGGGACAGTTTTATCTATTCCTCTCTAGTCTGTATGCCTTGGATTTTTTTTTTCTTGCCTTATGACACTGGCTACAACTTTCAGTCTTTTGCATAAGGATGGTGAAAGTGGACACCATTTTCTTGTTCCAGTCTTAAGGAGGAAGCATTCAGTGCTTCAACTTTAAATAAAATATTTGCTGCAAGTTTTTGTAGATGTTCTTTATCAACTTGAGAGCATTCTTCAATATTCTTAGTTTCCTGAGAGCTTTTATCATGAGCAGGTATTGGATTTTGTGAAATGTTCTTCTGTATCTGATCACATGATATTTCTTCTTTAGCCTGTTGACATATGATACTGTGTGTATGTGTGTGTCCATGAATACCTTTCTTGCCCTATAGAATAGAGACCAGATGATGAATTAGGGGCCCTCCCTGCTCCCTGTTAGGATAAGATTTAGAACCAAAAGCAGGGTGATGTTCTCTCACCTATTTCTCCACCACCTCTTTCCTAAATAGAAGAACTGTGACTTTATTTTGGAAAGTCAGATCTGTGGCCAAGTTCTATTTACCATTATTGAATCCTATTGTTGCCCACAGGCACTGGGATCCACTGGGAATGGCAGCCACTGACCCTGAATTCTCTGACCCAGATTCAGTCCCTCCATTGATCCAGAGCAGGGGCTTAGCATTGCCTCTGAGTCCCGACCTGAGCATTCTCTCCATTGTTACGACCCACCATTGTTCCTGAATGCCAAATTCAGTGCACTTCTTTCCCCTTCTTAGCCAGCCAAGTCTCCCAAAGAAAAATAATGCAAAGTGCTACAAATTTACAAGTGTGGCACGGAATAATGAATTGGGAATGTAGTGACATACAAGCAATGAGGTTTGCTGTATCGTCTTCATTTGAGCCAGCAATTTTTCTGTACTGTTATTCACGGGGATGCAGTTACTCTTTACATTCCCCACTGTTTACCCGGAGTCCTCTTTAGCATAAAGCAACTCACAGCTTACCTGTGATTCAATAAATAAGCATGAAAAGGGTCTATCTTATTCAGCAAACCTATTCTCTGAGGTATTTTTCCCCCTCCCATAGAAAATGAAATGCGTATTGTTGCATAGGAGCAAATTGGACCAGAAACCTTTAGAATGTTGCTGTTTCTGAGTGTGTGTTATAAACATTCATGTGTTTCTCTCTAAGCTAGCCTGATACACGTTGTGCTGTGTTAGCTAAATGTTAAAGCTGACCCTCAGTCACCCCAACAGGAGTGGTGTTTTTTGAGGCAACTTGAACTTAGCATAAGCTGTATATATAAAAACAACTCCAACAAGGCAGAGGCAGGTCCCTGCTTCTTGCCAGAGGGAGGAGCATGGGTTTATCAGAGAAGCTCAGCTTGGGAAAAGCTACTATTTTTCGCTGTGTCCACTCTTCCCAGGACTGCTTTCCCCAAACAGGAGCTGATACAGAGGTCACGGAGGGAAGGGAGCTCTGACAAAGTAGTGGGCTTCAGAAGACCCATTTGTGTGTAGAAATTAGAAACCAAGGCCCGGAGACTGAAATGACTCCCCAAAAGGTCGCACAGCTTCCCTCCACTGAGCCCCCAAAGGGAAGGGCTCCGCACGTGAGCTCTGCCTTCCTCTGGGTTTTCCTGGAAGTCTCCCTCACTGTCCCCACTCACCGAGAGGACAGAGGCAACCCAGCTGCCTAAATGAGTGGTGCTGTTCACAGATAAAAGCAAAACAAATACTAGACCCAATCTTAGGAAACACCCATCTTCAAAAAGATAATAATCACGATGGACTGGAGTCAAAAGAGAACAGAAACAGTTGCAATGGACCAGGGCAGCGGCCTTTTTCATCTCATGCACACATAAGCTAGTTACTACAATTCTGTGACACTCCAAAAATTCCTATATATTTTTGCTGACCTGACAAAAAAAAAAAAAGAAAGTAAAAGGTAGATATAATTTGACTCATCCAGATCAATGGCTCTTGTTGTGTTGGCTGTTGTCATTTTTTTTGTTTGACAGTCCAAGGGGAAAGAGGTCAGTGCCCCTGACTCAACAGTCAGGCATCGCATGTTTTAAAAGGTTCTTGTGCACGCCACTGTGCCCGGTGAGGCACACGGCTGAAAAACCCGCTGGCTCAGAGCAATGTGGTTCTTGTCAGAAAACAGGGTTAGACAAAGAAGAACTTGAAGGTGCAGAGTTGAGTCCTGTTTTCTACCATAAGTGAGAAGGCACCGGGCTGCTGGGATGGTGAGGAGGAAAAGGGCCGCCCACTCCTCTTGCTATCCAGCCATTTGGAGAGGGAGACTGCGGTGGCATCAACACAAAGCTGCTCAAGAACAGAGCTGTGCTGGGGAGCAGGTTGACAAAGGTCATGGAACACATGTGATGGAGAAGCTCTTCATTCCAGGCGTGTCTGCTGAGACAGTGCCGCAGCACCTGGTCATGGAATTCATGAATAAAAACCCCTTCCTTTGCTTGACTCAAAAGGAATAGAGATTTATTACCATCCTAATCAGGGAAACAGTATTGACCCACTGGCTAGCCGAGGTTTTTAGCATTGTGGGCAAGGATATTTATTGCTTTTAATTACCATAAATAAGCAAGGACCCTGTTTTTAACAGATCTTCTCCACTCCCCTGATCTTGGTGTGCAATTCCAGGTGCAGGAAGAAAATGCTCTATCAATGTTAAGCCAAAATTCCCCGACAAAGAGATGATAAATTTTAAAGGACCAAGGCTTGTTTTGGATCTCTCTCTATTTTTTCTCTTCAGTGCCTGAAAATGGAATTAGGGTTTTGTATGTGGTGGCAAACTGGCCCTGTCTTGTTCCTTCAGCAACTAAGTGTACCTCTCTGAATCCTAAGACTCGAATGATATAAGGGCAGGAACACAGAGGGTCGCAAAAGTCATCTGCCCTCCAGAGGAAGTGTCTCCTGATGGAGGAGGGAAGAGTGGCAGGGCAGGCTCTCCCCGGGCCCACTGATTGCCCATTTGGCCTATGGACCATTCCTCCACCTCTCTAAACCTCAGTTTATCATTTGGAAAATGGGGAGAATAATGCTTCCTTGGCAGGGTCTTCATAATGATAAAGGTGGTAAGTGATTAAACTTCCTAGCAGGGTTCTTAGTACATGTTCCACAGGTTCTTAGTGCATGTCATAGTGACTGGTCGATAGGTCATTCAGGATGTAATGGTCACTTAGGGTTTTATATTTATAGGTTGTATATTCTCCACCCCAAGTCAAGTTTCCTTCTGTCACCACTTATCCCCCCTATATCCGCTTCTACCTCCTCCCAGTCCCTTTCCCTTTGGTAATCACCTTACTATTGTCTGTATCTACCATGTATTTTGCTTTATCCCTTCACCTTTTTCACCCTGCAACTCTCCTTCTCTCTGACAGCTATCAGTCTGTTCTCTCTCTATGCTAAGTGAAATGGGCCAGAGAAAGACAAGTGCCAGTCTGATTACACTCACATGTGGAATCTAACAAAAAACAAAACAAAACAAAACAAAACAAAACAAAAAACCTAACAAACAAAATAGAAACAGACTCACAGATAGATTTTTTTTGTTTTTGTTTTTTTGAAGCAAGGCTGTCCAGCTCTGCTCTGCTCACCTGCCCGCTTCCCTTGTACCTGCTGGGCAGACAGCAAAGCTCTCTGCAGGTTAGAACAGGTAAGAGATACTTCTTTTTTCCTTGCCTAACAGCTAGCCTCTGGAAATGGTACACCTTGATCTTGCCTTTCAGTACTTCAAGAAGAAAGAAAATAATAAGGGGTAAGATGAATGGAGATTCTTTTATTTTTTTTTTTTTACCGAAAATGATCACGGACAGGAAACTTTCCCAAGTCAATGGCTCCCTCAGGGAGCTTGACAATCCTTCCACACCAGCAATCTGCACACCCGAACGCTTTCTCTTTTGTCACAGGGACCCCCTCAGAGCTCAGTGTGGTGCCTTTCTTGCAATGGCGACAAACAGACGTGTGTTAAATGAATGGGACCGAGTGCCTGCTACCTTTTCAGGCTGAGTAGAGATCAGCACAATGAGTAGTGTATTTTATAGAACTGTGTCTTGCACAGACCTGAGCAAGCACCTAAGCCAATGGAATATTAAAGGAGTGAGGTTCAGAGAGGCAAAGTGATTTGCCCCAAGTCACACAGTTGGTGGGGAGTGGAGCCAAAGCGCCCTCATGCCCAGAGCTCTTTCTCTGGCATAACTCTTTCCTGTGGGTCATTCTGTGTAATCAAGGAAAACAAACATCCTTTCCTTAATGCAGTTATATCTCATTTATAAATTGGAGATTTTTCCTGGGAGTTAAAAGGTTTTTAAAATTTACTTAATACTACTTCAATGCAACTTCTCTTCCCCTACAAGCCATTACTTGTATTACTTAAAGACCATTATAGAAAGCCTCTCAAGGGATTTTCTAATTTATCCTCAAAATGTACACACAAGTATGATTTTCTATGGAATACCTTTTTCTTAGTGAGGTGTGTCCACAAATATTGCAGAATGATAAAAGTGATGACTAAAGGTCCTAGTTAAAGGTTTTCACACTCACAGTCTCATTCTTATCTTTACAATTTTAGTATATGTGCTGTCAAAGCGAGCACTCATTCTTATCTTTACAATAGCCATTTAAGAAATGAAGAATCAGAGACATGAGATTTTTGAAGCTTAGCCAAGAATGGAAAGGTCTGCTAAAAATGGCCTGAGAGTTAGGAGAGCAGAGGATGCATGGATACTGATTTGGAAGCTGTTAAAATTACTGGGGTTTTGGAAAGCTGACTGACAGGGTTGCAAATCCTTTCCTGGCCTTGGGACTGTGGTCAAAATTCTGAGCCTTAGTTTTCTCATCTGAAAAATGGGGATAAGAAGGATGTGGACATCACAGATTTGTTGCAAGAATTAAAGGTCCTGTATACAGAGTTCTCAGTATCCAGTAGGTGCTCAACATCTTAGCCATTATGACCTGATACCACCTCCCTCACCTCACCCAGTTACCAACAGATTCAATGTATTTCTTCACTTCATCTTAAGTGCACAGACAGGATGATATTTCTGCAGAGGAAATGCATTCCTACATCTGACAACAATTTACCTGCCATTTCGTTCTGCAGAGCACAGGCACCTCCACTTCTCAGTTCAAAAACATCCGCTGCTGATTCATGTCTTTGCCTCATCACTTGCTTAATCCCATTTCCTCTTCAAGGGATTGCATTTTCTGCCAGGTAGTCTTCTTTGTAATAGCTGTTATATTTGTGATTTTTTAATTTTTATGTTTCAGCAAGTTGGGTTCTCTCTTTTAAAGAAACATAAAACATCAGCATCTCTACTTTATCCCCAGGGCAGTTGGGGCACCAAAAATAGTCGGAGCATAAGCAGAAGTTCTGACTTTCCCAGGGATGAATGCAGACGGAGGTTTCTCTCTGGTTCTTGGGACCTCGGAGCATCAGAAGAGTTGCTTGGTCAGGAAGAATCTTGTCAGACTGGATACCAGGAGACTTCTTGTTTAGATTGGGCTGGGTCCCTACTTCAGCATTTGACCTTGGAGGGAGGCAAAGGCCTTCCTCTAGGGCCGCAGTTTGCTCACCTATAAAGTTAGGAAGCAGGATCAAATGATCTTTAAGGTATTTTCAGCTCTTTCATTTTATTGCTTCTATCACTGACATCCTGTCAGGACCCAAAGAAATTAATTTTAATAATTAAATTCCAGGCACTGGATAGCTATGGGAGGGCTAATTGGGGAACATGCTTATCCACAGGGTGACCCCCCCCCCCATCCCTCCACTCTTCTTAGTTGTCAAGAAAGACCTTCCACCCATCTTCAAATAGACTGAATCACAAATTAGGCCTGTCCATACCTAGAGGTGCATATTAAGCAGAGATGTTTTATAGAACATAGTAATTGCAGATGGATAATATAATAAAAGCATTACAAAACCTAAACCCTTTATTACCTAGCAAGAATGCATTTTCCCTGTCTACATTCTGCTTTTATATCCACATGGAAAAAAAAGGTTACAAGTCAACAAGCTGACATGCTGGATTTATCTTGAGAAAATAGAGGCCGTGATTTGCTCTGAAGCCAGTGTGGATATAATGTAATCCCACACGCCTCCTGTAGCTACGTCTACAGTCTGCAGAGCAGGGGTGCTGACGCAGTAGACTAAAGGAACCCCAAATTCTGGAGGGCTCGTTTACTTGCTAAAAAAGTGAGGAGGCTCCACCTTAGTATATATCTCTAAAATAAATAGCATAGTGATACTAATAAGGATGGATCATGAGTAATTTCTTTAAAAATTATAAATGTTTCACATGCATTCACATTTGGGACCTTTACAACGCCTTGAAGTAGGTAATCAATTACTTTTTCAACATACAGATGAGAAAACAAAACTCATAGAAAAGTCATTGGTTGAGGCGAGTTGCTCAGCACTTCATGTGTGATTTTCTCTAATGGCTGTGATGATCATGTGAGGGGGCAGTTAGGTCTTCTTTTCTCAGATGAGATTACTGAGTCTCAAAGCTCATAAGCAACAGGCTCAGGCTCCGGTTCAGCTCACACACTTAAAAAATTAGGGCCGGGTTTCATATCCACCATCATTTAATAAAAAGGTATTGGGATAATCTTGGTTAATAACATAATATGAATTCCAGATGTGCAGCTTTCTAAATGCAACATCTGTATATTTCACTGTGTACTCTCCACCTGAAGTCTAGTCTCCTTTCATCGCCATGTATTTGAACCCCTGAATCCCATTCATCCTCGCCCCCATGCCCCTTCCCATGATGGAATACCTCTCAGTCATAAATAAGAGGTGAAATGTTGCCATTTTATACAACATGGATGGATTTTGAGAGTATTATGCTAAATGAAGTAAGTCAGATGGAAAAGGACAAGATAACTATGATTTCATTCATATGTGGGCTACAAATGGAAAAGCAACAAATGAACAAAACCCAAGACCATGTGACTCCACAAATCCATGTGCTCAACTTCTCTCTTAGCTGAGAGTCTGTCACTGTGTTAGGGATTCGCATCCAGCACCATGACCAGCTGCAGACAAACCCCGCCCCTCTGCCTTCTGCTGCTCTGTCACTCTTTTTCTCACTTGCATGTTGTGCAGTGTGGCTCTGGAAATTAGTAAGCAGCATAGGACATGCTGTGCAACCCTCAGTTAACCAGAGCTATGTGTACAAACCAAGAAAACAGAGAGTAAGTTGTTAATTGTGCTGAGCATTTATTTGCTTCCTCTCATGCTGTGGTAGCAGGTGTGCAGAATAACTTGCATGTAAGGAAAAGCTTGGGTAGAAGTCACTGATATGTTCAGTTTTCAAAGGAAAACCTACTTCTGTTTCTGGGAGAAGGGAGCATGGTAGAAGTGGGGCTTTTCCACCCCAGCATTGGTTCCAGGTCCAAAATCCCCATTAGTATCCCCACCACCCATCTTTTTACTTGTCTCCATCCTCATTGCCATTCCTTTCCATGTAACCATTGTCTCTCTCCTGAACCACACCACAGGTTCCTAACCACTTTCTCAGCCCAGCCATTGCTCCCTCAGATTCATTGTTAGCACTGCAACCAGAGAATTCTTCTCAAAACTCAAATATGATTGTGTCTCTTTCCTGCTTCAATCTCCCCAAAACCTCCAAATCCCAAATTCTTATCCTGACTGATCTACAGGGCCTTGCCTTCTCTGCCCCACCTCCTTCTCAGACCCTTTCTCATCCCTCCCCCCACCCCCCCACACACACTTCTTTCTTCACCTCCTGGATTTTCCTATATATCAAGTTCCTTTCTGCCCTTTTACCTTTGCCTGGATTGTTTTCTTCTCACCAACCCTCTCTATCCCAACCTGCACACACTTAGTCACGCTTATGAATCCCCATGACCTCAAATTACACATCCCTTCTTCAGGGTAGCATTTCCAGTCTCCATGCCAGTCCAGACCACCCTGGTCCATGTGATCGATCACACTGTGCCTTCTCTGTGGCACTCATCATGATGGTTACTGTTTTATTGTGTGTTTAGTTTCCTAACTTCCATGCTCTCCACCAAACTTTAAGCTGTAGGAGGAAAGGGGCCACATCTGTCTTCCTCAGGTAAGTATCACTCCTGTCCGGCACAGGGCTTAGTCTACATGAGCCGATTGATGATGCTCTATGTGTTGGCGGAATGAACAGGTGTTCAGGGTTATTCAGCTTTATATCCACCTCAGTCAGTTCCATCCCAGAACATGGAGATCTGACCTTCCTCCATCGCCCATCTTCCCCCAGGATGGCCCTTCTCCTCCAGTACACACCAGTTCAGTTCTCAGACCCCAGTGATTTGGACTTAGCTTTAGTTATTGTAAACGTTTTAGAGTGAAAATCAAATCACTTTTGTTATTTCACCCACTTACTTTTCCTTCTCCCCAGCCCACAATTTTCTCCTTCGCTCAGTCATTATTAGTCTAATGCATCTGGCTTACAGAGGATGAAATATATAATTAAAAAGAGCAGTCCAGTTAGCCAGTATTTGGACTGTCTGGTTAATTTATACCCAGATGGTGCATAAAGCACACAGGCCAGGTCTACAGAGAAGCGCTGCGTTTTGAGTGGTGCGAGCATTTACAGAAACCTCTGAAAGACGGAATGTTCCCGGACTGAATGGTTGCTTTTCCTTTTCTATTTTTTTCCTTTGCAAAGAAAAATGTTTTCAAAACATTTTTACCTGCCTAACAGCCAAAAGGTTGTTAAGCGGCTTCACACATTTTCCCTTCTGGGGTGTTTATATCCACCAAAGTTAATGGATGGAAAATTAATGTTTCTCTCCAAATGTTTCCACAATCACAAAGCAAATAGTTGATTCTGCCAATATGAGAGTGTAAATCTGCCCTCAGGAAAAGGCTTCCGTCACCATTACCCACATCATTTAGCCTGCGTCCAGAGACTGGCCTCATTATCATGATAATTAAGGAAATGTGGATTTAGATACCTGTAAGCCATACCTAGTATATCACTGACCACATTCTTTGATCAACTGCCCACCCCTGTGTTGTTTGTGTGTTAGGTAGACTTAGTGTTCTTGCCTAGAACACAATTTGTTTTTTAAGTGATGCTTTCCAAATACTGTGACACAAGTCAACACGAGTCAACGTATTTTTTTAGGCAAGTAAAATGGTTTAATTATGAAACACTTTCCAAGGAATAGATTGCAGCAGAAGCCCATATGTCCATCGAATAGATGGGCCGTTACCCGTTTATGCATCAGGGTTCCAATTTACGCTTCCCTGTTCAAGGACCATCATTTAATTGGCATTGATTACCGGGGAGAGAACTTCAACACGTCTCTTGAGTAAAATGCATGATATGCAGCGTCTAACATTTGTAAATCAATCCTGACTTAATGAACCCATGGAAAGTCATCCTCACATGCAATTTAGTGAGGATAATTCAAGTGCAGTAGGAATGTCTGCCGGACGATTGTTTTGCACCCTTGTCCTGCTGAACTCCAACCAGATGCCATCAGGGAGCCATGAGCAAGGAAATAAGGAATGAAAGCAAACATTTAATAAAAGGTAAAGACCAGACACTGTTTCAAATGGCTTATATGAATTAGCTTATTTACTTCTCACAACCACTCACAGAAGAAGTAGGTTGCTGTTGTTATTTCCATGTTACAGCTGAAGAAACGGAAGCACAGAGACATTTAATGACCTGGCCAAAGCCACACAGCTAACTAGTGGCTGATTCAGGATTCAAATCATAGCAGGCTATCTTTTAACCATTAGGCTACACTGTTAGGCTAGTTCTGGAAAAACAAAACATTTAATAGTCTTTGTTGGAGGATCTGCTTTGGGGTCTGGCTTTCTTTCCTGGGCCTGGACCACTTAGGGAGAGCCTAAAGGCGTACTGCTCCCAATTTTGGGCCCAAGGAAGCCCAGCACACAGGTCCCTGTCTCCTCTACCCATGGTTTCGTCTGACCCTGCATTAAATGCATCTCCTACCCCCTGGACCAAAATAAGGCAGCACAAAGGCAAAGAAAAGAGACCATTAGGACCCATGGACTATCTAGGAGGGAATGCCTCAGTAGGTGCTTCAGAACTTCTCATGTGCTTCTGGGTTTATCATGCTGTCAGTCACCTGCCAGGAGGCCCTGCCTCTCAGTTTTTGTTGTCTGTGGATGAGCAGGGAAGGAGAGAAGACTGACTAAAGCTTTTTCCCAAGGGTGAGGTGATGCTCATATTTTCCTACTCATCTTCCTCTTCCTCCGACCGCAATCATTGCCCCGCACATATTGATGGTTACGTCTATCTTTTTATTTTTAAAAATATTTTATTGACTTTTTACAGAGAGGAATTGAGAGTGATAGAGAGTTAGAAACTTCCATGAGAGAAACATCACTCAGCTGCTTCCTACACACCCCCTACTGGGGGTGTGCTCGCAACCAAGCTACAGGCCCTTGACCTGAATCAAATCTGGGACCTTTCAGTCCGCAGGCTGACGCTCTATCCACTGAGCCAAACTGGTTTTGGCAACATCTGTCTTTCTTAATACCTTCTGATACAGCAACTAGGGCCTTTGTTCCTATGGATGTGGACCTTTGGAAGTCATGGGATTAATTGTAAAAGATGGACCAAATGTAACCTTATGTGATTTTATTGGTTACAGGATATCCCTTACTCTGTGGAGGCAGACCGAGTCCTAATCAAAGCTTGTCTCCAGATAAATTTTCCCCCAAGATTTCTTTATTTGTTATTTATTACTTTTTCCTTTATTGATTAAGGTATTACATATGTGCTTTTCCCAAGATTTCATAAATCAAACTTACCCAGGCTACTTGCCCAATTCAGCCTTCCTCCTCACAAAATAATGTCACCATCTTTATAACAACAGGAATGGAACGGAGAAGGGAAGATCATTAGGAAAGTTGGGATGATGATTTTAATAACTTGGTACTTTGTCCCTAGAGCTTTTATCTTCTATTGTTTGTGTCCAGTGACATAAAAAAAAAAAAAAGGCAATAAGACTTCCTATGCTAACCGAAGCAATTCATTACTTACTTAAATTTCATTCCCCAGAGGGGAAAGCAAACATTTTATTACCCACAGGGATTATATGTGGCTTAAGGTTGGGAAACATGTCTATTTAACAGAAGAAGTCTAATTCCACTAACTGAGAAGGGAAGGAGCAGAGGGAGGGTCTATGAATATGCAAGACCAGTCTGAGCTAGAGCCATCTTGACTTGAGAAGGACAGCAAATGATAGCTTATTCTTCAGATTATTAGACCTCCTCTGACTAACATGGGTCTTCATGGAATTGCTGATGTTACACCTCAAATGCTTCATCAGTTGGACCCTTTCCTGATTGCAAGTGTTTCTCACTAATGAGATGGTATGAATAGATATAAGGATAATTGAAACAATATTTTTGTTAGACCAAATATTAATTGAGCATTTATAATGCAAAAGGCATTATGTTTGGTACTGTGGGGAATGTGGAGATGGTTGTTACATGCTTCCTGTATTTAAAGAACATAGAAGCCTGGAGGGTGTAAGAAATGATGATCATAAATAAAACAGATTCAGTGGCATGGGAAAAGCAGATTTAAATCACTGCAGAGATTTTGAACTAAAGAAGGTCTTACTTAGCTAAGGAATCCTGGATATAATAATGGAGATAGATTCTGAGTTGGGACTTAAAACAAGGATTTGGAGATGTGAAGGACATTTCTGGTTTTAAGAAAACAAACAAATGAAAATGGCATGAACAGGCCTGATGTTAGGAAATGCAAGATTTAGGATAGCATTCTCTGTAGTTTCAATGAAGTAGATAGAGTGGAGAATTAAATTGGAAGTGTAGATTGGGGCCAGTTAGCTGATAGCTTTGAATGCCTGGTTAAGGACTTTGAATGTTATTTTGCAGTCAGTGGGACCACAGTAGAACAATTGGAAGAGCAGTATAAAAAGATTCATTTGGCAGTATTGCTTGGTGTGAATTAGAATGGAAACAGAGATCCAGGTTAGGATGGGAAAAGGAAGGAAACTAATATTTGCGGAAGTCCTTCATGTGCTAGGAGCTTGGCTAATCACTCTCTTATGCCAACTCCTTTCATTCTCATGACAAATCTGTGACACTTTTATTCTCATCCCCATTTGTATACTTGGGGCAATTTGGAGGCCATCAGAATTGGCACAGAAGTAGTGTGAGAGGCAATGTTAAAACTCACATTTTTAATGTGGGGTTTCTTAGCTTGAGTTCCTTGAATTACACTGACTTCCTGCAAGAAACAGGCCAGAGGAACGGAGGCCTGAAATAGGGTGGTAGACACATTGAAATGAGCAGAGGAACTTCTGTGAAATGGAGGTGTTCCCTGACCTTGGAGCCAGACACACCCCTAGTGAACAATAAAATGTGGTGAAAGAGGACCGACCTTTGCTTTCCCCTACAAGGACTGAAATCTAGGCAAGTAGTGAATTGTTCCGGTTAGCATGTTCAGTCTTATCATGGAGTCACATGAAGTAACTAGACTCTTGTTCATATGTGAGAGAAGGGCATAAAGTATGAGCTTTAGGCATGAAAATGAGTTTATTAAAATAGGAAAACATGGGAAAAGATATAAATGGGAAACAGAATAAAGAAATGCAGGCTTTTGAAGGGAAAATAAGTTCCATTTTAGATACTGAGTTATCAGCCACACCCGGTTGAAAAGATCCATTGTGTTGTTGAAATGTGGCAATGCACTTAGCAGGGTGGTCAGAGGCAGAAAAAGAAAGGTCAGAATCATCAGTGCAGAGGGAATGGCGCAAAGTGCGGGGCTGGAAGAGATTCCCAAGGAAAAGAGAACTCTGAGTGAGGACAATAATGAAAATGACTTGCTCCGGGGAAGACAAATGCATTTAGGAGATGAAATAAGTAAAAAGAGCTTAAAGAAGGGAAGAGACTGCAGAATAACAATGGTATATTATGGTTAGGGGCGGGGGGGGGGGAGCTAAAGGGAAAAGAGTTCCTTATAGGGGACGTAATCCTTAGTGCCAAAATTTCCGAGGTCACAAAATTTGAAGCCTGGGAAAACGATTTTTAATGCTGCAATTGCATTACTCTTGATGGAGCTATTCCAGTGTTCAGTGGTGTCATGTAGCAATCCAGATTTCTGGAGAATAAATGTAATAAAATATTCTAAAGCTTCTTATTTAAAAATCACTAATTGCTGAGCATGGATATGAGGAGTAGGGCATGCAATGGACTTCAAACACTAGCCAAATTTCTATTGGAAAAGGATTGCATTGTGTTCATTTTAGACATTCCTGATGGAAGGCCAGCTGTTGTCCATGGTGCTAAAAGAGTCATCTGGCATTATAATGTTGCAGCAATATGACCAGTATAGTTGGAGTGAATTAGGTATTTCATCACGTGCCTCAATTTGGGGGATTTATTTTTCACCGAGAGGAGATTTTTCATATATATTTCCCATCTGGAAGGTTTTTTGAAACTCCTCAATGGTTAATGTGTAGAAAGCAATTAAAAAAAAATCCCTTAAAACATGAGTATAAGAAATTGAGGTTAGGGAAAAACAAAAAATGGAAGACGTTGAAAAGATTATATAATTTTTCATTTCCTCAAAATACCTGAAACCGTAAGCTCTCTAGTTATTCTACCCCTCCCAGTAGCATTCTCAAAAAATAAACAAACAAACTGTGGAATTTAAGCATTTTACTGAAAGTCAATTAAAAAGTAAAATAGAAGCCTTAGCTGGTTTGGTTAGAACATCCGTCTGTGGTCTGAAGGGCCCTAGGCTTTATTCTAGTCAAGGGCACAGCTTGATCTTCTGCCCTGGTCAGAGTGTGTGCTGGAGGCAACCAATCAATATGCCCCTCTCACATCAATATTTCTCTTGATCTCTCCCCTTCCTTCCACTCTCTCTAAAAATCAATGGAAAATATCCACAGTTGAGGATTAATAAAAAAGTTTTGTTATGATTATTCATTTTTATGAATAATCAAACTATTAAAATAATTGTGAATGGAGCCCTAGTCATATTTCTTGCATGTTCCACCATAAAACACATTTTTGAATCACCAGAAAAATAGGTGATGCAGCTATCTCATAGCATTCCTGATGAAGTTGACATAGCTACTACTCAAGGTCATCACATAGGTAGGCTGTACTAGGCAGAGTTGTCAATGAACTTGTGAGTTTGGATTGAATAAATTGCCAAAATATTTGTGATAAAAAATTCAGCAATTTGACTAATTGGGAGACCAAGTTAATTGGGAAACAAAAGGACTAATTCTCATCATGAAATTGTTAATAGCAAAATGTAATCAGTAAGTCCATGGCATCTTCATGAAGGAGAAAGAAGAATAAATAGAACTCACTATGAATAGCTGAAGGATGTATATTTGGTTTATCCAGGAAAGCAGACTAAGCGGGAAAGTAGCAGCATCCATAGCAACACCAGTCCTAAGCACTAAGTGTTTCAGATGCCATAGGAGCTTCAGTAAGAAAGAATAGACATGGCTGTTTAGCAAGATAAGTATTTAAAATTACAATATATAAATGTGTACTAAATCATTACAATTATAAGGAGATATGCTAGAGCCTTCTATAAGGCATCTGTTTTCTAATTCTATAGATTTTTTAGAGACTTTTTTGGGAAGGGATGCATATGTTAAAATCTGAATGCCACAGAAGTTGACAAAATAAAGGATATTTCAGGCTGAAGGAAGAGCATGTGTGGAAACACGAAGGCCATTGTGGCATATATATTTAGGAACAGGAGAATAAAAGGCCATGTGAGTAAAGATAGAGGGTGAGAGTAGAGGAGGGTAACATGATGGAAGAGGGTAAGGGGGTCAGAACACCCAGGCCCTTCAGGGCATTGGCCTGGATGCATTGAGGAAAATTATTGAAGGGCCTATCAGTCAAGGTTTGATCAGAGAAGCAGAATGTTTATTATAGGGTCAGGACCTTATGAGATCTCGGAGCTGGTTAAGTAGTCTGTGGGAGGTTCTTGCTTCTGTTTCTGCAGATGGAACCTGAGGTCAGCAGGGCAGGTGGCTGGAAAGTGAAGATGAACATAATAAAATGGAAGAAGGAAGGACAAACTGAATCTCTGAGCATGAGTGGGAATCTTGAGGAGAAACTGGAAACCACATTAGTCTTTCACTGCCTCTCCTTCAACTTTGATGGAGGCTGGCATTCTATGTCCTAGCCAAATGCACGCCTGTCCCAGGAATGGGAGAAGTTGAAAGAGGAGATTCATGAAAGCTGGAAGAGCCTGTGGCCTGGCTGCAATCTCACACCAACCAGGTGAACCAGCAGATGAGCACAGCATGCAGAGCTGTGTACTAGGGTTCTCTGGAAAGAGCCAACAGAATATAGATACATGAGATTGGTTCGTAGGGTTATGGAGCCTGTCAGATCCCCAGATCTGCAGTCAGCAAGCTGGAGACCAGGAGAGCCAATGGTATAATTCCAAGAAGAGCCCATCGTGTTTCAGTTGGAGTCTGGAAGCAGGAACTGATGGTGTCCCAGCTTGAAAGCCATCCATCAGGCAGGAAGAGTTCCCTTTTACATATTTTGAATCAGCCTTTTTGTTCTATTCAAGTCTTCAGCTGATTGGATGATGCCCATTCACAGTGGGCATGACAATCTGCTTTATCCAGTCTACTGATTTATAGGTTAATCTCTCCCAGAAACAGCCTACCAGACACACCCAGAATAGTGTCTGACCATATGTCTAGGCACCATGTGGCCCAGTCAAGCTGACACATGAAATTAACCATCAAATGGTATAAGAGCACCTTAGGCCCTGTAATGGTCCTCCAGATGTAAAATAAGAATAGGAATACTTCTTCAGTTTTGCCTTCCAAGTCATTCAAGATATGTCTCTGGCCCACATTTGTTTTGAAGTTTCCAGTGAATCATGGGAAATGTTGTGCCAGTTAAGTTGGCATAATACAAATTCATCACAAAGGGGTTTTATCAGAACTGAGCATAGGAAATCCCACACTCCTGGTGGTATGGAGAAAGAATTAGAGTGGATATATTCATCTTCACACGAGGATGGCATTGTGTGGAAATATATATATATATATATATATATATATATATATATATATATATATATATATATATATGCCTAAGTGACTGTTAGGACGGAATGACCAGAATAACCAGGCACTATGGTGTGCACTGACCACCAGGGGGCAGATGCTCATTGCAGGAGCTGCCCCCAGCCCGTAGGCCCGGGTTGCCAATGGGGCCTGCTGGTGAACCTCCCGGTCCCTCCCCATGGCCAGGCCCTGGTCTGGGACGGGGAACTGGGGGTGGGTGGTGGCAGACAAGGGCGGTGAGAGAAGGAGGACAGGTGGGGAACCTGATCGGCCCTGATTGCCGACCAGGCCTAGGTACGCACCCATGCATGAATTTCATGCACTGGGCTTCTGGTTATTGTATGATGTAATGTGGCAGAAGCAGAACCATAAGGGGCGTGTTTCATTTAGAGAAATCGGAAGTAAGATATCGGAGGTAAGATACCCATCACTGAGAAGTATTCAAGTAAAGAATACATAATTTTTTCTCTCACAAATGGTTCAAGGTCGTTTTTAAATTTCATGGATATTTAGGCTAAATGATTGCTAGGCCATTTTCTAACTCAAAGAGTTGGTAGTTCCTAATCTGAAGGAAATTTCACATCTTATAAAAAGACAAGATTATTACACTGAAAAAATAATAGAGTATAAGATAACAATATTTTAAAGAATTGGGTTGTGGGCAAAAAAAGTGCATATTAAGCTGATAATGTTGAGATAGATGTGTGAGAAAAAGTAGTTTTGGGGCTTAGTAAGGAGGGGGAACATTTAGCACTGAAATAATACCTTGTAGGGAAGAAATTCTGAAATGCAAATGCTGACCATGTCATCCTCCAGCTTAGTTGCTCTAAGTGTTAAATTCATAATTATTCACGTGGGCTATAAGACATTGGCGGATACGGTCTCTTCCTCACTGTCAACCTGAGTGTGCCCTCGTACACTAATACATGCTGTTTTTGTGGCGCTGACTTTTTCTTATGTCTTGAAGTTGTTAGACTCCCTCCCATCTTAGAGTCTTTTTTTTTTTTTTTTAATTGAAGTGTAATCGGCATATAACATCCTGTCAGTTTCAGGTGTACACAGTTGTGATTTGATATTGATATTCATTACAAAATGATCATCACAGAAGTTGGTCTGACACCATATATATAGTTATTACAGTAGATTATTGACTCCATTCCCCATGACTTACTCATTTTATTACTGGAAGTTTGTACCTCTTAATACTCTTCACCTATTTAGCCTGCCTTTCAACCCCAGATTGTTTTCTATATCTATAAGTCTGTTGCAGTTTTGTTTTGGATGTTCATTTGTTCCGTTTTTTTAAGTTCATATATAAATGAAATCATATGGTATTTGTTTTTCTCTGTAATTTATTTCATTTAGCATAATACCTTCTAGGCCCACCCATGTTATCTCAAATGGCAAGATTTTATTCATTTTTATGGCTGAGCAATATTCCATTCTTTATATATACCACATCTCCTTTAGCCATTGGTGGACATTTAGGTTGCTTTCATATCGTAGCACCTGTAATCACCTTAGAGATTTTCTACATGCTACTGCGATGGCATGCATGTTCTTGACTCCACTCTTGACCTGCAAGAATCTACTCATGCTTCAGATTCAATATCATTTCCAAGAAGGCTGTCCTGTGTGCTCTCTAGCCATCTGTGAATTAGGTTAATTCCTCAGTTACACACTCTTATGTAATTCCATAGTTATTTTGAGATCATTAGTTTGTTTCTGACCCTACCACTAAACTGTAAACTACAATAGGTCAAGGGCTCAATATCACCTCACCATATTCTCGTGTTAGATATTTTTGAATGAAGGCAGGACCTAGAGGAGAGAATTTTTTAATAGCAGAGTCTTGGGATCTATATCTTTATAGATTGGTGATTTAACTCAAAGGGCAAGGTGATGAAAGCACCGTCATCTTGCACCATTTTCAGCCCTCTTTCTATTGAAGCTAAAGCAGCTTTTATTTTTGATTTGCTAAACATGGCCTGAGAGTCTGCAGCATCAGAGTAAGCTGAGCATATCCCTCGGCATTTCTTACCTTCCTGGGGTTGCCTGGGAATAGTTGATCATTTCCTGCTCTCAGTTGAACATTACTTTGCAAGCATCTGCTCTGAGTCCAAATTCCTAGGGATGTAGGATTTAAGACAACACTGTGTCTCTATCTCTGTGTTTACTTTGTTTCCTCTCTAAAGACCTTTTCCCTTGTGTTCCCAGGAAGCTAAGAACATTCTGCAAATCCTCATCTGGGAGTCAGTTGCAGAAGTTCAGGGGAGAATTTTGGGGTCTTGAGAGTTTGTTCTTATCCCAAATACCCATGCCTGCTCGGGAAGAAATCGGAGGTGCACTCTGGGTCTCTTCAGTTTCATTCGAAGAGAGAAAGGGAGTAAATTGACCAATTAGTTGCTGAATAGAAATGTCTGTTCAGGTTTTTCAGTCTCTCATTCTCCTTTCAGTCAAAACACAAATGTAATATGGACAGAGCAAGGCAGGGTGGTTTTGACTGTCCACGGGGAGCCAGAGAAGGATTTGACAAGGAGGTAAGGAGATGCCATTTGAAACAGATCTTGAAGGATAAGTAGGAGTTTGATGGAGAAGGGGAAAAGGAATTCTCTTCAGAGGAAACAAACGATGGAAAAACAGAGGAGGATATGGGGCATGGCAGGCTGTATAGATTGAGGTTTGGGGATGTTGAAAATCAGAGACTTAAGACATGCATTTCCTATTATGTTTTCTGCACTGGGGACCCTCAGGACAGTTTCCAGTCGTGGACATGCTCGCTGGCCTTGTGTGTTTCGCTGGCCTGTCAACAGCCTGGGAAGTACAAGGGAATCTGTGATAATCTGGACCTCCTCTTCTATCTCTGCTGTGTAAACACGAGGGCCTAACTTTGGAGCGTCACCTCTCTCTGTCCTCACGTCCACATTTAATTCATCCTCTGATTACTTCTACTCAGCTGCTTCCAGCATCTTTCCAGATGGACAGGTCGATGTCTCTTCTTTTGTTCTACTTTTTTAATGTGATAGCATTGATGATTACACATGTAAGAAAAATACAATCAATTCTTTTATGTTGATGTTGCTTTGAGAGGTTGCTGGGCTCCCTTGTTATTTTTTGGATTCTTCATGTGAATTATGAATATCATCATACTGACTGATTAACAGCAAGTACTTGTGCAGAACTTGCATGTTTTTGAGCATTTTAGAGATATTAACTCATTTCATTTGCACACTTAATTTTATGATTGGGACCTATTATTATCCTCAAAATCTTAATTTTAAAGGTGGAGCAATTAAGGTGTGGAGGATAAGGAACTGCCTGGGGGCTTAGACAGTAAGTTGGAGAGCTGAGACTTAAATCCGAGGGAGGCTTTGCTGGCCATTCTCTCCACCACTAGGCCACCTTGCCTTTCTGTTACAGTTTGTCTCCTCCTTTCTAACATGGGACTCATTTATTTTTCTCATAGTATTGCATTGGTTAATATATTTCAGGATAATGTTGACTGTTAAGAGTGCACCTGACTTTAAGGATAATTCTTATAAAGTTTCACCATATGCTATCCCAGTAGGATTTGAGTGCATACTTGACTTTCTTTGAAAAATTGAAACAAAACAGAGTGTTTTCAGCTCAGTCATATGTGGCAAGATCAGCCACATGTAAAAACTGTTATGGTTAAACCCACTCCCTATGTGTCTCCTTATTCTGTTCCTCTGTGCCTCTTCTACAGTTTTCTGTTTACTTTTACTCAGTGAATATTTTCTAGTGTAACGTTTTGATTTTTTAAATATTTTTGCTAGATTTTTTTTTTTTACTAATATTTTTGGTGTTTACTCTAGGACATATCATTCATACACACACACACACACACACACACACACACACACACACACACTCATACTAGATGCTCGTTGCAAGATATTTGTGCAAGAATAGGCCTTCCTTTCCCTGGCTTTACTCCTAGCCACCTGGAAGCCAGCAAGTCCTCAATTCTTTCTGGGCACCACTCCTGTAGCTCCTCCTCCACCTCTCCTCTTTCTCTCATAGCAGGAGTCACTCTCCTCCCAGCAGCTCTGTGCCTGTCTCCTTGGCCACATTCTGACCAATCCAGTTCCCTCCATCGATTCCCCCCGCCTTTTTTTAATTTCTCTAAGGCGCTCTGATAGCCAGATTGAGAGTCAGTTGCCTCAGCATCATGTGGTGACCACTCTTGTTAAGGAGCCAGAGGCTGAGCTACTTTTAGTAATTAAAGCCTCCTGTTTACATAACACATCTCAGGCAGAAGGAACACAGAGCTTTCTTCCAGGGCCACGCAGAAGAAGCTGTCCAGTCCCCACACTGCTGTCTTCTGCTTCCCTGGGACCTGGAGCAGGGCCCGGAAGTAGCATGTGTCCCTGTCATACGGGAGCATCTCAGATGCAGGGAGTGAGGAAGCATCAGCCTGCCCTCCAAACAGTCTAGGAGCTGGGCTCTTTCCAGAGCCCAACAATCCACAGCCTGCACTTGTTTAGCTGACCTTGTAACAAAGGTAACCAGTATCCAGCACACTACCACTGCCGCCTATCTTACATCCATAGTCTTTAACACTTAGGAGAGCAGATGAGATGGTGGCTGTTGTCTCCATTTTACAGGAAAATGAGGCTCAGAAAACATATAATTTGTAATCACACAGCCAGAGAGTGGCATAGTTGATTTTTCCACCTAAAGTATGTAGAATTGCAAAACCCCTGAGCAGTCCACCGAATCATAGTGCCTCCCTCAAGAACTTTACCAATTCTCTAGCACTTTTGCTGTAACTTACTCATCATAACCTTATGACATGTATGGATATTATCTTCATTTTTGCAGATTGAACATGCATTAGTGTGCACATACCCCCTCCCCGATTCAGAGAGGTCCTGCATCTTTTCCCCTGGTCATACCTGTTAGAGAGTTTCAGATACTGCTTCCCTGTCTGGCTTGCTTCTTCCTTTAAGTCTAACTTTTTATTCTATTAGTATAGTCTTTTTATAAAAAAAAAAATCAATAAGTGGTTAGTGATGCCTTTAATAGATATTGAATGAACACAGATTTGGTGTTATTTATCATAGAAGTGATACTTTATTTATTCCCTTCAGAGTAATACTGGCTTAGATCCAACATGCTTGATTTTTGTAAGTGGAACCCCATTATTTGATTCTGGGGGTAGAGGCTGGTCCATGGTCATTTCTAACTCACCATAGAGGTGATTTTCATTCTGTCACCAGTGGATCTCTACAGCTTAAAATAAAACTGTTCAGAATCATAAAGTTATCAAGTGGCAAAGCTGGCTCTCTGAATCCATTAACTTTCCACCTATCTATATCTGGGATAATTTTTAAACTTGGTTCTGGCCTTCACTCAGTCAAGAAGTAAAGAGTCACGGGCCTGCTGTGCTCTGGGTATGGTGCAGAGTTTGGTGTACAGGGCTAAAGGAATCTGGCAGAGTTCTGAACCTCCTGAGAAAGACAGACAATAAGCAAGTAGGGAAACAGGTATGCAAATCCATCTCAAAATCAAGACTAAGAAGGAATGAAGGAGGATTCCATAACAGAGATAATGATATCAGGGGTGGGAGCTATTGAGTGCGGTTTACAGAAGATGTTTCTAAGGAAGGAACATTTAAGTTGGTCCTAAAGAATAAGAGGAACCAGCCAGGTCCACTGGAGGTAAAAATACCCTAGCCATCAGGAACTGCATATGGGAGATCCCTAAGAAAGAGGACTTGGAAACTTCACAAAACTGAAAGGAGTCTAGGGTGGCCAGAGCACAGAAAGAGAAGCACAGAGGGGACGAGAGGAGGGAAGGTGGAAAGATATGCAAGGAGAAGATGATGAAGGATTCAGGGTTCTACCTCAAAGGAAATGTAAATTGCAGTTTGGAAAGGGTTACTGAGGCTCCTTTTCTCTGGAAGAACTCACATTTCTTTTTTAAAACATATTTTATTGATGTTTTTACAGAGAGGAAGGGGAAGGGATAGAGAGTTAGAAACATGGATTAGCTGTCTCCTGCACACCTCCTACTGGGGATTTGCCCACAACCAAGGTACATGCCCTTGACTGGAATCAAACCTGGGACCTTTCAGTCCACAGGCCGACACTCTATCCACTGAGCCAAACTGGTTAGGGTGAATTCACATTTCTTTCTGTTTTCAATTTCACAGTGGGAAGGAACTATACCTTAGAGTCAGAAGGTTCAGGGCTTAATCCTACATTTGCCACTTAACTTATATTTTCTGTATATCCTTAGTGAGTTACTCATTCCCTGCTTAGTCTCAGTTTCCTTATCAGTGAGGTCAGGCTAGGTAATGCTGCAGTAACAACAACAAAATACTCAGAATCTCCATGGCTTAATATAACATGAATTAAATTTTCTCATTTGAAGCCCACTGCAGACTTTGTACAACCCTCCAGAGTAAACCCTTCCTTGCTGGCTCAGAATTCCATCTAAACTGGTCACTATGATTAAAACAACAACAACAACAACAAAACACCACAAACACCTCCTTCCAGGAATGATATCTATCATATATGCTCACATCTTATTAGGAAAAGCAAGTCACATGGCCATTCTTGACCTAGAGGCAGAGCGAACGCTTCTTGCTTACCAAAAACCAAGAGTACCCAGACTTCAGTAAATAATGGTAGTAATGTATTCCACTCAGATGGTGGCAAATGAGAGAAATACTGTGTACACAGTGCCTGTCCCATATCTGGCACATACTCCATACTCCAGGAATGGTTATGATTATTAACTCCCTGTCTTAAGTGCCTGGTGCTGCTTATCTGGCGATTTTTTTCCAGAGAGCTATGTTTTAGATATTTAAACAAGATAGAATAGCCAATTATGGAAGAAGGAGAACATGGAATCATCACACTTCACTTTAGATGAGGGATCCGCGAACTGGTGGACCATATCTGATGCCAGCTGTGTTTTGTTTTGTTTTTTTAATTAAAGTTTTATTACAACACAGACATGCCCGTTTTTTCATCATTGTCCATGGATACTTTCCTAATCAGTGCCAGAGTTGACTAGATGTGACTGAGGCGTTCGGCCTGCAAAGCCCGAGCTGTTTGCTGCCTGGACTTTCTACATGCGCAGTCTGCTGACTGCTTGCTCTCAGTGTCTAATTGCCTGAACCTCCCTTGTTATCTAACGCCTTTCTCTGCAATAATCTTCACCCTTTACTTAGCTAAGGACAATATGACTTTTTACCTGAAGTCCAAACCCTTGTCCCATCCTTTCAGTCCTATGTTGTTATGTTAATTCTCTGCCTAATTAAAAAAAAAAAAAATCAGTGAGAAACTTACTTCTCTGTGCATTGGTGCTAGCTGTGAGTCCAACAAGACATGTAAATAATTAAAAAAAAGCCAATTTTCTCAGAACCAGATATCTGCTCCCTCCTGGAGATGGTTGGTGATAGCTGCCCTTCCCTCTCTTTCCTTTACCCAGGACACCATTGTCTGTCCTATTATCTTGTGACAGGAGCTCTGTCTGATGGGAAATGGTTCCTGCAAAGATCTGGGGAGTTTGTGAGCAACTGTAGTATTTGTGATTGTGTTTTTTTGAGATCATGTTAGGGGAGAAAAACATGTTGTAAGTCCTGTTCATAAAATACTTTATGGAGTCCACCTGTCCACAATGGATAAATCAATTGCTCTAAATTAAATTCTCTAAACCTGAAAGGCCTGGGTCTGGTACTGGATTTATTCAGACTTGAGGAAAATAGTAATCTTTTAAGTCAACATTCTGACCCCACTCGAGTCAGCTTCTGACCATAATAAAGACTTTTCTTACCACTCACTGCGCCCTTTGAAGGAATTACACACACGTCCTGGGGAGAAAAGTACCCAAGTCCAAGGGACAGAAACTAATTAAAATGTGTCAGCCACAGTAGGAGGCACCGTGTATCCCAGACACCCACGGCCTGGGTCAGCGCCTGCTGGACCCTGCCCGTGTGAGGATGTCCCAGCCAGGAAGCTGCAGCTGCCCCGTGGCCCCTCTGCTCCTCCAGGGCTGATGGGCCATTAATTATGCCTCCTTTTTCCACACTGGGTTTGAGGACAGGATTGTTAGTCCTGTGGATTCTCTTGAGTCCTATCATTTATTCTCTCCCTTACACTTTGCAGGATTCGTGATGGGTGTGGCAGCAACCTCCAATTCACACCCGAGCCATGACTCCAGAGCTAAGCTTTAGCACAGCTAGCCAACCGTGTGATATTATCTCAGCCTCCTATAGCCCCGATTTCCCATACTCCTCCGGCACAGAATCTCGGCTTGGTTGGTAGATTTAATGTTTGATTATGCCTACAATGGAAAACAGCCTTTGTGATCACATGGCCTGGGTCTGTCCTTGTGCAGGGACAAAGTGAACGACCGGGAGCCAAGGTCACATAGTCAGTGGTAGAGCTACACATTGCCTTTTCCTCCTTCTCTTGTTCCTGCATCCGGGTGAGTGTAAATGTAAGTAACTGTTTCCCCAGAACTACCATTGTCTGAGCTCAGTGGTCTTGAAAGACCTTTAAGGGAAGGGGAAGCAAATCACTGTGGGACCTTTAAGATCACAGAGGCCATACTTGTCCAGCTGGGAGACGTGTTCCCAGCGGGAATCCACACCCAGGGAGACCAGAGAAGGTCTTGTATTTGTAAGGTCCTTCCCTGAAGACAGATCTTGTTTCCCACTTCTGATTCCTGTAGTTCTAGGGGTGATGAATTTCCTTTAGGAGCTATTCTTGTGCTGAGGTCTCACCTTATTCCCCTGCACAGATTACCACTACTGGGCAAAACATTTAAGGCATGTCTGGCCAGTGTGGCTCAGTGGTTGAGCATTGACCTATGAAACAGGAGGTCATGATTTGATTCCTGTTCAGGATACATGCCTGGGTTGTGGGCTCCATCCCTGGTAGGGGGCATGCAGGAGGCAGCCATCGATGATTCTCCCTCATCGTTGATGTTTCTCTCTCTCTCCCTTCCTCTCTGAAATCAATTAGAAAAATAAAAAAAACAATGGAGCCTTCTTGTAACTGGAGTCCTGAGTGAAATGGTCCTGGTGGTGCCTCCTCTGCTTTCATAGATGCTGGCCAGCATTTCCTAAAGCTCTAATTGTACTCAGTGCTTTTGGAGGGGGAAAAAAAAAAGACAACATGTAAGTAATTGCGCTTATATGCAATTCAAATAAGGACATAGTATAGAGAAGACTGCAAGGTTCTGAAGAATTTTTTTTATAAAGAAAATGAGACTTGAAAGAAGCATCTGTTTGTGGCAGGCCACTGTGTTCACTGACCGCCCCAGGCCCCTGGGGGTAGCTCGAACTTTAGGAGAAAAGTGAAAAAACTTGAACTGATTCAGTCACTTCACTGACAAATAAGAAAACAAAGTCTTGGTGTACAGGTGGCTTGTCTAGGCGGTAACTTGGAATAGCAGGGAAATGACTTGCTCTTGGCTTGGGTGTTTTTCAGCTGTGTGACTTTGGGCAGAATTTGTAACTTCTTCATACAATTTGCCTCAACTGTAAAATGACTTAAGACAAGATTATCTGATCATGAGAGAGATATGGCCTGTAAAGTATCTATATCACTTAGAAGTTACTCAGTCAACTCTATTACCGTTCCTGAGGGACAGGAGTAAAACTAAGCTCTAACTTCCTTTCCTTTCCACTCAGCCAAGTATATTTCTGTTTTTATATCTGACTGCCCATGCTCACATTTAGTTCTTTTTGGCTATTAGAAATGGTGGAGTTTTCATTTTTATTTACCTTGTAAACTAACTCCCTCCTCTAAGAATTCTGTCATTGGTAAATTTCCACTCATTAATTTTTAAAATGCCCCTCAGACTCTAATTCTTTAATGAAGCATATCCCTTCTTCCTCTCTACTCAATTCCTTGTTTTCACCATTCTCTCAGAGCATTGTGTAAGTTTATCTGCCTTAATGCTTAGCATATTGTGTTAGAATGGTCTGTTTATGGGTCTGCTTTCCACCTGACTCTGAGCAAGAAAGGAACCTATTTCCCTTCCGTATCTCTAACCACTGACACAGTGAGTAGGTGTGCATAGGTGCTCAGTAAACAGATGGAGGCATGAATGGATAGACTGATGGAATGTATCACTTTTCTCTGACACCCCCTACAAAGGAGAAATTAAAATCTTAATGCCTCCAGTGTCCAAGAGAAAGTGGGCACCTGACATTGGGGAAAACCTGGTGCCAAAGAAGTAAATGTGCTTCTGACTGGCCCTCCTGCCACCTGAGTAGAGAACAGCCCCATCACCAGCATTCCTGTGACCCATGGCTCCAAGTTCATGTCCGTCCCCACCACACACTGACCTTCCAGGTTGTGGCTCCCTGTCTGCCTTCCCTCCGTGTAAGCCGCCACCCGCCACCCGCCAGTTTACCTTCCCTGCAATTAGCAGCACCACCTCCATCTCAGAATGCCAGGCCAGGACCTGGAGTAATTGCTGCTCCAGATTCTCCTGACACAAATGTTGACATTCTGTTGGCATAACTTGCCATAATGTATGCAGATTGCATCCTTCCAGGCCCATAATTATTACTTCTCGGCAAGAAATAGGCAGGTTATTCCTTGGCTTGATTTCTAGGAGCCAAGTTTACTGTTGGAGTCGGCTTGTTTAGGGAAATGAGAGGGAAATGGAGGGAGGAGACATTGAGTTGTACCCCCAGGAGCAGAGCTGCAGGGGGGCCAGGTCTGGGCATGGCATGGAGCTGGAAAAGTGGTTGAACTAGGAGCCAAAGGTCCTGGGTTACTCTGCTACCAAATGGCCCTTATAACTTCTGGAGCTGGGTCCCAGGCATATATATATCTATATATCTATATATCTATATATCTATATATCTATATATAGATATATCTATATATCTATATATCTATATATCTATATATCTATATATCTATATATCTAACTATATATCTATATATCTATATATCTATATATATCTATATCTATATCTATCTATCTATCTATCTATCTATATATATATATATATATTTAATGTTTTTATTGAATGTATTTGGGTGACATGTGTTAATAAAATTATATAGGTTTCAGGTATACAATAATATAATACATCATCTATATATTTAATTGTGTGTTCACCATTCTAAGTCAAGTCTCTCTTTCATTCTTCTATTTTTCTACCTCCTAGGAATAGGCATTTTATAAGATCCTCAGATTATTCTTAAACACAGTAAAGGATTCCCTTTTGAGGATGTTCAAGACCCCCAGCCTCACTTTACTTCCATGAATAAGGATCTCTGATGTGGATTCAGGCACAATGGAATCCATAGGGACAAAGGGTTGGCCTGCTCAGTGCCAGGTTAGGAATTTTTATAGGAGGAGTAAAAACATTGGGAGCTATTGGTTTTCATTGCTTACTCTGTATCCTATAGCTGGAAAAATGTATCATCACATGATGGAAAATATGATCATCTATTGACTTTTCCTTGTTTCAATGAAATCATCAACTCTTGGCATCTTTAGAATAAAGAAGTATAGACTTATGTCCTCTGTAATTAGAAATAGGCCCATGTTCTAAAATAAAAAAACAAACAAACAGATTTAATACTCTCACAAGGTTAATTAATATGTAAAACTAGAGGCCTAGTGCAAGCACTCACTGGTAAGGTCTCTAGGAGCTGCTGGCTGCTGACCAGGGCCTTCCTTCATTCTGTGCCGCTTCCTGGTGGTCAGCACACATCATAGTGAGTGATTGAATTCCCAGTTGGTTGAACTCCTGAGGGGACACTTTGCATATTAGGCTTTTATATGCATAGATTGTTTTCAGTCTATTTTATGACCTTTTCTGTGACTATATTATAGAATTGGAATTTTATTGGGATGACTTGGACAATTTAATCTATTTGAGCTGTGCTTGGAATTCATTGAAATCTTTAAAATTTCTTAACCAAGCCTTCATTATATATTTTTCTCTGTGCGAAAAAGGGCATGTGAATACGTCTGGCTGGGTCCCTGGTCACATAAATAAGTGATCAAAATAAAGTCATCAGTTGAAATTGAGTGGAATGTTAGCAGGATTGGATGGTCACTGCCTTGATGAGACTACTTTGTATTCCTGAATTTACATCCCATCTTGAGGCCAAAGAGAAAAAAAATCTGTGTGTAGGCCATGGAAGCCAATCTGAATTATCCCCAGAGAAAAGGATAACTTGTCACCTATTTTTGTCCCCACAATACCTCCGGGGCCCCAGTTCTTTGGAGAAAGAAATGGAGTCAGAAATAAGAATGATAAACAGCACCTGGCCTGGCTCCCCTTTCTTGAGAAAATGGTGCTTAGACAAATGATTGGGCCACTCCAGTCCAGCAAAGATTTCATGGTTCTACCCATAATGTGTGTGGCTGCTCACAAATGTGGGCTGAGGGATTCTGGTATATGGCATGTTCTCTTTTCCTTCCCTTTTCTTTTTCATTTCACAGGAAACTTACCACATAATAAACTCAGCAGGATATCTCCCTCGGGGCCTTTTCTCTCTTGCCACCTCCATCTTCAGTCTGGCCTGCTGGGCCTCTGGCTGCCACCGCTGCAGACCTTTTGTCCAAATGTGGGAAGCAGCAGGGCCAGAAGCCTTCGCTCAAGCTGCTCCTTAATTTGCTTGATGGGCTGACTCCAGATGCAGCCAGACCCATTAGAAGAGGATGGCTCATTTGGTGCCTCAGCTCCTCTGTAATGAAGTGAAAAGCTATGGGGTCCCAGGGCTGCCTGTATGAAGAACAGGGAGTGGAGGCACTCCCTGCCTCTCTAAACCTTGGGTTTCTCCCTGAAATAGAAGGAAACCAAAAGGTCCCAACACCTCCTTTCTCATAATCATGCACCCCCAACTTCAGAGAGAAAGACAGGGCCATGTTGGTTTTATAGTCAGACATACCATGTGGCTCTCCCCACCACCCAGAGAACAAAATCTGAACTCCTAAGCATGAGCTGCAGGGACCTTTATGTCTGCCTGCAAACTCTCCTTCAAACTTCATTTGCCTTTAACTTCCACTCTCACTCCCTATATTACAGTGGAAGCACTCTTCCCCACCCTAACACGTACCCTTTGAGTTCTCAGCCATGTGCCTTTGCAAACCCAATTTCCTCAACCTAGAATGCCCTCCCTTGACCTCACCATTTCTGAATATCAAAATTCTACATGAAAGACCCAGGAAAATGTCATGTCCTCACAGTAAAACATTCTCATTTCCTCTAATAGAAAGTAATTTACTGTTATTATTTTCCCTCTTACTCTATTCAGCTTGGGTTTGTAGTTGTATAATTGTGTTTCCTAACAGTCCCCCATTATGGGATGGTGAACTCCTTGCATAGAGTAACTCCTGTCTTATTTACTTATTTTTATTTCATTTATCCTCACCCAAGGATACATTTTCCACTGATTTTTATTTTTTATTTTTTAGAGAGAGTGGAAAGGAGAGAAAGAGGAGTAAAGAGAGAGAAAGGGAGATGGAGAGAAACATCAATGTGAGAGACACATCGATTGGATGCCTCCTATACTCACCCTGACTGACCAGGCCTCAGGGCAGGGATTGAACCTGCAACCAGGGTATGTGCCCTTGACCAGAATCGAATGTATGATCCTTCGACGCCCTGTTTTATGCTCTAACCATTTTAAAACACTGGCCAGGGCAATTCCTATCTTATTTATCTCTCTCCTCCATGTGCTTAATATGGGCATTGAATATTTGAGGGGTTCAAGAAATGTCAAAATTGGCATTTTAACAGCACCTATGCTATTTGATTTGAGATCCCAGGACTACTCCAGAAACTGATTCTAAAAGAGTATATGTTTTCCTTAGGGTCACCACCTCTGAGGTTTGGAATATGTTCAAGACCTTTCTAATTTCCACTGAATAATTTAATGTGGATCACCAAATTATCTTTCCGTCGACCCAAACTGAACTGACCTGCAGTGGATTTGCATCTCATTTCTACCATCTTTGTGTGTTCTATATTTGATGTACTGCAGCTTAATGATTGGATTGTAAGGCAATGCACAAGGCCCTTGAATTTATCCTCTGGTCTCCATCCTAAGCAGCAGCTAAGCCATCCCCAAAAGATGGCCCGGTCACATTCATCTCCTAGAGCTTAAGCTACATTTCTCCATCCTTTCCTTTTCTTTTTGTCCCTGCAAGTAGATAATAACATCACACATGTTTTATTAGGGGGAAAATATTCCTGGAATCTCATTTGTTTGTGTATTCATTCGTACATTCAATAAATAAGAATTGAATACAAAGCACATGATTATTAAATATCTAGTCTACTCATGCATTCCCTTGCAAATGTCTATTTGGTGTCTTTCAATTGTCCACAGAATATAATTAACACTTCTCACCACCTGTCCAATCACAAATACATTGGCTTTTCTGTAATCCACCCTAGACTATACTCTGTTCTCATATTCTCTTGCCTGAGTCAATGCACTTGACATTTCCTATTCCTAAAATTTGTCCCCATTTACCCTTCCCCATTCTCACTATTCCTATGGCTGATTCCTATACATTTGTTTCATCTTACATGACAAGTTCTCTAAAACTCTTTTCTCAGTCTAGACTGGGTTCATGGCTCCTCCCCTTTGTTCCTCTGGTCCCCAGTATTTTGCTTTATCATAACACTTAACCACATGGTATTGGACTTTCTGTTTACTTGTATTTTTCTCCCATTAGATTGTAAGAGTCCTGAGGCTAACCACCATATTTTGTATTTTTTCCTGGCATTCTTAGAATTGAGCACTATACCTGCAAATAGCAGATGCTTAAAATATTTATTTGTGAAATGGATGGTTGGTTTTAGTGCTATTCTAGCAAAGCAAATATGGTTAAGTCATCTCCCCTGCTTCAGGGAGTTCGCATCTAGTGAGAATGTAAACAGATCAATTATAATAAGTTGTTATAATTGCTAAAATCGAGCCTTAATGAATGGAGGGCTAGTATAATATGTACCTGGCAACTTCTCAGGGATGGGGTGGAGAATGGAGAGTGAGTTGTAGTCTAGCTTAGGGAGGATTCAGAACCACGGACAGCAACACCATGTACTTTAATGGCAATCTACTATACTGTATTTAGCAGAGCCCTGGTTCCTACAGCAGTTTATGCATTGATGCATTTATTTTTTTAAATTCCTGTAACCCAGGTCTCCTTATGAGGTCATGCATATTTTTTATATAATATTTTTTCACCTAAGGAAAGGAATGATTTTACCTAAATATTAGTGTAAGTGCCTTGACTTTGCTCTCTCCTGCATGGACCTTCCACTCTCAGTTGTCTAATTATATTATGAAAATCCTCCTCTTACGATGCCCAGACATATAGAATGAGTCCCTCCACTCTGTTCTGGCTTCAGATATTGTTCTGATGTTTTGGTGTTGTGTGCTGTCCACCAGGTTGTAGCTCCAGTTTTCCCAGCGCTTGAATGGATGTAGAAGAAAATTTGGGGAAAAAGATCCATCTCTGAAGTAGCAGCTTAGGTTTCTGAATCACTCCCTGAGGCTGTCCTCAGGGCCTGATGCAGCAAACAGCTCCTGGTCTTAAAGTGGGGATCTCAAAGACATCCCAGGTCCAGGTGACTGTGACAAAGCTGATTCTAACTAATAACAATCAAAAGAGTCAGATTTTTAAGTGTTGCTGAAATAATAAATCAGTATTGAGTATGCTGATATACACTTGGCATCCCCAGATCAGGACATTCCAAAGCCAAAGAAATCCAGTTTTTGATATATATCCCAGAGGAGAGAGAGACATATTTGTAACAATTATGGGCTGTATATGGGATATTGTGGAGCACATGTCCTTTTTATGTGCAGGAGTCATGTCTACAGGAAAGTCTTGCTGGGAAACAAAGGCAGAGTTCAGTGTTAAAAGATAAGAAGAAGTGATTCAGGTCAAGAGGAGGTAAGTGTTTCTCTGAAGTTTGCAGCACAGAAGTAAAGGCATTGAAGGGTGTGTGTGTGTGTGTGTGTGTGTGTGTGTGTGTATAAAATATGAGATCTGTGATACTGGACAGTACAGTGTGAATCAAGACATAGTAAGAAATGAGGCTGGAAAGGATGCTAAGAACCAATTAATGGAGGGTCTTTATTGTCAAGCTAAAGAGTTTTGAATTATACCAAGGGTAGTAAGGAGCCACTGGTAAGCATAGGGATACCATTGCCATATTTTCTTTATAAAGGTAACTAGTGGGTAACCCTTGTGCTTAGTCCGTGTCCCTCTCTTCCTTTTCTGCCTCTTGTAAACCACAGCTCCCCAAAATGAGTATCATCTCTCCTGCATCTAGTGCCTCAGTCCCCATGGTAGGTCCCCCCTTCCTAAGTATAGAAGGGAACAGCTGGTCACCATCCCACTTGAAAACTATTTTTGAGGTGTTTCCCAAAATGTGCTCTGTGCCTCATTCAAATTGGATTTATTCTAGTTTCTGCATCCAGTGCTCTAGTTAGCTATTTGATTAGAGGTTTCTTGGATTGCATTGCACTGAATGGTGAACTGTAGAGGATCACTTTCCTTTAGGAACTGAACACAGTCCTCCCTCTAATCAATTCAAGCCATGGCCACCACTTCCTCTTCAAATCATCCCACTACTGCTTGCACTTGTTTGCTTTGCAAGGAACTTTCTCATTATCCATGTGCAACAGCTTTTCAGGGAAGATGGGATAGAAATATTATACCCATTTAACAGATTAATTAAAATAGCTATACAAGACCAGGTGGGGTAGTAATAAAAAGTCCAAATTGGGAAGCAGGACATCTAACTAAGTTCTTGCCTTAACTCCATCATTGACTACCTGTGAAATATTGGTAAAATGGGCTATACATTTATCCTAAAAAAATAAAAGTTTTGTGTTAGTCCTTCATTCAACAGCTATTTATTGAGTATTCACTTTGTTTCAGAAATTGTTCTAAACTGAAGTAAGCTGAACAGAACTGTCCCCATGGAGTATAACTTTTAGCTAGGGAATTAGACATTAAATAGATAAACAAGTGAAAATATATAATGTCAGACATAGAAGTGCAAGGGAAACCGCAAAGCATGGTGGTTGGGACATTGGCTAGATGGTGCTGTTTCATATATGGTGATAAGAGATTGGCTCTCTGAAGGGATGACTTTTGAGGTTTGCATATACCTGGTGAAAAGCTTCCCAGGCTGAGCCATTAGCAGGTACAAAGGTCCTGAGGTGGAAATGTGCATGACATGCTCTAAGAACAGCAAGGTCAGTATGAAGCAGGGTCTTGAAGGCCAGGATGGGTATTTTGGATTTAGCTCTAGGGTAATGGGATGCCATTGGAAAGATTTGAGAAGGGAGTGTATTGATCAGATTCAGATCTTAAAAACACCAGGCTGTTTGCTGGTGGAAAATAGGACATTCATTGAAATGGAGGCAAGAGTATGGTTGTACTAGTCTATATGAACAGTGAAGGTTGTGGCCCCTTGAAGTCCTAAGTTCCCAATTTTGCTGCAGGCTATTTACAGCCAAGCTAGGATTGGAATCTGGCTGTTTTGAGTTGTGTTCTAAAGCACTCTCCCTTCCGATTTACTGGATAGCATTCAAATGAGATAGTGTTACTCTCAGCCTATCCTAAGCCATTCAGGGGCTCCATTTACCAAACTATAACTCAGTGTTTTATTTTAAAAAATCCATGCACTTATTCTGGAGTCCTGGTGTATGTTTTCTGGAAGTGGTGAAATAAATGAAGGAAAGTATCATGGCTCTCACCTTCACATCTTTGCTCATGCTGTTTGCTCTGCTCAGAATGCTGCTTCTATCCCTGCAGTGCTTTCCCAGTCCAGACAAAACACATCCTCCGTCTGTAGGGAGGCCTTTTTCAATCATGAGATCTCAGTCATTTCTCTACATCAGGTACCTGCTCTGTACCAAGTTCTCAGGGATGGAGATTCAGCAGTTAATGGGATGGAACATAGTCCCTGTCCTCACAGTGTTTTCCTTTTTATAACAACGCAGATAATTAAATCAGATAATGTCAGGCAGCCATCTCTTGGGAAGGAGGAGTGGGTCATGACAGTACCTGGAAGGATGTTATAGATAGAGTGGTCAGGAAAGTCTGATTCTGCCTAGCTTCCTTATCTCTTTAATGAAAACAATATTCAGGAGGTTGCACTGATGGAGAAGCCATGCTGCAGTTCCTAACCAAATTTCTTATGCATGGTGGACAGCTGATCAGTGTTACTAGGATCTTAGTGAAAGAGGAAAGAAGAGCAGGTAGTAACAGAGGGAAGAAAGTGAGGAAGGAGAGGATGAAATAAGCACTATCTTGGTGCCAAAGGTAAGTGAGATAGGACATATTGCGAAGCAAATGTATCTTATATCTGCCTTGACAAGACATGTCTCTGCAACAGAGAGATGCTAGGATGCAGAGGGGAGCTGTGTATGGGGCTGTGGGACAGGTTTTTAGTGTGTCATTTTCCATATGGGGTCCTTTTCCATATTGTGGTGGACACACATCTCACTTTGGTGGGATGCCCAGGAATCATACCAAAAGAGATGGGCAGCGGTTAAGGTTTTCTCCTTTGTTCCTCTAAACCAGTGGTCGGCAGACAGTGGCTCGTGAGCCACATGCGGCTCTTTGGCCCCTTGAGTGTGGCTCTTCCACAAAATACCACATACCCTAACTAAATTAATAACAATGTACCTACCTATATAGTTTATGCTTAAAAAATTTGGCTCTCAAAAGAAATTTCAATCGTTGTACTGTTGATACTTGGCTCTGTTGACTAATGAGTTTGCCGACCACTGCTCTAAACTATCTGGGGTTCTGTATTCCACAGGCAAAGTAGTGGGGGTGGAGACTCTACTTTCCTTGGAAACAGCGATTCCAATTTCCAATTAATATGCTAAGAAGAGAGAACAGACACAGGCCTCTGGGGAAACTCACTGCTCAGTGGCATTTGTTAAAATTAGCCAAGGGGCAGCCTTTCCCCCCCAAGACCATGAAAAGCACACATCCACATTTATCCCTCTGACCCACCACCCCACCCTCATCACCTTCCCTGACTGAATAAAATGTGACTTTTCTCCTAAGTAATTGATGTTCTGTCTCATTCCCTGGAGCAGTGTAGGTTCAGCAAAGGAGACCATGTCTTCCTTGTTATTGCTCCAATGAAATATTCCCTGGTTGGCAACTTATAAAAACGAGGGTGATGAGGATGGGGCTCTAATGTACCTTTTGCTTGCCCAGCGCTGACCCATGGTACTGGTAACTTCTACTTAAAGAGGCATATGAAGAAAAGAGAAGATAGATGGAAGCCAGGCTGGGGCTGTATTTACTCTCACCCACCCACCCATCAATCATCCATCTATTTATTTTTTCATGAACTCACCTATTCATTTGTTTACTCACACATTCATTTACTTTATCTGTCAAAGTTCTTTGGTTATAAATAATCCAATTCTGAATATTTTAAGAAAAGAAAGGGGTATTTGAATACTACTAAAATAACATAGTCTACAAGAGCTAAAATATTTGTTATGGGCTTGAATTATTTCCTCCCAAATTTATAAATTGAACGACTAACCCCAAGTACCTCAGAATGTGGCCTTATTTGGAAATAAAATCTTTTCAGTTGTTATTAGTTAAGCTAAGATGAAGTCATACTATTGTCTCATGGGCCCCAAATCCATATGACTGATGTCCTTACAAAAGTAATCAGACACAGAAACAGACACACACAGAGAATACTCTATGACGATTCACAGGGAGAGGATGGCTATCTACCAGGATGAGATAGGCCTGGAGCAGATCCTCCTGTCACAGCCCTTTGGAGGAACCAACCCTATTGCCTCCTTGATTTTGGATGTTAGGCCTCTTAAACTGTGAGACAGTATGTTTCTATTGTTTAAGTCATCCAGTTGTGGTTCTTTGTTATGGCAGCCCTAGGAAACCAATATAATGATAGATATAAGAATTGGCAAAAAGAAAAGAAAAAAACCAAACACCCACAAAAAACAACAGGGTGGTTCCAGGAACTTCAGAGATTAGATGTCGATGATCCTCCCGGGAGCCTTCCATGAGAAGACTCAGCTCCAGTTGTCTTCCATCAGCCTGTTTCTTCACTCTGATTCCCACGGCGGGAATCTAACTGGCTCACTCCATTAGCTATCTCTGCTTTTGTATCAGTTAGACTTGGCCAACTAAGAATGGAGTGGCACGTGAAGAGCCACTGGGGAATCTTGGAGTATTTGGCAGAAACCCGAGCGATTGACTGCATTCACATTGAGCACCTGCTCTGGTCCCAGTTCTGGGATAAGTTTGGAGGAAACTGTCTTCCAGGCAATTTTATTTGCTCTGGTGGGAGAGACAAAGCCTGTGCCCATCTAGCTAGATAGAAAGGGAAGCATGAGCTATCAGAGATGCAGGCATAGGGACAGGAATTCACAGATGACTTCCACAGGAGTTGAGGTCCAACTTTCATGAAGAGGAGGTACCAAATTTCGTCCTTGAGGTGTGGATTAAATTTGGACCGCAAGTTATTAAAAGCAGGGTTTTCATATATAAATAAGAACACAAGCTGAGACATGTGGGTCAGGGAAGTCTACTGTATGTAGTGGAGACTGAGTGACACAGACCACTGGTAAGTTCATTCAGAAACACTGTAGCCAAATCACAAAAGGCCAGGCTTCTGGCCTGGGGGTTTGAACTGAATTGAGCTGATAACAGGAAGTCATTGTGTGCTTCTGACAAGGGCAGCACCATGACTGTGACAGTGCTTTAGCAAGGTAAGGCTGGTGATGGTGAGTAGGATAGATAATCTTTGGGAAATTGAAGGCAGAGATATCAATCAGTAGTCACCTTAGCCCCGGTTAGAAGTAAAGAGAATAGGGGATGGGCTATCAATGAGTTCTGGGCCCTTGATCCACACTTTTCTGCCCCAGTGACGTTGGCCTTGCTGAAACCACCAATAGGAATGTTCCATTTTCTCTTTCTTCCAAGGCTCCATGAGTCCATCTTCTCCATGAAGCATTCTCTGAGTTTCTCATGTGGCAGGAATATTTTCCTCCTCTGAACTCCTTTGGTGCTTTACCAGAACTGATCTTCACAGAACACTTTCATTCAAGGATTTATTCATGAAACAATTTGTGAATACCTACTATGTGCCAGTCATTGCACATAGAGTTAAGTGGCCAACCTCTATGGGTATATAGAAGCTGTTTTTGCATAATTCCAGCCCTTCCCACTAGACTGGAATATGTTTGGAGAGACCATATCCACCTTTGCCCTCTCTGCCTCCTGATGCCCCCTGCTGTGTCAACTCCCTATGCACTGGCCAAATCTGATAGCAATGCTTTTTTTGTTTCAGTTGAGAGCTTTATTTCATGTTAAACATATAAATTCAAAAATATATACTCTGTGTCCTTGAAGGCAACCACTTGTCATTTGGTTGGGCTGAGATTATAAAAAAAGAAAGGGTACCGGTAGGTTGATTGATTCTTTATCTTAATTACAAATCTTTTTATGCTTTTCTATGCTCATAATATATTACATACCTGAAATGTCTGTGTGCAAGTACCTCTCGATGGTGATTGAGCATTCAACACTGAACTCCGAAGAGCAACAAATGGCCTCATTAGTCCTTATGGCATCTTTGTGAAGCAGCTAAGAGACAGGTATTATTTTCTGTGCTTCCTGGATGGAGAAATATGTAGGTCTAGTGGAGGAACTGAGGCCTAGACTCACTTCCACATTAGAACCCAGAACCATTTCATGGTAGTTATAGAAAGGTCCTGAGAGACCAGGAGGCACATCCCCATGCTTATAGATGGGAAAACTAACTGGCTCTGAATCTTCTGTTAACTGAAGATTCAGAGCCAGTTAGCAGAAACCTGGGACTCAAGGGGATACTCCTCTTCAACATTGACAAAATCTTACTCCAGATTCTTGCCATTCAACAGTCAGGAGATAATAGCTTCATTCCCTCCCAGTAAAATTTAGCTATTTGCACTACCACTGTCTGAACATGTTTTTATCTTTCAACTAGAGGCCCGGTGCACAAATTTATGCACAGGTGGGGTTTGGCTGGCCCCACCCCTTGATCAAACTCCCGGTTGAACTCCTGGTCAAACTCTCGGTTGAGGGGACAATTTGCATATTAACCTTTTATTATATAACATATTCCTTTATCCCAACCTCTGATCCCCAACCTCTTATGCCCCCAGCTTCTAGTGCCAGGGAAAGACTTGATAGTTGATATTAACATGTTAATGACTTCAGACTCATAGAACTTTTAACATTTAAAATTCTCTCATTCAGCCAGCCATCTAGTAAAAGATCTAGTATCTTTAAAACATGATCAGCTTAGTAATAATCAAGGTCCTGCTTATATACCTTCAAGGAGGTTAACTCATTACCTTTTGAATGGACAGCTCTTAGCTTTTAAGACATTTTAAAGCTGAAGGTTTTCTCTTAGTAGCATTTGTCCAGTGGATCTGCCTTCTGGGACACATAGAATGAGTTCTATTTCCAAACCACATGGAAGCTTTGAAGCAATTTGAAGATAACTATTAAGCTATCCAGGCAAACTTTGCTTTTCCAGGCGAAACATTCTCAATTTTCGAAAGATCTTCCTGTGAAATGGGTTTTATCTTCTCAATATCCAGTTTACTTGTCAGGAACTCATCCGGCCTTCCAAGGCTCCTCTCCAGATCAAAATATGTGATTCCAGGTAATGCATGCCTGTGGTTTCACCTGCTCTGTTCTAGTTATTATGCCTGTTTTACTGTGGCCCATTGCCCACTTTGTCTTCTGTGGACTCATGTTGAATTCATTTTTGTGCATGAAAACAACAAGTTATTTTTTCATAAGGGCTGTGCAAAGCCACCTTTTACATTTGATTATAAAGAACTTCTCCCAGGGATATTTACTTTCTGAGGGGTTTGATAACATCATGGTCCCAGGATTGGTTTTCTAATGGCAGATATTTAGGCACTGTGACCCCGAGAACGGGTGAATATTTTGAGACAGGTGTTGCAATTTCTCCTGCATCTCTCTTCCACCAATGCCACCCCCCACTCAACACCCCCATTCACTTCCCTGGTGCACCAGAGGAATGATGGGAGATCCCACAGAGACACTGCAGCCTTTATTCAAGTCTTCCTCTCCAACGTGGAAATACTGACTCCAAAAATATATAATTAGTCATAAATCCATGTAACCATCTCCCAAGTGGCCACAAATCCTGCATTGCTGGCGGTCACGGATTTTTACGGATATTTCATTAACACTGGAAGATGGTGCTTCCTTGCTAATGATTGCCTAACATTTAATAAACACAGCCCAAGAGTTTTACAACCTGTTAACTTGCAAGTGGCAGTAATTAACCAAAAATGATAAATAGTTAAGGTCTAATTATATGGGATAAGTCATTTCACTTTCCTGCCTGTGTCGTGCGTGGGTTTGAACTGCCGAACGGGCTCTTGGTCTATCCCTCTGCCGCTGCCCTTGGAGCCGGGCTGGGGAGTGCTGGTGCCACACATGCCTTTATGGGGGAGATTAGATGGAAACTGGCTCATTAGATCAGTAATTGGGCTGTTTCCCTCACCAAGGCACATTCTCATGGAGTTGGAAGTTGAACAAGCGATCCCTGGCCTCTCGGAGTGAGACTAAGGAAGCCAAAGGCTGCTTGGAGGATGCCCTTTGAGGTGGAGAAGATTGCATGGCCAGGCCTGGCGGTGTGGCTCAGTGGTTGAGCATCAAACTATGAACTAGGAGGTCATGATCCAATTCCCTGTCAGGTCACATGCCTTTGTTGTGGGCTCCATCCACAGTAGGGGGCATGCAGGAGGCAGGCCATCAGTGATTCTGTCTCATCATTGATGTTTCTATGTCTCTCCATTTCCCTCCCTCTGTGAAGTCAATTTTAAAAAAGAAACATGGCCAGGAGAGGCAGGCTATGTTTAGCTCTCCCATAATCAGGGGCTGCAGGCAAGATACACCCCTACCAGCGCCTCTTACCTGGTTCATGTTTGAGTGTGTGGATGGACATGTGCACATATGGGCATGTGAGTATTAAACAAAATTGCAGGGGGCTCACTAATTAAAAAGTCCAGAACATAAACATTTCCTCATTTGGCTGGCTATAGATATCCAAAGAATATCATCAGAATCTCTCTCTTCATCTCTCCACTAGGCTTATTTAGTGTTGACCTTATTCACAGATAGGATGTCCCCTTATAGTCACAGATGGCTTCTCTCACATTCTGGTATGATAGTATTCTGGTTCATGAACAGGGGGAAGGGGGAAGCTAGGTCAATTTTTTCAAAATGAGTAACAATTTAAATTAAAACAATATGGTGATGCTGATGATAGAGCTGATGAGATTGAAAACAAACAATGTTTTGAGTATTTCATACAGTTCAAGCAATTAGATGAGACATACTATAGGCATTATCTCAGTTAAACCTCACAGTAAGACCTAGATAGGTACCGTTTTTGTTACCATTTTACAGATGGAGAAACTGACTTAGATACACTCACACAGTTACAAAGAGATGGAACTGGAATTTGAACACTACCATGCCCCTTTACAGATGTGCCTGGCAGCTTGCAGAGTGCTTGGATATTCAGGACCTCATGAGGCCATCATAAAAAAGGGGATCCTTAATGGAAGGGGCTCTTCTCAGATTCCAGTCCTAGAACAGTGTTTGGACTCTCATCCTGTAGAAAGGATATAAGTATATCCATCTCCATTTCATTGATGGATCTGTAACCCATTGGCAAGAAGTTATACCCAGGCACATGGCTGAGACAAAATAAAAGTTTAGACAGATCGTCAATTTTCAGACTGAAAGTTCCTTCCTGAGAGCTGCCCCAGGGGAAGGGAGCTGGGTCCTTGTGACCCTTGAAGTCCTCACTCCTGAGTTAAGTCGGGGCAGCTCAGCTTTGATTTACATATTGGGGTTTTGATTCTGACTTTTGTTGGAAACTGTTCAAAGAAGAAGGTGTGGCACTCTAAATGATAAGGTCCCTTGCAGCTCTTGACTGCTAAGACTCCCCATAAAAATTTTGTCCATCAAGGCAGACCCTCTTGGTCCTTGTCCCACCCTCAGAAGCAGCAGGAGAGGACTATGTAGCATCTGAGGTTTTATCATGAAATAAAAAGTAGGCAAGCAGGAGAGTGGATTCTGAACTTTCCCATGGTGCACCTCTGCAGAAGAAGAGAGCTGAACTTGGGGAATTCCTGGGGTGGGGGTGGACATCTTTCTTCAGGCAACACAGATGTGTTTCCTCTGAGTCTGCATGGGGTTGTTACAGACAATAGGTCTGAGTCCTGGCTTTGTTACAGGTTTACTCTAGGACACTAAGAAAATCATGAGGTCTCTTTGGGTTTCATTTCCATTATATTTAATTATTATTAATAGTCGTTTCATTGAATGCATCTCTTCCCCTTCTAGACTGTGTCCCATGAGGGAGAGGGTCTTTCTGAGCACTCTGTGCAGTGCATACAGGTAGTTGGGTATTCATGTATTAGTAAAAGGAAGGGTTGGGCCATGATGCTTAGGGTCCTTCTCAGAATCTGCCCCTCCAGGAGAGTGTTTGGACTTTGTTGAGTATGGATACATCTTGGGAGTATTGTCTTTGGATGAGCAGTTGGTAAGTGTCAGTTTGGGAGAAGGCAGACAACACAGAAAGGAAACTTGGAGCTCCAGGTTCTCACCAGCGGAAGAAGAGGAAGGAACTCAGGTGCGGCGGCTGATGCTGATGCTGGTGGTCCTCTGGGGGAGCTAACAGGGTCAGAGTTCTGGTCCCAAGAGAAGCAAGTTCTGGGTGCCCGTGAGACTGATTCCCTTCCCCTTTCCCCATGTTCTAGGTTGGGCTTGAGGCTGGGAGCAAGAAATTAGAAAAATGAGAACAGGCCGCCAGAGAGTGAGATGGAGCATCCATCTGTGGCCTGCCTCCCTGTGGTCCTAGGGCCGGGAGATGAAAGCTGGGTTGCCTATTATGCATCAGAGGTTGGAAGGATGGTGCTGCTCGAAGTAAGCAGCATCTGTTGCCGAGTTTCTGTGGCTCATTCCTGGGAAGGAGGTTAGGAAAGACTTGGCTTACCAAGAAGCTGAGAACACCCACCACAAAGGTCTCCCCTGGGTCACTTCTCTGAAACATCCACCCCCCATCCCTTTAAGAGAGGAGGCTTGGAGCCTTCCGAGTGGGATGGTTGGAACTGGTGCAGAGAATCCCAGCCTGGCTCTGCCTCTAGGAAGATAGGAGCTGGAGAACCTTGGGTGACCTGCCAGACCTCTCTGGTGCAGTGTTTGTCAAGTGAGAAGACTAGAGCTCATTGTTCCTCTCCCCTCCGGGAAACTAATTAATAACTCAGCCTGGCAGAAAAAAAAGAAAAGTTCCCACCCACACCCCTGTTCCTTCACTCTGCTGCTGTCAGCTTTAGCTTCTCCCCAGGGGAGTGGGGCTGACAGATGGTGGAAAGAAATAGGGAGCAAGGGGGGCTTAAGTCTATTTTTGGTTCCTGTTTTAAAGCTCTTTAAGGAACTTGAGTAAGAGGCATTCTCTGCTCCTCTTTCTACCTGCTCCATGCTTCGCACAACTGCAAGGACATACTTTTCCAAGGGCCAGAAACACTCACGTATGCACACATTTCCCATTAACATGTATATGTTGGCTTTAATTATCATTTATTAATTCAAATAAAAATTCTTTACCTTGGCCTTTAAGACCTTTTTTTTAATTGTCACCATGTGGATTCCTCTTTGATGCCCCTAGGTCTCTCTCTTCAGGGGTCTTTTCATTGACTGGGAAGAGCCAAATAAGCAAAGAAGTGATCATAGTGTCAGCAAATCACCATCAGGGTGTGACCTGGAAGATGCTTCTTTCAGGAAGTCTACCCGGATTTATCCTTGTGTTCCTACAGCCATTTCGGTGTCCTGGTGCTGATTACACTACCAGGTAGTTTCTGAGATACAATCTCCCCTGGGCAATCGTGAGCTATAATTACAGGACTACATCTATCTTTATTCATTCTGTGGTCCTAGCTCTCACATAACCTTGACCACATAATGAGTTAAAGATAAATAGAAACTGTTCTTAGCGCGCTCCCCAGGAGCTACACCATGGGCTTCTTCTCTTTCTGGCTAAGTTTTGCCTTCCCAGATCCACACACCTGTAAAAACAATTGTGACCTCTCTATGGAGTGCTCATTTCATCCCATCAAGGTTTTTGTTTTGCTTATATTCAATACTAATGCCTTCAATGGTTACCATCATCCACGTAAATAGCCTAATGCTGTCTTTCAAATAAGTATCAAAAGTGCTGATAAAAATACTACCTCCTTTCATTTCCACAGCAGTTTACATTTTGCAAAGCAGCTCATCTCATCTCTTACATAAGCAGCCAACCTGGTTTCTAAGGAGACCCAGCTTCCCCTCAGAGAGACTGCCACTGTTTGGACCTTTCTCTACTCCTATTGTCTTACTATCTCTGCTCCATTGCCTTACCATAGAGCCTCCTTCCCTCAGCGCATCCCACCCTTGTATACCTTGATGTTGCTCCTTTAAATATTTATGCCGAGATTCATTATTTGTCCATTAAATATGCATCAGCTTGGAGCCCGAATCAGACAATATGTATTTTCTTCTCCAGGCACAGTCTGATAATTAAGTGTACGATCCATGAGTTTCTAGGCAGCCTATGCTTTTTCCTATCTGCCCTGTCCCCAGAGGACTGGCCTGTCTTTCACAAAGCCATTTTTCTACCTCTCCTAGCCTTTCCTTTCTGCCAGGTTATTCTGGCTACCTGTAGAGTTGTCACCGAAGGCAGATTGCTTTCTTCACCGAAGTAGAAGGGAGTTTGGGAATAGGTAAGCAGCTGGAGGTGCAATCCCTGGTCGTTTCTGAGAAAAGCAGGATCAAGGTTCCTGTGGAAGTAAAGTTTATGGTCTAAGCTAGGGGTGTCGAACTCAATCAGAGAAGGGGCCAAAATCTAAAATCCAGCCTAAATCGCGGGCCGAATGGTTTACTGAACAGTCATAAACTGTCATTGTGATGGAAACGCAGCGGAGTGCAGTGATGACAGCGCGGTGCAGGCCACATTGCAAGGCCTGGCGGGACGGATTTGGCCTGCGGGCCTTGTGTTTGACACATGTGGTCTAAGCTCACGGTCTTTTTATAACATTTAAGGAGTCCAAAGATGGGGTAGCAGGTGGGCTTTTTTTGTGGGGAGGGATAGTCCATGAAAGTAAAGCATTGGCTTGCCAATAATGGACTTTGCAGGGGAAACAGGATTTCTCTGAAAGAAAGTCCTTTGGGTCCCTATCAGAACCAGGATGGGTTGGAAGTCATCATCATTCCAACTTGAGGGTTATGGGACTCAACTTTCTATTATCCTTTCTCAAATGTTGCTTTTTAGAAAATCTAACCTTTCTGGATTATGTGAGAAGAAGAGACCTGCATAGAGTCCTCTGTTGTGTGTCTAAGAATAGAACTGTGAGATGTGCATCAGGAAAAGGGGGCAGGACAATTTGGGCATTTGGGGCATAGGCCCAGGGTCAAAGATGCCAGGTTTGAGACCTAGTTCTATCCTGCAGTGATCTGATGACCTGTATTATACTATGGGCATTTCCTGACCTGAGAACTGGGGGCCGACTGTATGCTGGGTACTCTGGTAATGTTTCCACCTATAATATCTTCACAGTGAGATGACAATTATCTCCATTTTACAGATTATAAAACAGGTGCTTGGAATTTCTATGATTCACCCAAGTGCAGGGGCTTGTCAAAGTCATAGCTGGGATCTGGACTAAGCACTCTGATTCCAGGGCATCTATGTCAACCAAACTCTAAACCTGAGTTTGCTGACCTTCTTATCACCTCCATCTCTCTTTTCAATTACTTCAGTCCTTTCAAAAATCAAGGGGCCTTACTGTGCCTTTCAGAAGATGACAGAAGCCATCTGGGTCTTGGGGGTTGCTTCTCCACGATCCGTTCCTGTTGGTAGGATTCAGAACCACCCCTCAACCCTTTGTTCTTCTGTGTTCTGCAGTCTGTCAAGAAGACATTCATCACTCAGACCCACTGTGTTTTCATTAGCTCCTCTGGATCCACAAAAATATGAGCTGTGGTTTTAATACAATATGCTTTGCATAGGGGTGTGGTCGGAGGGAGAGAAAAGAGAGAGGCTCAGAGGGAGCTTCTTTGTTTTTGGCTAAATTTGTGTAACTCTTCAAGCTTCTTCATACCCTTCGACTATATTTCAGCAAAATTATCCCTCTCGTCACACACAGACGTCTAAGCATTGTTTTGATTGCCATTGTAACCTGAGCCTCTAGCATGATGTCAGACACATTGTAGGTGCTCAGTAAATACCTATGAATAAATGAATTGCACTGTATTGTTATTGTCAAGAAAAGACCCGTGGCATATAAAGAAGCTGCTAACATTTTTCTTGAGAAGAAAAGGATTTAGCAATGGTAACTGACCCCTTAAAACAAGTCAACTGCTTTTAATAAATTCAGCAGATGTCTATCACCCAAATAAAATACCAACTCCTGAACAGAAATGTCAGCATAGAATATCATTTGCCAAGTGTTGATTTATATAACTTACTGAACCTTCATTCTGATAAAGTGGAATTTTATCAAGACTGAGAATTTAGCAAAGAATTACAGATTCCATTATCACAAAAACATGTTTTCTTTGGTTCTCTAAGAGCACAGTAATTTAGCAGGTATAATCTGTCATACTTTAGAAAGAGGTAGGAATAAATAGGAATTTTTCTAGCTTGAAAAGTAAAAGAAAGCATCCACTAGAACATGTACATACACCCACACACAAACACACATAACATAATTCTTTTTTTAAAATAAGAGATGTTTGCTGGGATTGATTGTGTTCAACTATCTAGAAATCATATACATTTGCAGTAGAATCTCCAGCCACGATGCCACAAAGCCCTTCCAGGTAGTGAAATGCCAAGATTTTGCCTTTGCACAAAGGCCTCATGGGATGGGAGGGTTGGCGCATAACATTAGTTGGGCCTTAGAGTAAGTAAATGTAAGAAAATGAAAACTAGAGGAAACACTGCAAGAGATGTTCTTGATATGATGGGCTCACTCCTCACCGAGGATAAGGCTGATCAGCATTGCTTCGTGAGCACCTCGCTCTCCTTTTCATGATCTGCACAAACAGCTTTCTGGTTGATTGGGTTTGGGAAATCCTTCCCCTGCTGCAGAGTCACAATGTGCATGTGATTCATAGAGGCTAATGAGAAGTCTTGCAGGCAAGGGTCTTGTTTACCCAGCTATTTTCAAACTTTTTCTTATGTATTAGCCTATTAACACTATATACAATGGGTAGTCCACCAACCATACTTTGGGAAACAAATTATTTCCTGAGATGTAAGTAAATATTCTTGGTGAAAGACCACTTGTTCCTGGAAAAGCAGTCCCCTGATTGTGTCATTCATGTGCACAGACCTCAGGGAGTCAGGGTGGGGCCTGTGTCCTCTTTTTTGTGTTTGGAATTTCAGTGTGGACCTCACAGTGCCTGACACACAGTAGGTATTCAGTACGATGGGATATGAGTTTGGGGAATGTTGGTCATGAGACAGAGACCATGGAGTTGGCCTTTGCGCAGGGGTCTAGTACGTTTCTGGAGCTCTGGCTTTGGCTTCTTAAAATGAGAGTGAGATGGATTTATTTTAGAGAACAGTGATTAAAACTGCCAGGGGGAAGGAGGGCATCAATTATATCTTCTGGAGAGAGAATAACACTTCATTTCAGGAAGATGAAGATTGATAGAGAATAATGATTCATAAATTCGAGAACACTGAGCACTGCTCTGAGGAGGCACTGGGAGGGAGAGCGAGAGGAACAATTGAGTTCCTCAGGCCTCTACCATCTGTACTGCCCAGTGTGCATAAGGCTGTCAAGTTGAACAGAGCCCAAGCTCCAAATCTTGTATCATAGTGCCTGCCAAAATGTGCCTGAAACCAAAGCTTTGCTTTAACAAAAGAAATCACAACTGTCATAATCTTTAATACACACATTGACTTTATTTCTCCAATAAACAGTGGGAAGAAAGGAGATTTCTTATGAAAAATGTATAGCAGACAATGAGAAGGATTTGGGGAAAGAATTCTGATTTTTTTGCAGTCATATCAGACAGAACTAACTTATTATTTTCTCTCTCTGGACCCATCTAAAAGATAATCTTAGAATCATGAAAACATGGAATGAAGCTTTTGTCTTTCTCCTTATTTGTCTGCCAACAGGAACAATTGTCATATCACACCCTCATTAAAACTTCCTTTTATCCACAAGTGGGGGCATACAAGACCCTTCACTTAATTCTCAGAATCATCTGCTACCATCCTCCCCTTTTTTCAGCTCCTACGATTTTTTTTTTTTTACATCTAAAATCCATTGCGCTAATTCTGTTCCATTCCATGAAATTCTTTCCTTTGCCTTGACACATAGTTTATGCTTTGCCTGTAAAGAACTACCCCTGAGTCTTTTAGACATGCTCAAGTGTCCCCTCCTCTTCGAAGCCATACATATGTTAAAAGTCTCACACCTCTCCAACCAGAGGGAATTTTCTTTTATCTGTCTTATTATAGCTCTTTGCATATACCCCCATTCTAGAATTATCTTAAGGGCTGACCAATCAGAATGGTCACCAAGTCTTGATCTGAAATAGGGTCCTAGGGACCCCCTTTCTGGTACATGTATTTAGTTTGAGGGGTATTGAGGGCCCTGAGGCTGGTAAGGGCAGTGAGAACGAGGCTAGTGGTAACTCAGGCTCTCTGGAAAGCAGGTATTTACAAAAAGGGTTCAGAGCATTTCAATATTTTATGAACCTGCATGGTTATACCAGTGCCCACCAGCTCAAAATTAGTTCTGCCTTCATTGTTTCTCATCATATAGATTGGGAATTATTTACTCGTCTGCCTTACCCATTAGATGGAGAATTCTTCCAGGGCAGAGACCTTGGGTCTTGTTGATCTTTATGTCTCCAGAGCCTAGCATGGCGCCTGGCATGGAGCAGGCCTATTGATTTCTGGGAAGAACATAAGGGCTTTCCCTAATGAATAAAGATGAAAGCATTTTCCTCCATCCCCAAGGAGGAGCCCTGAATGTATTGGTCATATGTAAATTAACTCATTGAGCTGTTTTGGAGTTTTGTTTTGAGTGGGCATTTTTTTCCACTGTGATTAAAAAAAAAAGAGTAATTATGGCTGTAGCTCGCGATTTCTTTTCTTCCTTCCTAGAACAATACAGGCCATTTCCTTCTTCACGGCAAGCGTGAGTTGGATCAGTTTTTCTTTACCTTTTAGTGGCAAGATTCAGAGATTGGCTTCGGCCTTTGCAGGTAATGAAATAGAGCAAAACCCATAGTCTTCTTTGATCTAAAACTATTTTGAACTAACAAGATTAGGAAAAAGAAGTGATTGGCCCCAGCTTACTACAGTTTTCAACATGGGGTTTTGGGCTAAAGCCAGAGCTAACAATAATGTGACTTTGCTTCATATTTTGTCAGACACTCTGTGATGAAGGATTTAGGGCAGTGTTAAAGGTTCCCAATTCCTTGGTTCTAATAGCAGTTTAATACTGTTTTCACAGCACCCAAGCCTTACCCCAATCTAACACAGAGTAATATATATATGGTGAGGGAATAAAGGAAGGAAGGAAAGAGGGAGGGAAGAGAAGAAAGCAATTTGTTAGTTATTTTAAGCCGGTCTAATTTTGGAAAACAATAACATTGCAGTAGAGAAAAACTAAATCCTTTTCTTTTTTCCCTTCTGAGTGACAGAGCATTGGTATTCTTCTCAGAATCTCAGAGCTTTTAGTTCTCTTACAGGGTAGTGTTTCTTTCACAAATAATATTTTCAACATCATAGCCCTTGGCTAAGATTGACTGATTCAGGTATCTCATTTTCATATTGGCAATGCGTCCCCTCCCATGCAGAGCTAAATGCAAAGCTGTTGAAGGGACATTGCAAAGCAAACCCAGCCCTGAGGAGTCTGGCTAACCTGTTTTCTTTGCAGGGCTGGCTATGGGACATTGAAATGCCACACTTCCTTGGGCCTTCAAATAGAGGGATCACTTATTGAGTCAGGAATGAAGCAAAGGGAAGAAAATCAAGGAACCTAACAGTGCACAAATGGGTGAGTTTGAGCCTGGATATGTACAATAGTATTAAGTGTAAGAGGAAAAGTAGCCAGGCACACATCTAATTCAAGTTTGGAGGAGCTAAAAGTCATCACTAGGGTGATTCAGAGAAGGAGACAAGGGGTCTCCTATTTTCTGAGCATGGAAAGTAAGATTAAGGAAAATCTTAAAAGAAGTAGAAGGGTTTAGAATGGACCTAGAAGAGTAAAAGGGATTCCCTTAGTGACAGCTGATTAACAGGGCATTTTTGGTGGAGAGAACAGCATGAGCTCTTGCATGAAGTTTGGAAGGTATGACAGATTAAAAAAATGCATAATGATGATTTTGATTTGTGCATTGAATGCATGTTGAAGAGAGTAGGAGCTCTTCTCAGTGGCTTTTTCTCAGAACGACAAGATTAGAATTTTATGTTGGAAGGTCTTTATATCTATCTAGTGTATGGATCTAGAAACCAAGATGACTCTAAGGTAAATACTTGTAATAATGAGGTTAAAGATTTATATATCTGCATATCTATCTCTATGTTTATTCCTATCTCTCTCTCTATAGTCAATTGTAAACAAAAATTGTTTTAACAGCAAAAAGAATTTGTTCAGGGATAAAGAAAGAGTTAGTCAGTTATGGGCAGCCATGGAGAGCCAAGTCCAAGAAGAATTTCAAGGACAGACAGGAAGTTCTTTACAAAAGGAAAGAGGAAGTTAAGGGGAGGGCCTATTGTAATTACAGTGTTTTATTGTGACCATAGAGTTCTTCCTGTAAGGCTTTCACTGCTGGTCTCACACAGGCCCTCCTAATTCGTTTCTTGGTTAAGGACTCTCTCATAAATTTTGACACTATATATAGAGTCTATTACGATGTATTGTAAAAAGGTAGAATATTGAGAAAAATGGCAGGTTGCTGTGATATAGCAGAAAGAAAAGTCATTTTAGAAGATTCAAGTTTAAATCCCTGTTTACTTGAACCTGTTAGGGTTTGGTTTTCTCATTAATAAAATAAAAATTAAAAATATGATCAGCTTATTTTGAGAATTTTGGTGTATGTTAAAGGATGATACATGACCATAATAAATAATTAATACTTTTTTTTTCTTCATCTTAGTTTAAGCATCAGGTAGTTAAATCTTACACATCAAGCATATGAGCGTTATTAAGTTTACACAAAAATTACTCTGCATGCAATTAATCCCATCCATTCTTCTTGAACTAATTGAAAAAACAGTGGTTGTTAAAGTCCATTCTTCAGAGACTTAGTATACTCCATGGGACGGCCACTGAGGAAGATAGGGTTCTTGGAGACAAATAGACTCATGGGAAGAAGAGGCCTGAAAAATCCCCTGTTTCTGCCTGTTTCATCAATACTGAGTAGATGCATTTCTTTAAGATATAACCAAACTTAAGCAGACACTAATGAGCCCACAATTTCACAGTTAATATGTCCGGGGCCCTTTAAATATTATTCAAAATGTCTTTGGCCATTGACTACATTTGATCATTTGATTCCCCTTTCAGTTTTCATGTGAGACCTTTTAGTTCTCAACCAACAAAGACCCAAAATGCATCTTTTCTTAATTAGTATAAGGCTTTTGGCTCCTGCTTTATGACAAGTAAATAAATTTGCTCTTTTGGTGACAAGTCCTTTAGGGAATGATCCGAAGACTGGTGTAACAATACCTCTGACATACTAGGTCATTAAAAACAGTTGTCCAACTATGAAATTAGTTATTGATTAATATTACAACAGGAAGACCATTATGTGTTATGAAAGAAAGAGAAGTAGTAACATTTATGCTCTTGGCCATATCTTACTGAAAACTTTAAATATGGAAGTGTGAAAATATTGCTACTTGTCAAGAAAAATGGCAGTTCAAATACTCATATAAATTTTAGAGGACTAAATCATCTCCTCCAAGAATGACCATCTGGAATATCAGAAGGGTCTGTGTGTGTGCGCACACATACGTGTGCGCATATAGGTGACATATGTAGTCCCATTCTGCATTCTTCTGGAGCCAGATCTTGGCATTTGTTTCAACACCGAATTATTTTAAAACCGGAGGTTTTCTGCTGTTCTTTTCTTAACTACAAAACAGTGCATCTGTGTGTGGTCCATTGTGAAATATTCTCTGCAGCAGTGTTCTAGTTTCCGGTACTAGGATTTATTTGGACAAACAGAGCTGAGCATGGATTTCATCAGTGCATGGAAGAGGGGATGAGGGATAGCCTAGTGCAGTGGTCGGCAAACTGCAGCTCGTGAGCCACATGCGGCTCTTTGGCCCCTTGAGTATGGCTCTTCCAGAAAACAGCATGTTCAGGCGCGCACATAGAGTACGATTGAAACTTCGTGGCCCATGCCCAGAAGTTGATTTTTCAACTCTCAGAAGAAATTTCAATCGTTGTACTGTTGATATTTAGCTCTGTTGACTAATGAGTTTGCCAACCACTGGCCTAGTGAGATCAGGAAGGCTTTTCCCAAGGCACTAACATTTGAGCTGGGCCTTAACAAGTAAAAGGCTTCTGGAGGAAGGAGACCCCAGGGCATGTAAAGCAAATAAATAGCATTAATCCATTCAACAGAGGGTTGCAGTATTGTGGAAGTGTTGCAATAGGAAGAACACAAGAGCCATGAGGGCGCACTCAGCCAGCGGACTTAATGTAGCTGTGGTAATGAGGGAAGGCCTGCCTCTCTAGAAGTAGAGAGCAAGGAGTGGTGAGCCAGTGAGATTGCAGGCAGAGGGATCAGCATGAGAGAGAATTGCTCTTGTCTGGGAAAGGGGAATTCTGACAGCTCACCTGGAGCATGCCATGCAAGGAAGCAGGTGATGCAGGATGAGTTGGGAGCTGTAGCTATAGGGCAGAGCATGGAAGGTCTTGCAAGCCATATAGAAGAATTTGGATTTTGTTTAAAAGCAACAAAATAACACATTTTAAGCAAAGGGGACACAAGTGATTATATGATTATGAAAAATACCCTGGCAGCTCTAAGGACAACAGTTTAGAGTGAACAAAGCGTAGGGGCAGGTTGACCAGTCAGGAAATCCTCTGAGTAGTCCTATGAGGTGAGTGACCTTGATCTGGGATGGAGAGACATAGGCTACTGGGATGGAAGCAACAGAACTCGTGTGCACATGGAATAGGAAAGCCTACCATGTTTGTAGAATGTCAGATGGTTCCTTATGGATTGAACACAGAATACCCGAGGGTGTGTGAGGAGAGAGGAGCTTGAGAAGACAAGTTGGAAACAGACTGGAAAAGGCCTTTTGTATTCTGAAGGGTTTGGCCAGATCAACAAGATTTACAAGCTATGCTCTCTAACTTCCCGTGTCTTGGTAACCCAAACTGTTCTAAACATCTATTACAGGATTCCAATTTCATTAGCATTTTAACACATTACCACATTTTCATCCTTGAGCAGCCAAGCATGGTTATATCTTCATATTGGAGAGTAAGTCATAATCAGACAATCCAATACGTTCCACTCCATAAGGTTATTTTCTCGACATCTCCCATTGTGTAATCGCCAGCTATCGGCTCTGTTTGTGTCGAGGTTTCACTTACCCGCACTGGCAATTTCCATATTGTATCGCTGCACAACGGACTGTTCAGTGTGGGATTACAGAGTGTCCGTAATCACTGAGCTCGAGGTGATCACTGAGAACAACCTAGTGCAATGTCTTCATTTTACGGTTGGGGCTCCAGGTGTTGCAATGATTGATCCAAGGAAATGCAATTATTTCGAGCCCAGGTATGACTCACTGGTGTCTTTCTTCCTTGGAAAGACAACATACCCTAGGTCCCACTTGGGACAGCTTTCCACTCCTTGTCTAATTATCTGGGATCATGGAATAATTCTGGTTAAAATTTTCTTTGGGCAGTTTTCTACCACTCTAGTTCATCATCTACCTTCCTGCCTTGAGTATTTTAGCTTTTAAACTATGTTCCAATCTCTTGTGATGGGGGGATTTTAGATGAGCTGTTGGGCTTTTGTGGAAAGGATGGGAAGAGCTGTTAAAAATAACAATTATCAGTAAAACATGTTAGGGCACTAAATGTGGGAGCCACTGAACTAAGTGATTTTAGCTGTTATTAACACACACAATTCTTATAATAACCCTATGAGGCAGGTACTATAATTTACCCATGTTTAAATATGGAAACGGAGGCATTATCAACTGACCCCGTGTCAAATTATGACTAAATGTTGGTGTTAAGATTAGAACCTTGACAACTGGACAGTGGAGCATTAACCACAACATTGTAGGGCTCTTAACTGTTATAGTGCAAAGCATTCCGATTGAATAAAGCATTGAAGATGGGAATGCCAAGTTCATCTCATTGCACGCTTGTATTAACACTTGCAAATTTGTTGATTTTGCAGCTTATTAGGATTGTATTTCTTTCCTGCAATATTTCTGTCTTTGGGATATTTACCTCTGTGAGCCTACAGTAACAAAGGGAAGATCTTGTTACGATGGGCCTGGAGTGGCTTTGCCTGTGTCCTTTACAGCCATGGAGATAAAAGCTGTCCCCAAAGAAAGAGGAAAAGCCCAGCCAGCATGGCTCAGGGATTGAGCATCAACCTATGAACCAGGAGGGCACATGCCTGGGTTGTGCAGGAGACAGGCCATCAATGATTATCTCTCATTGTTGATGTTTCTATCTCTGTCTTCCTCTTCTTCCTCTATGAAACCAATAAAAATGGATATATATATATATATATATATATATATATATATATATATATTTTTTTTTTTTTTTTAAAGAAAAGAAAGAGGAAGAGGAAACTAACCTGAGCTATAACCTCGGGGAGAGCATGCCAATGGCTTTTCAGTCAGAGCCACTCTTTTGTGAAGCCCATTTGGACTTCATCTTTACAGCTTCCACGGGGTATCTCAGTATAGTGCCTCTTTGTTCTAGAAAGGTTTCTCAGCTCCTCTGAAACATCTCATTCCTGAACAGTGGCATCATAAGGTACAAAATTGGCACTGGGAGCCCTTGCAGTGACTGAGGGAAGGGATCGATCCTCAGGATTGAGGTGTCCCGTTGTGTCTGTGCCACCTTCCATGAGAGTGGAAATGGAAAAGAGCTGACATTTAACTCACTGCCAACTGCTGCTGGAAACACAGATACGGGTAATTTATCTACCAACGGCATTAACAATGGAGGCCTCCCTTTTAAGGCATTACTCAGAATATGGGGGAGATTGATAATAACATCAATTATTTTTTATTTTTGATATTTTTTAGGCCTTGTTTTCTTTCTCATAATAATCTTGTGATAAATAGGTAGTATTTTTATTTTACACATGAAAAAACCAAAGCTCAGGGAGATAAAGTAACTACTCTGAAGACATGGAAATATTGAGAATAATAAATTCTATCCTAATAAGCTTTAAAAAAATCAACCCATTGCTAGGAGATTCCAATGTTAATACAAATGTGTAACAACTGAAATTGGTATTTCCGTATTGCATGCTGTGTTTCTGGGAATTAGGAGCACAGCAAATATTGTTCATTCTTTAGGTGTGAAGATAATTATTCTTTTTTATTATAATCTCAACTTCTTTTTAAAAAAATATATTTTATTGATTTTTTTACAGAGAGGAAGAGAGAGGGAGAGAGCGTTAGAAACATCCATGAGAGTCATCGATCAGCTGCCTCTTGCACGCCCCCTACTGGGGATGTGCCCCCAAACAATGTACATGCCCTTGACCAGAATCGAACCTGGGACCTTTTAGTCTGCAGGCCAACGCTCTATCCACTGAGCCAAACAGGTTTTGGCTATAATCTCAACTTTTTATCTGTTTTCACTTAGAGAAATGGAGTTAATAGAGTCAAAGTGGATGCTTTATGGAGTCACATCACTCATGGCCTGGCCATGACTGCCAGAATTCAAGAGTGCCTAGCAATCCATTTCCTCCAAATCTCATGTTCATTGAATAAGAATAGTAACTGACATGTACAGGATCTTGATTATGTGCCAGGAACTCTTCATTAGTTCTGCGTCTTCAGCTAATCTAATCCCCTCACCCCCAAACCTACCCCACCTGCTTCCTCCGCCTGGGCCATCCAGTATGCCTCTTCTATGACTCACAATCTCCTCTGCACCCATAATTTCTTTTTGGAACATTCCTTTCACTCTTTTGCTTTACGTGAAATATGTATGTGCCCTGAGGGTGATGTATCCTACACAGCCTGATCGAGGGGGCAATTTTTCTCACTTGTCACATAATTCCAGGTGACTAGTTGGAGAAACTGGATTCCTTCCATCCATTGCTGCTCCCCTGCCTTTTGCAAACATTTATGTTCTTTGAAATACACTTCCTGCTTCCTGCTCCCTTATCACAGTTATCTACCAACACTCATCACTCTCCAATATTGCTCCCGTGTCATCCCTCTGTCTATGCCATTGCCTATCCTCATTTCTGGAAATGTCAAAATCCAGATGGCTGAATCATCCAGCATTCAGAGCTCTCAGTGTCTCAACGTTAACATTTCACATGAACTTTTTTTCCACCTACCTCAGCCACTTGTCCTCATAGCCACACCTTAGAACCACATCACTTGAAATCACGTTATCTTCACCATCTTCATTGCAAACAGGCCTCGTGAATCTTCACATCTTTCAGTCCGTTGACCTCACCGCCCACCTTTGCTTCCAGTCTTACTTGACTTGGATTCTGTAGGCCATCATTATAGTCACCGAATAACACAAGCTCTCAGTGCCTTTGCTCTTTACTTCCTCATATTATCTCATGTCCAGATGAAGTTGACCTTAAACACCTCCTCAGTGCTTGCACAGTCATTGGAACAAATCTAGGGAAAGCCATGGTCTCAGACCTCAAATGTGCTCCGAACCCTGCACCATAGTCTTTCTGTGTTTCTCTAGTCAGCTGGCTTCTGCAGGCGTGGTGATAACTGCATGCATACCTCACTCTCTTTGGGAGTCACCGTCCAGTTCACCAAAGTTTCACTAACACTTCTTCAATTAAAATATCCACCAAATCTCTGCACCCATCTCTGCATTGATTTGTCTTCTCCATCCTTCTGCTTGCATTTGAGGAAGGCTTTTCTGTTTGTTGCATGAGAGCCTAATTTCTTATCTTTTCTCACTTCCTCAGTTCCTTTTGCCCCTCCATCCACCTTCCTCGGTTTCATCAGCCTCTCCTCTAGGGACCCATTTCCTCCAGTACAGATGTACTCTCATCCACCTTTCTCAGTCAACTTTTTCCTGGATTCCACTCCTCTCACAAGTTGCCACCTCACTTCCTGTCTTAGTCTCACAGCCAACTTCAGAAAAACAGTTGTGTACTCTTGCCAGCTCTGCTGCTTCAAACACTCCTCAATGTACTCCCACCTGGCCTTCCCCAGCAATCCACTGAAACTGCTCTCTCAGGGGTGGTGATCACCTCAGTGTTGTCAAGTCCAATGACCACTTTTCTGCCTACATCTTATTCTATCTCTTAGTAGTTTTAATTGAAGTTATTCAATCTTTTCTTCTCAAACCACTCTTACTATTTTTTTCCTCTCTCTCTAGTTGCTTTTACTTGGTCTTCTTTATATAATTTTTCTTTCTCTACCTTATTCCTAAATGTTGGAATGCTTCTTTCTCCATATACTCTTAGAAAGTCATTAAATGTCACATATATGCTAAGAACTCCTAAGTGTAAATCTCTAGCACACATTACTTCTTGAACTCCAGATTTTATATCTGTCCACCTGACATCTCTTTGTAACATATCCAAAACTTTAAAGATTCTTCTTTCTCTGTCTGTCCCATCTCATTAAATGGTACCATCATTCAGTTGTTCAAACTGAAAACCTTAAAGTTAGACTTAAGTCTTTGCTCTCTCTTTAACACCCAAATGCTTATCAAGTTTTCTGTTATTTCCATTTATGAAGTGTTTCAAATCCATAGACTTCTGCCTGTCTTCTCCTCCTCCATGCTGTACCAGGCCTCCATTATCTTTCTCCTGGACTAATGCAGTGTTCCTTTCCTACGCGTACCTTTACCCAATCTCTTCCTCCGAGAAGAGCCAGAGGAAAGCTTTAGGTACATATGAAATCAGTCTCCTGCTTTAAGTGCTCCAGGGCTTTCCTTCACACTCAAAAGAAAGCTCAGCACCTGCCAAGCCCATCAGCGGTGCATAATTTGGCCCCTTCCAACTTATCCAGCATTACCTAGTGTCCTTCCTCTCCTGCCCCAGAACCACAATGAAAGGATTGGGTACCAAAATAAATTAGGGTTTTCACCTGGCAAAGGTGGACACTTATAGTCTTCTTCTTCATAAACCTTGTCCATTTTCATCGTCGTACTTATAAATTATGACTTTAAATTCAATATGGGTTTATGTGCTTATTATCTTCCTTTGTCACTATATTGTAAGCTCCTTGACCAAGGTTTATGGCTCTTTTAATCACTAATTCATATAAGGAGACAGACCATTGCTACTTTGTAAATAATCACTGAATGGATGAGTGTTGGTAGACAATACTTATCACAGAGAGATGTAGATAAATGGAATATTTGATCTTTAAAGAATCAATGCTTGGTGTAGACTGTACTTTGAGTAACTTCAAAATAAATTTCAGGTGGATTCTAGTTCCATGTGACCCACGCCATTGAAAGCCATCTGATGTATTGAGAATGCAAACACTATGGCTGCTGATTTAGTATAATATTTGTCCTTCTTATGTTGCGGTCACTACAGTTATCAGCAATTCATATAGTATATTTACTGATTTCTAAGAATTGTGCTAAGTAGAAAGTTGAGAAAGAAAGGGTGACACTTTCTCTGTCTCAGTTCTCTCCATGGAAGAAAAAGAGAGACATTAAAAGGCAAATAAGTACATGCAGAAGAGGCCCTGTGATTTGGGCTTTAATCAGGTTCCTTTGATGAAGGAGGAAGAAGGACTAGGGGTTGCAGGTACTCTCACATGCAAACATTACCTTGTACTCAAAGCAGCATTTTAAAAGCAGCAAACAAAAATACAAAGTCACACTCTCTTGCCTCAAAGAATTCATATCCTCGAGAAATTAACTCCAGCATTCTTATTATATTAATCTACACTCCAGATAGAGGATGTATTTCTGTTTTTATCCATAACATTGCTGCCAGATTAATAAGAATTTTGAAGATGTTAATGGATTGATTTCAGCATAATTGTAACTATATTAATTCAGTGCAATTACCTCTCAGTAAAATTTAAATGAAGCTAAATTGAAGAAATTAGAAATATTTGAAATCTCTAGTTGGAAGCCTGGAGGCATTGTAACCTTGTCTGTTCTCATCTCACAGTATTCGTAGTCAAGCTCTGAGAAAATGGCAAGTGCTTTTCTTGCAAGCTGAAGAGTTTCAAAACCCATCAACATGTTAGAACTTGGATGTAGCAAAGCAATCAGGAGAGGGGAAAACAAACCAACCCTGATCTGCGCGTTGAGACAAATGTGCCCAATGATTGAACACATTTTTGAGTGCTGCATTACATGTAGACACCCACAGGAAGTGCCCAGACATAGGGAAGCTGAGATAGGGAGCATAGTTTAAACTAGAAGAAAATTATGAGGAAAAAAGCCTTTTTAAAATGCAGCATCTTAATAAAGAACTCTTACTTAGCGGGATCACTTACTGTGGTGAGGAACACCCAGGGCTGGGCATACAGGACGGGCTCTGCCATGGATTAGCACTTCAACTTGGGGCGGGCCACTTTGTCTGCTGTTTCAGTTTTCTGTGGATTCCTGCTCTTCTAACTTTGCAGGGCAATTGAGAAGAGCCAGTGGGTGTGGAAGCACTTGTGTACTGTTAAAAACTTTACAAATGTAGCTAAAGAGGATGAGGAGACAGCCTCTTCAGAACAGGAATTAAAGGAGTAGAAGGAATCTGGTAGCAGAAACGTTCTGAAGGCAAAGTCCAATGTGTGCAGATTGGCTCAAAAATGTCCCAACAACAGGGGTACGCAGGAACCACCTAAGAGAATGACACAAGCAAGGAACGCGGAAGAATGGAGGCAAGACAAGGTTCTGATCAAGCCTCGACTTTATTTTTTGAAATGGCTGTATATATACAGCAGAAACAAAGCGGGGCAAGGTTGCCTATGCAGAGGGGTCTTTGGCAGTGTATAATTGGTTTAGGCCCTGAATGACACGGTGGTAAGGTATCTGGCAACACAGGATTGGCTAACTGCCAGGGCGGCATAACATTCCAAGGTGTAACATTCCAAGGCTGGGCTAGCTATGGGGGAGGATCTAGAAGGGGAAGTTGCAAAGATGCTAAGCGGCAGGTTAATCTTATCTTCTGGCCAAACCCTCAGGGCACCGCATAACTTCTGCTAGAGGGAACTTAATTCTATTTCCTTAAAACGAAGTTGCTTGTCTCAACTCTGATGGCTCCCAACACAAAAATATCCCAATGGTCTCTGGTCCTGTAAATATGCTTGCTCCACTTCCTCTGGCTACTTAAAAAGGAATGTTGATTCAACTCTTTCATTGCACATGTGCAAGACTCAATGACAGGCTAGTGACTTGTCCTGTTCTGCATGAGTTCAGAATCATTGTAGGAGAAGGGCAGGGAACAAACATGTTTGCATTGTAGTAAATGCTCTTCATGTTGTATCTCATATAAATGTTGCAGTACTTTAGAGTCAATTCTTTTTCAATGTTGTGGATGCAAATGAGGTCCACAGATACTAAGTGAATGTTGAAGATTACGGTTCTTGAAGTTTAGGTTAAAGAGCACACCCACAAAACAGAGTGATTCTGCAAGTCATGTACTTTCTATTTTATTATTGCTTTATCATTTTTTAATTTTCACTTACAGTTGAAATACATTATGATATTTGGTTTCAGATGTACACTCCAGGGATTAGGCATTACATAGCGTACTAAGTGATCGTCTCTGATAAATCTCACACCATAATGTAATTTTTAGAACATTATTGACTAAATTCCTATGTCATACTTTACATCCCCGTGACTATTCTGATAACATTCTGTGTCCTTCGTTTAAGTGAAAGAAAAGAGTTCTGAGCAAAAGTATTTTAAAAATAGATATTAACCATCACATTGGTGGTATAAGCAACAGCTCTCTGAATCACTTGTACGCTCCCCAGTCCCTCGCATAGAGGCTTTCCAGATTTATACTCAGACATCGTATTTTTAGACAGACCTTCCTACCCACCATATCAATGACAGGCCACATCTCCCACTTATTGACGTGTTCTGGTACATCACTGGATCATTAACACCACAGTCCTCATCATTCTCCTCAGTTATCTTTTTACTAAGGAGGTAATACTGCACAATGGTTAGAAGTGCAGAGTATGCCAGTGCTGCTCAATAGAAATGGTATCCAAGCCTCCTGCAAATGTAAACTTCCCACTACTCACATCTGTTTAGTTGTTTACTAAAAAGTAGGTAACATTAATTTTAATAATACCTTTTATTAAATCCATTAGATATAAAATACCATTTCAACACAATCAAGAAGGTATTTCACAATTTTTAACTCTCTTTGAACTTTCGTGAGATTTTGCAGTTACAGCACATACCACCTGTCAGGTGTCAGTGGCCATACATGGCCAGCAGCTTTTCCAATGGGCAGCGCAGCTCTGGAGTAAGACTGCCTGGTTCCACACCAGCTCTGACTCCTCAGCTGTTCAGCCTAGAAGGTAAACGCCATCAGAAAAGGGACCATCTGCTCCATATATCTCAGTAACCCTAACACACAGACCAGAGATTGACATGCCACAAAGTTACCAGTTACAGCAAGTGCTCCTGGTTAGCATGCTGCTGGCAGTGTGAGGGAGGGCAGATCCAGGAATTTCAAGGGACATGGGCAGGACCAGTGACAAGTGGCCTGACTCTTGTGTAGAGAATAACAAACAGAATCCTCTCTTTTAGGAGGAGATGTGGAGGCAGAATGCTGAATAGAATGGCTGTTGATAATTGACCTTGAAAATTCTGGGAGTGATTGTGATTCTGAACAGGAAATGGGGAGTCAGACAGACCTGAGTTGGAATCCCAGTTCTATCTGGATGATCTTGGTGGACAACTCATTCAGTCTATCTGTGCCCGAGTTTTCTCATATGCAAAATGGTGAACGTTAATCCTTAAACATTTAAGGATGAAATAAGATACCATATGCGAATCATTAGACACATGGTGCACATTTAGAAATATTCTCAGTATTGTTGCTGCTGTTGTTTTGTTCATGTTTCTATGTGGATGGAGAGGTAATTTGAAGCCTGGAATGAAAAGTGATGAAATCTGCTGCAGCCTCAATGGTCACACTGCTCTCAGTGCTTAACTGCCTATATCCTTCCCCCGATTAAACTCTTCAGAGCCCACACTCCTTGCACCTGACACTTTCCACATCTTGGGCCTCACCAACATCAACTCTTGATACATTACAGTCTAGCCATACTGAGTCATTTAGAACTTCCTGGAGAGCCTTGGCTATTTCATGCAACTTTGTGTTCAACCATATCATTCCTCTGCTTTTGCCATTCCCTTGCCTGTTTGGAAAACTCCTTCATGCACCCCCAAATCCATCTCTTAATTTCTCATTCTGAAGAAAGATGGGTGTATTGGGCCACATCCTCTATGGAGCATCCTGTAATCCAATTTCTTGTTTATATGTCTGTTTCCCTCACTAGGTTGCCATATATTCGAGGGAAGGAGCTGAGCTCCATTATGTGTGCATCCTCAGCGTGCAACACAAAATAGATGTTCAGTAAGCACTTGTTAAACGGATGAATGTGTGTGCTCCAGGCAATGGGAAACTCTTGAAGACTGCTGGGCTACTGAGGTTTTTGTTAATGTCTGAGTTACTACATCTCAATTCAAATTTGCATAATTTGCGAACTGATCATCTGGGAGCCCCATTCCCTCTGCACCAACTACTGTCAGTGCCTCACATATGAGAAAAAGATTAAAACCCGAACCTGCGTTCCCGGTATTCATTTTCCTCAGCAAAGCTTTAAGTGCTCCTGGCTGAGAAGGTGGGGTCTCCTAATTGTGTTTAAATCTCCTACCTGCGGCTGGCCCTAGCCATGCCAACCCATGGAAGCTTCTGGGTGGGGGAGAAGGAGAGAAAGTTTTGCCTGTTATAGAAGGGAAATAGCTGGAGGCTATGTTTTAATTAAAATGAATATCTGCGCTATCTTAATGTTATTGCCAGTTAAGTGTAGCAGGGTGATTTAGAGTTCTGTAACACAATTATGCTCCGGTAATGAAGCTCTGCAGAATTATCTTAGAATGCAGAAGGGAGCAGTAGCTCTCATTTGTAACCATGTTACGGCCTTTATTGTTACAGTATTTTCTGTTTTCTTCAAAGATTAACTCAATCGTATTTAAGTCTCTGGCAACATTACAGAGAGAGAGAGAAAACGGGCAATGGGAACTATTTTACTGTGCCCACAGCCCGTCTTAATGTTCTGCCACGAGGACAAAATAGCGAGGAAATTTCACAGGAGCGCCATCATTATTACTGTGGCTCGGACCTGTCCATGCAGTTCCATGCACCTCCTGGCTGATCTCTCTCAGGATTGCAGGATGGTGGGAACAGAGTTTAGAAATGAAGCCAGAGCCCCTGCCAGTTTGGCTCAGTGGATAAGAGTGTCTGCCTGCAACTGAAGGGTCCCAGGTTCGATTCCAGTCAAGGGCATGTACCTAGCTCTCTCTCACATGGATGTTTCTCTCTTCGTCTTCCCTCCTCCCTTCCACTCTCTCTAAAAATCAATGAAAAATATTCTTGGGTGAGGATTAACAAAAGTAAAAATGATAATTTTTAAATAAAATGATCTACATTTTTAAAAAAGGAGCCAGGGATAGATGACTACATAAGAGGAAGGGAAGCAAGCACAGGAAGCTGTGTGGTTCTTGGTCCCAAATCCCCTAAGACATTTGAGATGGGACGAGGGCTGCTCTGGCTCTAAACGAGTATTCATAGTTGTAAAAAAAATGTGAATTTTGGCGACAAACAGAATCCATCATATATTAGCTGTGGGATATCAGACAAGTCATTCTGCCCTTCTAGGTATCAGTGTATTAATCTGTAAAGTGGGGTAATAATAGAAACAACCTCATTGAATTTTTGTGAGAGTTCACATCTGTGAGATGTTGCATACCTAATGTAGAATAATACTGGCATATGGTATGTGCTTAACACGTTACAGATAACTTACGAGAAAAGTGCTAATCTTGAGCAACTAGTTTGGAGTTCTATTTCTCCCAAGTTATACCTTCTGAAGATTGGCAGAATCCAAATCATCCATGAGTACCTCCCCTAACACTCATACTTTTTTGAGAAGCTCAAAAATAAATTTTAACTTAGTTTAACCAATATTTGGCACCCATATGTGTAAGTCCTTACACTAAGCATTTCCAGAGAGATGGACATGAAACATATGTTTGTTCTTCAAGGATTTTATAGCACAGTAGGGAGGGCAGGCATGCAGAAGGAGACATTCTAAGTAAAAGAGCATGCTGAATAGTGATCCAAGGTGAGACATCATTTACCTCCATTATGGAAGATTTTAATGATGGAGTGACATTTGAGTGGAACCTTGGGGGACAAATAAAGTTTTCATAAGTAGAAAACAGTGGGAAGAGATTCCAGGTTGAGAAATAATCTGATCCAAATTCAGACTCAACAAAGTACAGGGAATGATGAGAGAATGGGAGAAATATATTGTGATGATAACATAGCACAAGTATCTAGTTGGGTGGAACATAGGTGAATATGCAGTGTTAAATTTTTAATCATTTTTCAGTCCTGAGAATTAGGTGAAGGGACTGTAACACAACTCTGTAGGGAGTTGGATGTTTCTGAGAAGGACCAGCCCATGATATGACTTCTTCTATACTGGCTTCTGGGGTGATTTCTGCTCAAGGACACAAGATGTTATCATCCAAATAATTTGTTTGATTAGACTTTAAAGTTATAAAAAAAAATAGCTCCTTTTTTCCCCCCCTCCAAACTCCTTCCCTTCTTCCATCACAATAAGTAATGCTTATTTCACATTTACTATATTCCAAACACTGTCCTTAATTATTTACATACTTCATCTCCTAACAACTCTGTGAGCATCCTATTATTACTCTACCCATTTTTTCAGATGAGAAAATTGATGTTTATAGAGATTAAATTGCTGGTCTACCATTAGCTCAGCTAGTAAGAAGTAGCACTTGAGACAGTGTTTGCTTCCCAGCACCATCCGCACAATTCTACCCTACCATGAATAGGATCAGGTAACTACTAATGCATTATAGTCTTGAAGGTAGCACTTCATTGGCTTTGATTTGAGAACTAAGAGATGTGAGTTATAGGAATGGATGATGCCATATAGTTGTGTGATATCTTCCAAGTCCCCAGATCATCACTTTGTCCAAAAGTAAAATGAGATGATGCATCTAAAACTTTTTATATGTATATAAGATTTACCTGTTTGCTCTTTCATATCTGTTTACCAATGTGTTTACCCATTGGCTTTGGCTCTCATAACTATCCATGGCAAGGGCATTGCTCCATTTCCCATGTGATGAAACTGAGGTTTAGAAAAGGACCTTTCTCAAGTTCCTACAGTTACGAAGTGTCAGAGCCGAGACTTGAACATAGGTCTCCTGCCTGCCAGCTTAGTGCTTCCCCCATCTCTGAACTTTCCCATGCAGCCATAATGGAAAAACTCTGAATCTTAAATTCTATCTTAAATTATGACTCAAACCTTTGCTGACCCTTTTAAAACCAGCACACAGCACCAGACATTGGAGTCATCTTTGCATAAGCAAAATAAAGGCCCTTTAATGAGTTTGTGCAGAATGCTTTTCCTTGAATAAGTAGGCCCTGGGAGGACAGTCACAACACACTTATTTTTGTGCCACTGGATGGATGGCATTAATAGAAATGCCCCTCAATATTTGTATCACAGATCTCCCTTGTGTCCACCTCCAGTCAAATGCTATTAAGCCAAGACCAAGATTCCCTCTGGTTTGCAGTGATGTCAGAAATATAGTCAAGATGTTGTCCAATCCTGAGCTGTACAAAGTCACCCCAAAACACCAGGGCAGTGTCTGGGTGCAGCATCTCAGCCATGGAGCTGTTTGCAGCAGCACAAGTAAATTCTGTTTCCTGGATGGAAAAGCACTTATCTGGAAAAATCTCCCCAGGCTCTGAAATGGGCATGCTGTAAATAATGGGAGCATTAATGAATTACATTGAGACTCTCCCCAGCTTGTCAGGATCCCACCCCTTATTTTCTACCTGAAAATCATTTCCTGTACTGAGATTTAAAGAATTTAACCAAGTGTGTCTAAGTTGCCATGTGGAAGTGTGTGGCAGTTTATCTTACTTGGGTACCTGAACCGAAGCTTCCTTCTCTTTCAGATGAGTGGTCCCCTCTATCTGGCTAATATTGATCTGGATGCCTGTGCCCAAAGCTGACTAGACAGGTTAGGAATTCCATTTGGGAACCAACCCAGAGGGTGGGCTGTGCCATCCTGGTTCTCTCTGGAAAGTTGAGTCAGTGAGCTAAGAATTGGCAGGTCCTGCCGGCCGGAGGGCTCAGACTGATGAGGTCATGCTGATTGTGGCCCAAGTGAAGAGCTGACCGAGGAAGATGGGCTCGGGGAGAGGAGGATGAAGCAAACAGGCAGGAAGAGAAGGACACGAGAATCCATGTGGCTAGGAAGAGGAGAAGAGAGGACGTGTGTGTCCTAGTTTCTGGCTGTGATCTTTTCTGGAACCAGATGTAACTTCTCGTTTCTGGCTAAAGGGAGGTAGTCTTTCAAAGCTTTCCAACACATTCATTATTTTACTTATGCTAGTTTGAGAAGTTGGCTTTTGCTCCTTGAAACCTTAAAGAACCTTAAAATACAAGCTGTTTTAAGATCAGGCAAATTAGACACTATTAATATGCATGACATTTCACGAGTTACAAAGAAAGGGATGTCTGACTGGTTCTTAAGACCCAATACCATATTTCTACACAGTAATCATTTGGGGCAAGTGGCTGCAACCAATTGTGTGTGTGTGTTTTTTAATTCTTTATTGTTTAAAGTATTACATGAGTCTCCTTTGCCCCCTAATCTAATGACCTCTCCCCCATCACTCCCTCTTCCAAACACAAGTCCTCACCCCCCTACTGTCTGAGTCCATTGGTTTTGCTCATATGCATGCATGCAAGTCCTTTGGTTGATCTCCTACCCCCCTTTTTTGCTTTTGTTGTTATACCTTGTGTGGTAGTCTCTGTTAATAGTAATAGAAAAGTTCATGTGAATGATGTCTACCATTTATTGAATATTTGTCATTTTGCAGTGATTAGCCAAGTGAACTACAAATCATTTCACTTACTGCTCAAAATCACTGAATGGGGTGGGTGCTTTATTACTCCACTGTGCAGATTCGCAAAATGAGACTTAAGTAGATTGCATCAAAACTCACATTTAATAGAGGTAAGGATATGGGACAATGAGGCAAACTCAGCCAGACCCCAGAGTCTGTGTTCTTAATGCCTCTACTGAATTCCTTGACTCTATGGAATAGCCTGGTATCCTATGCTAAGGGGGGAAACATTAGACACAAGTGAACGCTTCGCTTTGAAGTGATTGGCCCAAATGGTGTCCAAGATGGATGCTCTATATTTAATATTGAAAAATACTCCAGTGAAATTCTTGGGAGAAGTATAAATAGAAGTTTTACCACAGAGAGAGGAACTTTACAAGCAAGTTACTATTCCAAGTGATTTTCAACCGCTTTCCAGTAAGTCTGTGCTGCATAAGGGCATGTGTTTCTTTGCCAAGAGAACTGTGTTTGACTATTGGAATGAGCATTCGTTAACTGTTAAGACTGAGAGAGTTGCTCTGTCTGCACTCCAGTTTCCTCATGGATAACATGGAGATCATTATATGCCTGTGTACACAGGTAATAGCAGAGAACAAAGAACAATACAAATAAAATACTTGGTACATAGTAAAGTATTAGTAATGAGCACTCTTAGTATTATATCTTTCATAAATTATGATTATTGATATAACTGGGGTCCAGATAACTGTCCTGTGGTATTTTTTTCTTTGTTTCAAATATTCATAGATACTTTCAATAAACCCTCATTCTAATCAATAACCTAAGTATATCTTTAGATATGTCCCTCACAAAACGCATAATGAAAACATGGTCCAACACCCATAATTTCATCTGAAAAACCCTGTGAATCAGTTCACCCAGTGTAGCTCAATGGTTGAGCATCAACCCATGAACCAATAGGTCACTGGTTTGATTCCCAATCAGGGCACATGCGTAGGTGGCAGGCTTGGTTCCCCAGTTGGTGATGGGGGGAGGCACACGCAGGAGGCAGCTGATCAGTGAAATTTCCCTCTCATTAATGTTTTCTCTTTCTCTCTCCCTCTCCCTTCCTTTTTCTCTAAAAATCAATAAGAACATACTTAAATAAAACAAGCCCTGTGAATCAGAAACCATAGTCACCATCATATAGATGAGGAATCTGAGGCTTAGAGAGGCCAAGCGACTTCTCAAAGGCTATACAACAAGAAAGAACCCAGCAAAGACTTGAATCTAGCTATGCAGGCGCTTCCATGGAATGTGCCTTCAGAGAGAGAGGAAAGGGCACCAGTCAGGAGCTGGAAGAGTGTGTAACAGTGACAGTGACACACTGTTTCCCGCCTGAAGAGATTCGGAGATGTTGTCATCAAGGGAATAGTTAGCACTTAGGGCTGTCAGAAAAATTGTAAAAGATTTTGAAATGAGCAAAAAACAATGATTGGGGGTCGTGTCTGGCCCACTGCTCTGGATTATGTCCGCCTTTCATTGTATGAACTATTTTACCACTTTGTAATTTAAAGAACACTCATAACAATGCAAATGATTATTATCCAAATAAGTGCACATTGTGTCCAGTGGAGATGAAGTGATTATTGCCCTGTGGATATTAAGAGTTTTGTATCTATTTGTCATCTTTGTCAGCTTTCCTGGTTGCCCCTGTGCTGGTATGTCTTTTAAATTCTCCTCTGAATGGGTTGTAGCCTCTTACTGGTTCTCTCATTACTTCTTGAGTTACATAAAATAACTAGTCCCGGACAGTGTGGCTCAGTCCACCCATGAATCAGGAGGTCACTGTTTGATTTCCCATCAGGGCACATGCCTGGGTTGTGGGCTCAATCCCCAGAAGGGGGAGTGCAGAAGGCAGCTGATCAATGATTCTCTCTCATCACTGATGTTTCTCTCCCTCTCCCTTCCTCTCTCTGAAATCAATAAAAACATTTTTAAAAAGTAAATAAGATATTTGGTTGCATGTTTGTTTTACATTTATCTGAGAGTCATGATTTTATATTTTGCTAAAATTGTCCATAAATAGGACATAGCTGCTCACTGCATTCTGCAAAAGGCCCAGTCACGCACAAGCCACTGTTTTAGAGGGAAGTCAGCAGCTAGCCTCTGCTTAGCAGGTGCAGTCGGATCAGAAGCACCCCATTCATTAAGTGAAGGGGAATGACAGAGGAGGCGCAAGCAAGAAAGGTTTCCATGTCTGTTTCTAGGGTTCGGTTACTGTGAGAAGCAAATGCCACAGCTGCTTTGGTGATGCTGAGCAGCCTGAGGGAGTGGACAGAGAAGGGGACCAGGAGTCTGGTGAACTGGGCACTAGATCCAACTCTGCCATTAACCAGCTGTGTGACCTTGGGCAAGTCACTTAACACTCTGTCTCTCTATCTGCTAAATGAGAGGCCAGAACTAAATGATCTCCAAGTCCCCTTCTATTGCTAAGTGGCGATGGTCCATTGATTCTGAGGATACTAGGTGGTCATGGCTCAATGCCTCCTGAGCAATTCTTAGTCTGGAAATCAGCAGACTGTGCTAGAAGCCAGGGACTCGATGGTCTGTAGAATCTGGAGTGAAATGAACGTCTCCCTTGTAATCTTCCCTTCCATCAAGAATAATGGCCTCTGGCCCTGGACAGCTGACTCAGTTGCTGGTGCATCATCCGGTACAACAATAGGTTGCGGGTTTGATTCCTGGTCAGGGACCATCCCTAAGTTTCTGGTCCAATCCCATTGATCGGGTTCATATTGGAGGCTACCAATTGATGTTTCTTTTCTCTCTCTCCCTGTCTCTAAAAAAACCATTTTTTTAAAAAACAAATCCTTGGGAGAGGATTTAAAAAAAAAAAAGAGTCATGGCTGTGGCTGAGGAGAGACTATTGGGTGGTAGGAGCTGAATCATCTTTGTAAAAGGACTTACACTTCAAAACTAGGCTTATTAGAAGAGAGAGCTTTGAATCACCTCGGTCTTCCCTTGTAGGGGTTATTTATTGTTTCCAAAAATGGAATTGAAAGTCATAGTTGAGAGAAAAACAATGCTTTTGAGAGGTTTTGCTACTCACTGTTTGTTTTCACCTGAAGTTATCTGTAATCCACCATTCGTTGTGTTTTCCTGGACTTTGGATAACTTTAACTGAAAAGATGATGAAGGATTAGGCATCAGCTAGGGATCTGGATTAGATGATGTCACACACCTAAACCCAAGTATTATGATTGGAAAAAATTCCACTTTCATTTCCCCTTCGATTCACGTGGCTGTGCATTATAGGCAGTGTGCACTGAGTGTGGCATCAGGAGACATTTATTGGGAATGTCACTTCATCTTGCTAAGCCTCATGCCTGAACCTATAGAACGAGGTCATTGTCTCAGATATCATTAAGGCACTTTCATTCTGGAAGTGACAAGCCTAGAGTGTGCCTCTCGTCTGACTGGAGGGCAGCAAACAGAATTTAATAACTGGGCTCTTGACCTCAAGGAGTTTAGACTTTAAGTTTCCAGAAATATTTTTGTCCATTGATTTCTGCCTCTGAATTTAAAAGACATCAGGGTTTTTAATTCAGCTCAGCGCTGGTTCCAAATGTGTAGAGTGCCTTGAAATTCTCTGCAGTCCTAGGCAGGGATGTGTGAGATCTGCAATTGATGCATCTCTCCAAATATTTCCTTCACATGGCATTTGATTCTTCAGGGTTCAGAATGGTATCTACGATCTTGCACCTGGGAGGTTCAATCGGCCTCAGACTTCACAGGGCTCAGGCAGTGATGGTAACAGCAAATCTCTGGTTTCCTCTCCATCAGAAGTGGTACCATGATTTCAGTGAGAGCTTGACCATAGCATCCAGTGTTGCCGGGCCATTAAGCTCAGGATGTTTGAAGCCAGCCAGGCCCAGATCATGATCATTCTCCTTCCCCTCTGTAGCTATGTGATCTCAGCTCATTCCTTAACCCCTCAGAGGCTCAGGTTTCTCATCTGAATTTTCTGTGAATTACATGACATGATGCATAAAAAAATGAGATGAATTAAAAATGGGTGAATTAAATGAGTTAAAAGCATTTAATATACTATATGACCTATAATGAGCATTCAGTGAACAGTAGCTATGATGAAGGTTATGATCAATAAAGTAACATGATTCAGGGGTCACTAGAATGACTCCACTTCCCATTGACCACTCTTTGAAAGTGTGTTGATCCTGTATAAACCACTTCACTCTTCTTGACCTCAGTTCCTAAACCTGTAAAAATGAGGACATACGAGGTGCAACCCCCCCCCCCCCAAAAAAAAAGCACCTTTTGGCAATAATGTTCTATAATAAAAGAAAATAGGTTTCATGACTTTCTTCTCTCCTGCCAACTCCAACAGCTGATAAGTGTTTTTCTGGAATGTTCTCTTAGAATAGCATAGTGATTAAGAGCACAGATTTTGTAGCTAAATTGCCTAAGTCTTCAAGTTTTTTAGATTATTTACCATGTGGTCTTAAGCAACTTAATCTTGCTGTGCTTAAGGTTTCTCATCTGCAAAATTAGGATCATAAGAACCCTCACCTCATAAAGTAGCTGGGAAGACTAAAGAAGTTAGTCTACATTAATAAAAGAGAAAGATGCAAATTGATCGTACCTTCATGATGCCCACCAACCAATTAGGAGTGAGTATGCAAATTAACCCAACAAAGATGGTGGGTTAATTTGCATACACAGTTGCTGAGTGGTCATGGTGATGACGCAGGTGTTCCACACTGCCCCAGCCGCTCTTGGCCTCTGGGAAGTGTGGGAAGGTGGAAAGGCAGCTCCAGGCCGGAGCAAAGGCACTGCTGGCAGTCTGGGGAAGGAAGGCCCATTCTTGTATGAATCTTCGTGCTTTGGGCATCTAGTCTGTGATAAGCCGTGTCTCAGACAGGGCCTGTGCTATGTACATGATATCCCTGTATTATTGTTCTTGTTGTTGCTGTTCTGGACTGAGGCCATTTCTGGATTCAGAACACAGGAGCACTGTGACTGGCCAGCTAGGTCCACTACAGGCCTGGAACAGGGAATGGCAACATTCCTTCTCTGGGGGATCATGAGGTCATTTGCATGTGATGAAAACAGGAAAGCTGCTGGTGGGTCATTAGCTCTGAAGGAAAGAGGAAGAGCAGGGCCTGCTGCACAAAAAGCTGACTTGGTTGAAAGAGAAGACATTGGAATTGGGGTTGTGAAGGTCAGGTAGGAGTTGGAGGGAGAGGCAGGAGGGAGTTTTTCCTTTTTGGGATCTGTGAACTGGGATTACACATGGCAGGGCACAGCATGCAATGCAGGGATGCAAAGGGAGATACACTTTGTGGCTGAGAGTGTGGTAGAAGTGGTTATGTTCTCAGGTATCTCTGAAAACTTCCAGATAAAGATATATTGCAGCCCAGTTAGAAGGTCTTATTTCTGGCAGAACCTTTTCCTTTGCAGAGGATGAAAAGGATGCAGCCGCTCAAGTCCCAAATAATCAGATTGGGTCCAATATAGGGTTTAAAACTTCAATCCCAGTTCTGTAGTGAGAACAATGGTGTGCTTCATTGTGTCCTATTTCCTCTCAGGGGGATGAGGATTCTAACTTCTATCAGCTACTTTCTGAGGATGCTGGAGTATATTTAAGTAGAGTACGATGTACTAGGTGAGAACTTGAATTTACAGTGAAGCTGCATTCCCTTGGTGTTGGGTGTGAGTGTGTGGTTGGAGTACATGGAGGTGGGCATTCAGAAGGTGTGACACACTAGGATCATGGGTGCTTTTAAAGGAACACAACTTCAGTACATCTTGCTAAGCTGAAGTATCTCAGTAAAGGCAGTCATTACTAGAACACTCACTACAGTTCTGGTTGGTACTAATATTATTAGTCCCATTTTTGCACATGGGGGACCAAGAAATCAAGACTCAGGCAGATCTTTAACTTGCCCAAGGTCTGTATTGGTCAAAGATTGCTCCATGAAAAACCACCTCCCAGAGTGCAGTAACCTAAACAATAAGCATTTATTATTTCTCATATGTTTTTAGGTCGGTTGGGTGGTTCTACTGATCTGAGCAAGGCTTGGTTCGCTAATCTTGACTGAGCTCAGTCACACATCTCCAGGGCTGAGAGGTCAAGGATGGCCTCACTCATGTGTCTGGCATTGCTTGCCTGTCAGCTGGGGTGATGAGGGTGACTGGATCTCATCTTCTAGCAGGATATCCCGGGATTGTCCTTCTGACAGTGGCAGGATCTGCATATGAGTGAGAGTGAGAGGAAGAAGAGCAGAAGAAGAAGGGGGAAGAGGAGAATTTGCTTCAAATTCTCTTGGGGCCTAAGCTTGGAATTGGCACTGTCACATTTTCCACATTCTGTCGGTCAATCCAGTCACAGGGACAGCCCAGATTCAAGGAGTGTGGAAACAGACTCTTCCTATTTAGAGAGGCCTCAAAGTCACATTGCAGAGGGCATGGCTATGTGGAGAAATGAAGAATCGCAGCCTTTTTTTTTTTTTTTTTTTTTCCTTTTGCAATTAGTCAACTATATGGTCCTATAAAGAGAACAAGAGTTAAACCCACCCTGAGAGTCGCTCTGAAGCCCATGCTTTTACCCACTCAGCCGTATTGATTTACACGCTTGCAATTAGTACTGGGATTGCCGGCAAGCCTCTTCCCTTCTGGGAAGGCCTCATCTCACAGTGTTTCATTGGAGCCATGGCCCAGAGGGTTGACTGTGAGCTCCGGTGACTCCAGTGTAAGCAACCTGCTCACTCTGATAGATTCTCCTCTATGTCTTTATATTCTCCAAAGTCAGAAGACAAATAAAGCAAAATAAAAAACAACAACTGACAAGCATCTCTGTCATCTGGCAGAGCTCTGTGTAGGTGGACATGTGACATTAAACCAGGGCTCAGTAATCAGTGTAGGAAGGAGAGGCGCATGCGTCCTTTCAGTTGGTCCTTGGATTGAGAAACCAATTATCAATCAGTCTTGAACTTCACCCGGTGAACCAACCTGTCTTGAACTCAAGCACTTATGGGAAACAGAAGCAAACTATTGCCGGAAAAAGAACACTCATTTCTACCCTCACAGTGGAACCAGCCTGCTAGGAAACACATGGAGGATGGCACAGATGCCTTCGCTCTGCGAAACTACGTTTCAGGTGTTTTGTTCTCTTCAGGGCAATTTCACGTTCATTATTTCATGTAAGTGTTACAAACCCTCTTTGAGGTACACGGAATAGAAATGAAGGTTCCCACATGCCAGTTGAGGAAACTGAGGTATGGGCAAATGAAAGGAGATGCTCAGACTCAGATGGTTAGAGATGAGCTGGATAAAACGGAAACGTGTGGTCTTACATCCTAATTGGTACATTTCTTTTCTGCTCACATCACCTGGGTACTGAGATGAGCAACCTGTTTGCACTAATTCCAGTGCCTGTGGAGGCAGCCAGGTGAATAGCAGGCAGGCTAAAATACCAGCACAGGGAAGGTTTTGAACAGAGGTTGAAAAATAGCACTCTACAAGCCATATCTTCCCTGCAGATACTGTGTTTGTGCCATACAGTGTTTAAAAGGAAAAAAAAAAAAAAAAACACTTTTAAAATATTTTAAAAGGAGGAGATTTCTTATAAAAACCTGAGTTTTGTATTCTCTTGAAAAATAAGATCCAGAAACACTGGGCTCAGGTCCTATACATATAGTACCAATATGTGGACTGCAGAAAAGGCAGCCCCCTGAGGTGGCCATCCCTTCTTTAGTTTCCCAGTCTCCACCTGGCCAGGTTCACCCTTATGTGCCTGTCTGCCTCCCATAGGCATTTATTAGTTCATATACAGCCTCTTTAATGAGTGATAGTTTTTAAATACACACACACCACCACCACCACCACAACCCCATCCTGAGGTTTCACTGTATCTTCTTGGAAATACATTAACTCATTCTGTAGTTGAGAACAACTTCTCCTTTGTGGACCCTGAGAAAGAATGGCCCTTGATGGCTAATTAGGGTCAAATTAGAATAACAAAGAACAAAAATAAAACGGAGCCTAGCAGCCATTTCCACACAGAGGTCTCTCACACAAACTGTACTTCATGGAGAAGCCTCTATACCGGACTGCCTGCCTGCACTGTGTTTCTATAGGCTAAGCCAGGAAGCAGTTCCTGGAATTCCATTTCAGGCAATAGGACTGAAGCTTTCCCCATCCAATTGGAGCTGCACAACTACAACGGAGCAGAGTGGCCCTATTCTGACTAATCAAACTGCAAGGATTTGTAGTCCTCATTAGCATGAGGATGACCAATCAGCTACCAGGGGCAGGGGCTTCTGTCTCTTCCTGCAGCTTGGGGAGCACAGTTTCCCTTTCCACTGAAGACTGAAGGTTTCATTTTCCAGAGTAGAGCTGGACTGGTGCAGAGTGGAACAGGCCGAGCTGCCTAGCTGAAGAGGGGCCTGGCTCCCGGGCTGCCTTACAGCCATGCTGATCTCACAGTCGTCCTGTATCAGGATGGAGCTGTTTTGCACTGAAGAAAGTTGCCTTCATCACTACACCTCAGTTGGGGTTTCCTATTGGCATCAAATTGATGCAAGTGACTGTTGACTCCTTTCATCTTAACATAGAGGTGCAGTATCCAGGAAAAGTCACTCACCTATGAGTACCAGGCTCTGTGCTTTTTCATTTTGATCCTGATATCAGGTAGGCTTCCTTCTAAGACAGTGATTTTCAACCTTTTTCATCTCATGGCACATACAAACTAATTATTAAAATTCTGCAGCACACCAACAATACATTTTTATGCTGATCTGGCAACAAAAATCAGTATAATCTTGATTCTTTCAAACTGATTGGCCATTGCTATGTTGGCTGTGGTCATATTTTTTGACAATCAAAGGGAAAAGAGATCAGTGCTTCTAACTAAATAGTCAGGTATTGCATGTTTTTGTTTTGTTTTTTATTGTTTAAAGTATTACAAATAGTAGTACATAAGTCTCCTTTGTTTTTCCCCCAATTGACCTTCCCCCAGCCTCCCCTATACCCCAGCACATGCCCTCAGCCCCCTCCCAGTGTCTTGCGTCCATTGGGCACCTGGGTTGGAAATCACTGCTGTATGAGATAATTCCTGACTGGGCCCCGAGAGGCATGTAAGTTAACTGGGTGGAGGATAAAGATAAAGAAATGGCAGATAGACAGTGTTTTGCTCAGAAATACTTGTAATAAACCATTGTACGAGAGGAAATCCAAGGCTGCCCTTTCGGTGGAAGAAAGGAGAGGCAGTAATTGAGACCTGCAAGGTAAGTGGTGTGGAGATCATAGAGAATGACAATTATTTTATAGGCAACGGGAAGAGTTAAGTGTATTAAACAGAAGATGGATTTAACCACAGGATGCCATGGTAATATTTGCATTTTAAGCAGATTATCTGGCGGCCATATAAAGGATGGATTTAATGGCAGGTGAAACTGGAAGCAAAGAGACCATATCAGAACCTACTGAAAAAAGCCAAGTAAGAGATCACGAGGGACTCATTTGAGAAATCCTACGGGAAGTAAGACCAGGAAACTTAGACATATATTATTTTGACATTTATTGAACGCTAATTGTGTGCAGAATGCTATGGGAGAAATTAACTATCTGGTCCAACTTTCACTGTAATGCTTTAATCTGCTTTACAACCATCCCAGTAAGTGGTTCTCCAGGCTCTGATTGGATAGTACTTAATGACAGGGAACAAACTCCCTCAGGCTCTAGTCAAATCCCATTTTAATTATTAGAAATTACTTTCTTGCCCTGGTGGGTGTGGCTCTGTTGGAGCTTGGTCCTGTGCACCAAAAGGTTGCTGCTTTGGCCTTAACCAGTTTAGCTTAGTGCCTTGTTGGCAAACTACGGCTCGAGAGCCACATGCGGCTCTTTGGCTCCTTGAGTGTGGCTCTTCCACAAAATACCATGGCCTGGGCAAGTCTATTTTTGAAGAAGTGGTATTAGAAGTTTAAGTTTCAAAAGCTTGGCTCTCAAAAGAAATTTTAATCATTGTACTATTGATATTTGGCTTTGTTGACTAATAAGTTTGCCAACCACTGGCTTAGTGGATAGAGCATTGGCCTGTGGACTGAAGAGTCCCAGGTTTGATTCTAATTAAGGCCATGCACCTTGGTTGCGGGCATATCCCCCAGTATGGAGTGTGCAGGAGGCAGCTGATCAATGTTTCTCTCTCATGGATGTTTCTAGCTTTCTATCCCTCTCCCTTCCTCTCTGTAAAAAAAATCAATAAAATATATTTTTTTAAAAGGTTGCTGCTTCGATTCCTGGTCAGGCACATACCCAGGTTCAGGTCCTACCCCCTACCCCCACCCATTCGGGGCATGTATGAAAGGCAACCGATGGATGTTTCTCTCTCACATGGATTTTTTTTTCTCTGTCCCTCTCTCTAAACTCAACAAAATATATCCTCAGGTGAGGATTAGATAAAACCCAAACACTCTCCTTATATATTGCTTCCTTACATAGAGTCAAAGTGGTCCCCCTCTCAGAACTTCTGCTTCTGTCTGCTCTTTCGAGCTGCAGTGACAAAGCTTAATCCCTGTTCTGCATGACAGCCTTTCAGGGATTTGATGACGGGAATCATGTTTCTCAAAAATCTTCTACTTTTCAGTTAAAAATTGTTTTCCTTCTTTGTAGAAGTCATCATCTACCCCTAGCACACAGCACGTTCAAATTCTAGCCACTGTCTAGTCATTATGGTCCAGCCTGTCACCAGAATGCCTTCAGGTGGTGTAACTCTGAGTGGACTCAGCTTCCCAAGGGCTTCTTCCATGTAACACTCAGAAGTGCACTGTCTTTCTGAGCAGTCTGACCAGCACGCATGTGAACAAGGTTCCCTTTTCTCCCACCTTTTCCGTTTCGGGAGACAGTATCCTTACTGGTGCATGCACCCATGAGAAAGGTCGGAAGATTCAGTGGGGACAGAACTGTAGAGCAGGAGAGCTTGAGGTCTGGCCCGGGACCAGCGGCATTAGCATCCTCTGAGAGTGTATTCAACATGCACATTCTCAGGCACTACCCAGTCTGGTACAGAATCTGTGTTTTCAAGGTGATTCTTACTCAGGCCAAAGTGTGAGATGCATTTTTGTTGTTGTTGTTAATCCTTACCTGAGGATATTTTTCCATTGATATTCAGAGAGAGTGGAAGGAAGGGGGAGAGACACAGAGAAACATCCACCTGAGATAGACACATTGACTGGTTGCCTCCCACACAGCCAGGTATGTGTCCTTGAACAGAAGAGAACCAGGACCCTTCAGTCCATAAGCCCACACTCTATTCACTGAGCCAAACTGACTATGGTTGTGAGGTGCATTTATATAGAGTAGGGGTGTCGAACTCAATCAGAGCAGGGGCCAAATTCTAAAATCCAGCCTAAATCGCGGGCCGAATGGTTTACTGAAGTCATAAACTGTCATTGTGAGGGAAACGCAGCGGAGTGCAGTGATGACAGCGCGGTGTGGGCCACATTGCAAGGCCTGGCGGGACGGATTTGGCCCGCGGGCCTTGTGTTTGACACATGTGATATAGAGGGTCTTTGACTGCACCTCGAAAGCTTTTCAAAGCCCAGTCACATAGTTTTCAGCAAAACCCTGCTCCTTCTTCTACACAGGGACTAAAGCCACCTTTCTGAGTCCAGGGTCAGTGTCAGCATAATATGCACTTCTTTAAATGCCAGGGGAGGGAACCTCCATTAGGCTAATTACATTTTATGGTCAAGCAGTTGAGAGAACAATTAAAAAAAAAAATAGAGAGAAAGGGGGAGAAAAAAGAGAAAGAAAACAAAACAAAACAATAGCCTTTGGTCAATCCATTACAAGGAGGACTGAGCCTCTGACCTTTTCATTCTGCCCGTGCTGTGTGCGTAGCAACTCTGTAACCTTTTCCAGCTGGAATAGGAAGTTCAATTAAGTTTGTTGGCTCAGAAATATGCCCATGTCCCGGGGAGCAGATTAGGCACTTAGGGGCTGCAATTATCCATCTGCTGCTTCTGCAGAACTGAAAGGAATGCACACGTGCTATACCTATCCCTTGGCGTATGTATGTGGAGGGACACAGAGTATCTGTATGCGTGTGCACACGCGAGAGCAACAGAGCCTCCAGGGCTGCAGTGGAGAAATTCACTTGTTTCCTAAGATGGTTCTGTATGAGTTGCTGGGGGTGATTTTCAGTTAGACAAGAGCCTGAGAGTTGGCCACCCCATCCATCCTTCTATCCTTTCTTCCCAGCTGGATCTTCTTACCCGCATCTCCATCCTCACCCAGATTTGAGGCAGAGCCTTTGAAGAAGCTGCTTTCAATATTCAGGTAATGAAACCTGAAGGTGGTCTTGCTCTGGGGAAGGAATATATGCAGTGGCTAAGACTAGCAGCTGTGGGACTGTGTCTGAATCTAGAGAAGGTGTGTATATTTGAACAGTTAAGTTTCGGTTTCCTCATCTGCATAATAGGGATAATAGTATTAAGCACATAAAGTGGTTGTGAAAATTCAACAAGATAGCATGTTTAGTTGTCTGGCACATTCTATCTAATAAAGAAGGAATATGCTAATTGTCCCTCAAGCTGTTGCAAAGATGGCAGTGCCCACAGCCAATAAGGAGGAAATATGCTAATTGACTGCCACACCCTCAAAGATGGCAGCACCCACAGCCACAAGACGGCAGTGCCTGGTCCCCTCAACCCTGCCAGGGCGGCAGATGCACAGCAAGGCTAGGCCTGCCCCACGTGCCTCCCTCTGGAGTCCCCCAGTCCCCTCAGCCCCCCCCAGTCACCCAGGGCTGCCCGAGGCTCAGGTAACTCCGGCCAGCTAAGGCTTGTACTGCCAGTAGTTGCAGCAGCAGAGGCATGATGGGGCTTCACCTTTCCCTGATTACCAGGTTGCCTCCCACATCTGGACTAAGAGAGAGGGGCCAGGCCTGGCTGAGAGACCCCCTCCAATGCATGAATTTTCACGCACCAGACCTCTAGTCTATCTATATATATAAAAGCCAAATGACTCAAACAGTGGAACAAATGGTGACTATGACATGCACTATGGCAGCCAAATAGCCTGATCTGGTCCCAATCATTCCCCCCACTCATTCTCCACCACTGCCCCTGCCCCTGATCAGCCCCCAGTACCCTAACCACTCATGGCACTCCTCCCCTCCAGCCCACCTGATGGGCACCCATTAGGGTAGGCCACCTGGACCCCATCCATGCACGAATTTGTGCACTGGGCCTCTAGTAGTTTATATTTAGTAAAGGGCAGCTGTGGTTTCAATGACACTGAGAGTAACTCTAACATTAATCTATGGTTTTTGTGCCTGGGTCTTTGCATTTTCCCTCTGATACCTGTGGCCTTGGTCTGGAAACTAGGCCATTCAAGTGCCTAATGCAGTGCTCAGCAAACTGTGCCTTGAGAGCCACATGTGGCTCTTTGGCCCCTTGAGTGTGGCTCTTCCACAAAATACCAGGGCCTGGGTGAGTCTATTTTGAAGAAGTGGCGTTAGAAGAAGTTTACGTTTAAAAAAATTTGGCTCTCAAAAGAAATTTCAATCATTGTATTGTTGATATTTGGCGCTGTTGACTAATGAGTTTGCCAACCCTTTGCCTAGTGAATTAATTTTTATCATATCCCACTTCCCCTACCATTGATGTAAGCAGGGGGCACAGTCTGGGCATGGTGGTCTTGTCATGATTTTACCACCTGTGCTAGTACAGTTCCTGACACATAGTTGGTGATTATTACATTTTTGTTAAATAAATCAATGCATTTATTTAAACCTTTCCACCCTAGCACACACCTCTAACAAGGGCCTAGTATTTGAAATTGCTAGTAAGGTCTTGGCTTATTCAAGAAATCAATTCAGGTGGAATTTATTCTTGCTTATGACAGTAAAATGCAAAGACCCTTTGCCAGTTGTTGTTGTTTTTTTTTTGTTTAGTCCCTAATGACTTCTATTGACCATGTATGCTAAAGGCCTCAGTTCAGCCTCTGTTAGTGAAAATTGACTTTGGTGTCAGGCAGACTTGGGTTTGAATTTCTATCCTTACAACTAATTGTGTGAATCTAGGAATTTATTTGACATTTTTGATGCTTCTAATTTCTGTTTATTAAGTAGGTATAATAATTTGTACCCTATGGAATCTTCTGAAAGACTATGCTAGACAGTGATCACGAAATAATTAGCCCAATGATTAACTTAATAACAACTCCAGTAGTTCAAAGTTTATACAAACAACTAGAAATACAAGCTTTAGCACAACTCTTGGCTCTTTCTTGGATAACTGTCTATGTCACTGGATGATGTAATTTTTGTTTAATCCCTAGTATGCAAGTTGAAGTCTGGTCTAAATGTACTTTTTAAGATAACAAGGAAAAATCATTAGACTTCTTAAAAAATTCAAGTTGACTTTTATTAAACTCAGCTTAATTGGTTTATTGAGTCTTTTTATATTTATTTAATTTTTTCTGATTTATTGAGTCTTTAAGAAGAAAAATAAGAAATTTGTTCTCTATGGTTATTCTAGTTGTTAATGTATTCATTGACTTGGTGTTTTGGTCATTCGATGAAACAAAAGAGATTAAAAAAATTTTTTTTGAAGAGAATTTCTTTATTTGAGGGAAGTAAAAATATATTTTGGGGATAGGGTGGGGATAACTGCCATTTAGGAAATCTAAGCTGTTTTTGCCAGAAATGTAATTATTTTTAAAAAATCTAATGCCAGTGAACTGACTCCACAGACAGGAGCTTCACACACACCTCAGGGACTTGACTTACATGACCCTAGAGTACATCCCAATTTTAAAGACATGGAGACAGAAGATCAGAGAAAAGACATGGCTCAGCCAGGAAGCAGTGCAGCAAGAATCAGACCCAATTCTGTATTAGCAATAGCAGGTGCTCTTTCCACTCTGAATCCCTTCCCTCCCTATTCCAGCCAGGAAGAGACAGGCAACACAATAGCGAGCGATATTGCGAGCGATCACAGCAAGGAAATTCATTTCCAGTTGCCTTAGTCATCGCTGTCAGACTCCATAGCCTGACATGGATTAGCGGCCTGTCCACTTCCTCCTCTGAGAGGAACCACCAGTCATGCTTGTGCGTGACCAGGGTGGCACCCCCAGAGCCTCTGCTGGCCCCACCATCAGAGAGGACGTGCCTGGGAAGAAGAATTTGCAGCCGACTGCTCTGCCATTCAGGTCCCCATCTGTGTCAACTGAGTAATTTATGGATGCACTTTTTCCTGCACTAAAAAGGAGACACACAGGGCCTTTGGAAATAATCCAGTCTCTTTCAAGGGAACACATTTGGGGAAATTATTGTTAATGCATCTGAGTAAGAGGTGCTCAACCCCGACAAATATTTCATGCAATTTTAGCAAAGATGAGACAGTGACAACCAGTGACCATCAATCATTCCCCAGATCAATAATAACCATGGAACATGCAATCAAACCTCATCAACACCCGGTGATTAAGGAACAGGGCCTCTCTTCTTTGCTCTCAGGGTCATTGTCCCTTGAAAGGATTGGCTCAGTGTCCTCGAGGAAGTACACAATACACATACAAGCATAAAAATATGGGCTTTGGAATCTAGCAGATCTGGGCCAGATCATATAACTACTTGCTTGTCAATCTTGGATGAAATTACATTTTAATAATTAACATTCATTCCGTGCTTTTTGGGGCACCACTCAGTGTACTAAGCATTTTATCTGTGTTATCTCATTTAGTCTGATGTGTGATCATATACCCTCTTTACAGTGAGGAAACTGTAGAAAGATGGGTTGGCTTGCTCAAAGTCACATTCACAGCAAGTGACAGCTGTGACTCAGTCCTGGCTGACCAAAGCTTTACTAACTTTCAAAGTGACCCCACATTTAAATTCACCTGAGGAGTTTTTTTTTTTTTTTAATAATCAAAAACTGGGCTAAACCTACTCCAGTGGTTCTCAACCTTTTTTAATACCTTGACCCTTTAATACAGTTCCTCATATTGTGGTGACCCCCAACCATAAAATTATTTTCGTTGCTACTTCATAACTGTAATTTTGCTACTGTTTATGGAATGTTATGTGAATATCTGTGTTTTCCAATGGTCTTAGGCTTTACAGCAGCGGTTCTCAACCTGTTGGTGGAGACTACTAGCAGGATCACCTAAGACTATCAGAAAACACAGATATTTACATTATGATCCATTAACAAAAAGTTTCGGCATTAAAAAGGTTAACAACCACTGATACTCCATAGCCCCTGACTCATAATCTTTGAAGTGAGGAATAAGCATGCATTATTTTATTTTTATTAATCCTCACCTGAAGGTATTTTTCCATTGCATTTTGGAGAGAGTAGAAGGGAGGGGGAGAGAGAGAACATCAATGTGAGAGAGACACATCCATTGGTTGCCTCCAGCACCCCCTCCCCCAATTGGAGCTAAGGATTAAACCTGTAACGCCAAACTAGCTAGGGCAAGCATGCATTATTTTAAGTAAACATTTTAATAAATTATAGCAGACATCCAGGAAAGTGAACGATGGAGTGTAGCACAGTGTATTTTCAAAGTAAACATAGAATGCTGCCCCTGAAAGCTTCATGGTGCCCCTGTCTAGTCACTACTGCCTCATTTTGCCCAAGAATAATGGTTATTTTTACTTTAAAAAGCAGAGACTAATTTTTTCTGTTTTTGAAATGCATATAAATGGATTCACATAGTTGACATACTTCTGTATCCAGCTTCACATTACATTTGTAAGATTCATCGATGTTGTGGAGGATGGTAATGTTTTCTCCATTCTTGTGGCTGTAGAGTATCCATTGTGTGAATAAACTATCATACATTTAGCCAATCTGCTGTGGATGTGCATCTTGGCCATTTTTGGATATTGCAAGTGATGCTGCTGTTAACATTCTTGCATAAATCTTTGGTTCACAAAAGTGCGTGCCTTTCTGCTGAGTATCTCCCTAGGAGTGGAACTGCTGGGTCATAGGTATGCTCTGCTCAGCCCTAGTAGATCCAGGCCTGCATTGTTGTTATTTTAAATAGTTCTCAGGCAATTCTGAAAATACAGTAGGAGCTTGAGAGAGCCTGCCTCATCCTGTATCACCTCCCTATTTAGAGCTTAATAGTTGTTGCTTTCTGGAACAACATGATAAAGTCATAATGAAGTTCTAGATAGAGAGAGACAGTCTCTCTTCCTCCCTGTAATCCTTCGTCCCATTCCCCTGGACCAGGGCATTCTAACTTTTTCACGTCTCAGCCTCAAAGGCCAACTGGTCCTGGAAGAAGAAAGAGCCTGAATGCCTGTGCCTCTTATTCTTGGAAACCAGAAGATTTAGCCATTGCGAAGAAGAGAATAATAGAATTGTATAATTTTTGGCACTAGATTTCTTAGTCGCCAGAGACCCATGCAAGGAAGTAATGGTGTTAGGAGGGATAATCAGCACACAAAACGTGGAGCACACAGCCTGGTGCTCCTGTTATTACAATTATGATTATTGTTATTATCAGTAGCAGCAACAAAAGCGAAGCAAAAATATGCTGGGACTGTGGGTTCTGCATGAGGCAGATCTGTTCACTCATTTTTGAATACTTACAGTGTGCACTATGGGCCAGGCTCTGCATATGACACAGTACACATTGGGAGGACCAAGTTGGGCTGTTTTGAAGACACTTTATAGTGGGTGAAGGCTGCTGCATCTCTGAGCTTATCTGTCCAGGCATGGTCTGTGTGGTGTGTGGGGGTCACTCACAGAGGTGGGTGTTCCAGAGGAACCCTGTTCCTGCTGTACTAGGAATGTAGGAAAGAAGATACCTCCTGAGGATGCACCAAAAACTTTATTTCATCATACCTGAAGGAATCTGTAGACCTCCTCCTCAGAAACTACTTTAGTTGGGGTGATTTTAATTTTGAATGAGAGAATAACTCAGTTTGGCTCAAGAAGAGAAGGTTGGAAAACATTGTGATTGATTGAGAGGTTTTATATGTACAGCAACCTCGGCAGAACTGAATCACTGGACAGGAGAAGTGGGCAGCTTCAGTGATGGATGGATGGGTCTGTCTGTTTTGGTCTTTTTGATCTATCTTGTTTTTAGCTCTCTCTGTTCTCTCTCTCTCTCTCTCTCTCTCTCTCTCTCTCTCTCTCTCTCTCTCTCTCTCTCTCTATTTCTCCCTCTCTCTCTTTTTTTTCTCCATCTCTCAAGTCCTCTTTATCTCTCTGCGCCTTTGTTCTTTCCTTCTCTCTGCCTTCCAGACTCCTCTGCTCATTCACAGTTTCTGTTTTCCAGAAGTTCAGCTGGTATTGGCCTTTGGTTTGCCATGGTTCTTAAATATCTCAATTCAGCCTCAAGGTCTTTGGGGCCCTGTGTATTTATAATTTTATTCTCTGTCTATTTATTCAAGCTCCCAAGAGCATCTTATTGGCTCAGTTAATCTTTTATACTAGGCACTTGAACCACAGGTAGATCTCCAATGTATAGAATATTGTCACCTTGCCTGGTTGAGCTTTGACCCATGATCCAAGAGGTCACAGGTTCAGTTCCCAGTCAGGGCATATGCCTGGGTTGTGGGCCCAAACCCCATTAGGGGATGTGTTTGAGGCAATGCATTTTAATGCACTGCCTCTCTAAGTATGTTTCTCTCCCATTGATGTTTCTACCATTCTCTTCCTCTTTCTTCTCTTTATAAAATCATTAAAAACATATTTTAAAAAAATACCATTTAGAACAGTATCCCCTGATTCAATCAACTGTAGTTAGGAAAACAGGATAACCTGATCTAATGCTCAATCTATTCAACTATAATATGGACAATTCTCTTAAGAGAATGTGTTGAGTACAACGAACAATCAAACATGGTAAGAAACCTACTAAGCTTCAGAGTCCTGACATCTGAAAGACATTACACCCCAGTGTAACAAGACAGAGGTCCCTGCCCTGGCAGAGCACACTTTTAATGTCATTATTTCCCCATCCTGTTCCCTTTGGGAACTTTTTAAAAAATATAACTACCAGGACCACATTTCTATCCTAGTGGTTAAATCCTAAAGTTTCAGAATAGGGTCTGGGGATTGGCATTTTTTAACAAATCCTGTGTGATCCTGCAAGGGGGTGGGAGGGCACAGAAGTTATGCTGGAAGGCGTGGTGTGTGTACTGTCCCAGATTCCACACTTAGTTTGGAGCCTTGGGGAAAACCCTTAACCTCTCTAACCCCTACTTTGTCCACCTGCAAAGTGGACAGAATGTCTCTCTTGCCTACCTCTAGTGCCAGGATGGGGAGAATGTGAGATCATCAGTAGCGGTGTGCATAGTATATTTTACACTTCTATACACAGACCATGGGTTGTTATTTGGCATTAGCTAGTGTTAGGGACTTACTTACATGTGGCTGGTTCTTGCTTATTAATTTACAAATACATTATTAGGGCACCTGCCGTGTGCAAGTTAGGGTCTTACATCTTCCTTGCACTCTTGATAGGGATTCACTGAATTGGCTGTAAAATTCATGGCTGATGGCATTTTAACGCACTGCCTCTCTAATTATGTTGCATTTAACATCTTGAAGAAATTCATAAAATAATTGATAATAATAACAATTGCAATTGTTTCACTGACATTTTACAGTATGCCAAGTGCTATGACAGAGTACTGTACTTGGAGCTGAAAAGGACTTTTGGAACTGTCTCCTGGAGGCCCCAAATCAATGTAAACTTGATCATTTTTTTAAACCTTAATAGTGCTATTAACAACCAAGTAACGAAGACACGTTTAATAGAAATAGAAAAATCCTTCATTCCTGTCGCTTCACAGCAGACTCATGGCACACAACTGCTCGAGCCCCCTGATGTCAGCTCAGTCCTTCCATTTTGCAGACTAAGAGTCAGATGCTCAGAGATGGTCCAGGGCTTGCAGAGGATCATTTGCGCCTCTCTGAGTGTTCTGGCTCTTTTATGACATTGCTTCTTCGGTACAGCAGGCGTCAGATTCTCCGGTGCAGTCAATTAACCTGGTGCCCCAGCCTTCAGCTCAGTTACCCACCGCAGGCCGAGCACAGCCTCTCCTTCATGGCCATGACCTGCCATGCGCCCCAAGCCTCGCTATCTCTCTGGGGGCCCCCATAAGCCCTAAGTCTTCTCCACACTCCCTCCCCTGCTCTGTGCACATCACAGACAGAGAAATGTTCCATCAGGCATAAACTCCGGCGCTCCCTCTCATGATCTCCTCCTCACCTCATTAGCACTGAGTACCCTTTGTCTGGAAGATGGGCTCTGGTGCGGCAATTTGAGCAGTCAGTTTAATTGGAGATTAGGAAGGGCCTGGCATCCTGGCCGCCATCGGAGAGTAGACTGAAGCAATAGTCCGTTTTAAAGCATATTTCCTGCCCTCAATTCTTGCATATTGTCCACAGTTCCCAAACTCTAGGAACTTCTAAGTGTTTTTGCACCACAGGTTTCTTCATTTGTTCCCATCTCTGCCCAGATATCACTTCCATAGAGTGGCCTTCCTGTTGCTATCCGCTCTGGCTCTCCATTGCTTCCTGCCAGCTTTTAATTTGATGGTGCACCGACTGTCAGCATCAAATCTCACTCTGAAGGGGTCAGGGCGGGCAGGCTGGGAGGTGGCCCCCAAGATCCCACCTCCTAGTCTTCACACTTTTGTGTAATTCCCTCCTGCTAAGTGTGGGTGGGACCTGTGGCAGGTTTCTAAGCAATAGGATATAGCAATGGTGAGGAATGTGATGATGTGAATATGTTGCATTACGTAGACCCCGCCTCGCCAGCAGGCATCCCTCTCTGCATGGCTGGCACTGAAGGAGCAAGCTGCTGTGAAGGGGGTGGATCCTGCTGGAGAAGCCCATTTGGGAAGGACGGCAGGTAGCATCTAGGGGCTGAGCAAGACACTGAAGTCCTTGAATTCACAGCCACGAATGAATAGATTTGCCTGACACCTAAGTGAGCCTCAGAGTAGGTGCACTGCCATTGAGCCTCCAGGTGAGACTGAGTCTTGGCCAATGCCTTCATTAGAGCCTTTAGGAGAATGCAGCTAAGCCTTGTGCAGACTCTTCAACCACGGAGATATGAGATGTGTTCTTTTAAATCACAGTTTATGGCAATTTGTTTTCAAACACAGAAAACAAAAAAAGGCCTATTTCTATTTCACACTCCTTTACCATGTGACTTGCTTTGGCCCATAGAACATGGCAGAAAGGTCCATGTGCCCATTCTGTGCGTGAGCATGAAGAGGTCTTGTGCTCCTGCTTGCTCTCTTGAGTTTCTGTCATTATCATCAGAAGCAGATGCCTAGGGTAGCCCACCGGTTCCAGAAAGAGAATGAGAGCCCTGGGAATAGATTTCCCCAGCGCAGTGCAGCCTAGAATGGCCGTCGCCTAGTTGACTGGCAGATGCTCAAGAAACAGTGTTCCTGTTGTTGTAAGTCACCGAGTGAGGGTCAGGATGACTCAGTGGATACGGGCAGAACTGAGACTGGAGCCCCAATTTTCTGATTATTAGTGTGGTGGCTCTTCAGTAAAAAGCAATGGAAACTAAACACTAATATTTATATTGGCACAATGCTTTGGAATAAGGGTAGATAGGAGTCATGGGGGAGTTTTTTAAAACACTTGAACTTATATACTAAATTTTATGTTTTGCGCATTTTGTGGGTGAGAATCTATATCAGTGGTTCTCAACCTTTCTATTGCCACGACCCTTTAATACAGTTCCTCGTGTTGTGGTGACCCCCAACCATAAAATTATTTTTGTTGCTACTTCATAACTGTAATTTTGCCACCGTTAATGAATCGTAATGTAAATATCTGTATTTTCCAATGGTCTTAGGCTCTACAGCAGTGGTCCTCAACCTGTGGTATATAAAACCCCTCATATTTTAAAAGAGATTCGTAACACCTCGCCTATTTAAGAATCACTGATACTGACAGAAATCGCTTCTCCCTTGTTAAGTCTAGGGGATGATGTTGTCCACTTAAGAAACACAATTTCCAGTCTCAATTCATTTCTCCTAAGTGTTTCAAAATCTTATGGATTGATTGTTGGTGGCTTTCAGACAAGGCGCCATTTCTTTATGCCCATATATTTTTGTCATCAGCTAAAAATATCCATATTTCCCCAAGGAGAATGCTAATAAAGACATCAGTAAAATTCCCAACACCAAGACATAAGAATGCTAATCCCCTTAAGTTATGTCAGTTCTGTGACCTCAAAAGACATTACTTTTGTCTGTGTGAGTATGACAAATTGAGGGGAAGCATAGTGTTTTCAGTTGCCAGGAATAAAATACCAGGGAACCCAAAGGACCATGGAATTCACAACCTCAGTCTGTTGCTATTTCCTAGCTGGGCAGCCTTGGGAAAGTCACTATAGATTTCTTAGCTCCTAGGTTGGGACAGTCACATCTATATTCACAGGGTTGCTATGAGAACTAAAGGAGCTAAGGAGGAAAGTGTGCTTGCACATAGTCGGTTCTCCATAATGTTGAAAATATTACCTATAATATTACACCTCCTATATCTTAATCAACACATTTTAGTTGCTTAAGATATTCTAACAACTTACATGCCTGATGAGTGCTCATTTCATTTCCTCAGCAGCCTCCGTTCTGTGGCATAAATAGTTGACCCTTAAAGACAGACTGGAGAGGCAGGTACACTGTAAATGTGATTGGTGTCCTGCCCATTTCCCCCAGCCCTGACCACTTCAGAGAGGGGAGAGAGACTTCTTTGTCTCAAAGTGATCACCCAGGGAGTAGAAATGGGTTGTGTGTTGATTGCTAGCCATGCTCCACCCTTCCGGAGATATGGGCTGAGGAAAAACCAGTATTTTTATATTGTTCATTTGGCACTGTGACCTTGGAGTGTTCTTAGCTATTGTGGTAAATACATCAAAAAAAGAAGAATCCAGGATGGTTTAACAATAATTGTAGCAGATTTTTCTTGTCTTGTTAAGAACATAGAGTTTAGGAGGCACTCAGATAATTCCCAAATAATAAAGAATCTTAAAGATAATTCACTTTTTCCCGCCCCCATTGCCACCCCTCCATTCTTGGTTGTCCAACCATCTCCTGTCAAGATTATTCCAATAGTTTTTAACTGGTATACCTCCCTCTAGTTTTGCTCCCTTTTAATTCATTCTGGAGTCAGAGTGATCTTTGTAAAATACAAATAAGATTAGGTTCTATTCAAGGCCCTTTGGAGGCTTTTCAGTGCTTTTATGATGAAGGCCTGACTTTGTCATGTTGTGTCCAAAGCTGGTCCTTGCCTCATCTCTCAGCATACTTCTGATGCTGAGTACTCACCAGATTAAATTCCATTTCATTCTCCCAGCCATTCACATATCTACCCAATGTTGGTGGTTGAGGGAGTTTGGCACATTGTGTCTCTCTATTCTATGCCTGGCTTCAGAGCTACTGGTAGATGAAATAGGCCCAGGCCACCGGGATGGTGCCGTTTTATGGTAATGTTGCAACGGAAGGGAACGTGAACCAAGGGGACTTCTATTCCTCCATCCCTAAATTACATGGAACCATCACCCCTATCCCTCATAGAGCTGAACAATTGCATGCCTTTAATAGTGAGGAATTGCCCCTGTGAAAATTGGGATGGGGCAGCAGGCAGAAAATCTTAGGTGCTCTAAATATTTCTTAGATAGGACACAAGAAGCACAAGTTATAAAAGAAAATAAATCATAAGTTGGACTTTATGGAAACTATTGCTCTTTAAAAATCCCCATTTAAAAACGAAAAGACAGGCCACAAACAGGGGACAAAGACATATCTGTTAAAGAACTATATCTAGAGTATATAAAGGATTCATAAGAGTCACTAATGAGAAAGTAAACAAATTAAAAATTTGAAAAAAAATTCAGCCCTAATCACTTTGGCTCAGTGATAAGAGTGCTGCCTAAAAGGTCATAGATTTGATTCCAGTCAAGGGCATGTACCTTGGTTCCTGGCACATCACCAGTAGGAGGAGTGAAGGAGGCAGCTAATCGATGTTTCTCTCTCATTGATGTTTCTAACTCTCTATCCCTCTCCCTTCCTCTCTGTAAAAAAATCAATAAAATATTTTTAAAATAAAAAGTTTCAAAAAAAGAAGAAAAAAAGAAAAAAAATTCAGACATTTTACCAAAGAAGAGATATGAAAACAAACAAACCCATAAAACCGCGCGCGCACACACACACACACACACACACACACACACACCAAAACACAAAACACTGAAAAGAAGTTCTATGTCATGAGTTTTAAAGGAATACAAACCACAATTAGCTATCACTCTCTCACTTCTAAAATGAGGGGGAAAATAATACCAGTAGGGTCAGAGATGGAGAAACAGAGTTTTAATGTTGTTTATGAGATGTAAAATAGTTCACCTACTTTGGAGAACATTTTGGCATTTTTTTTATATAAAGTTAAACACACACGTATGATATGCCTTTGTTTTCTAGGGCTGCCATAACAAATGCCACAGACAGGGTGGCTTAAACAATAGGAGCTTATTTTCTCACAGTCCTGGAAAATTGAAGTCCAAGATCATGGTGTCAGCAGTTAGGGTTTCTCCTGATGTCTCTCTCCTGGGCTTACAAACTAGTCAGCTTCTTACTGTGTCTCCACACAGCCTTTCTTTGGCATGTGCACACCCCCCCATGTCTCCCTGTGTGGCCAGATTTTCTTTTATAAGGACACCAATTGAATTAGATTAGCATGCACTCAAACAGCCTCGTTTTAATTAATCACCTCTCTAAAGGCCTTATCTCCCAAAACAGTTGCATAGTGAGGTACTGGGCATCAAGGCTTCAACATATGAGTTATGGGGAGATATAGTTCGGTTCATAATACCATAAGCTCTGCAATTTCCCCTTCTAGGTATTTATCCAAGAGAAAGTAAAACATATGTCCACACAAAGACATGTATGGGGATGATAATAACATCTTTATTCATAATCACTGAAAACTGGAAAAACTGAAGTCTTCATCACAGTAATGAATAAACAAATTGTGATACATCCACACAATGGAATGTTACCCAGCCATGAAAAAGAACGAACTCCTAATACAAGTAACAACATGAATGAATCTCAAAAGCATGATACTCGGTGAAAGAAGTCAGAAGCAAGAAACTATGTATTGTATAATCCCATTTATATGACATTCTGGGAAGAAATTAGATCAGTGGTTCCTTGGCTCTGGCAGAATGAGGGATCATTTAAGGGTAATGGACATACCTATATCTTGATGCTAGTGGTATTTATGTAATTTCATATGTTTGTGAAGACTCCTAAAAATTTACAACTAAAAGTGAATCTTATTGAATGTAAATGTTATTTAAATTATATACTTAAAAAGAAAAAGAGAAACACTGATTAAGGCTCAAAGAGGCCCACAGGTTTGCTCAAAATCTCCCAGGAAGTTACTTATGCAGAATCATCTCGCACCAGCATCCTTTCCTAAGTAAAATCTTTGTTTATGGAGACACTAAGGAGGCAATAATCCCTCCCACCTCCCATAAAAATAAAATCATTAGCTGCTCTCTCTTAGAAGGAATGACAATGATGGGGATCCACTGATGATGTCACTGCCCATTAGGGTCTCCATCTGTGTTGGTGACTGTCTTGCAGGGCTGTGTGATCTCAAATAGGGACTTTGCAAGGAGAAGGGCATGCCGATCTAAGTACTTCTGTGATCTTGGGTTCTATTCTTAAGAGTCACAGACATTCCACTGCTCAGCAGTTTGAGTTCTCCAAAGGAGTACTGGATATTTCTGGGCCTCAATTTCCCCATTCTTAGGAAGTACAGTGCCTTGAGTTTCTCAGACCCAGATCCAGTGTTTGTTAGAAAAGAAATAATTACAGCCAACTTTCTTAGTTGCTTAAGATGTGCTCACAACTTACATGAGTGATGAGTGCTCATTTCATTCCTTCAACAACTTCTGTTCTGTGGCTTAAGGATAGGCTGGAAAGGCAGCCACATGGTGGATACAGTTGGTGTCCTGCCTATTTCCCTCCAGCTCTGACCACTTCACTGCGCTGGGCTTGATTTTCAACAGATCTTTCTCTCTTGGAACCTTCTTTTCCCATACATGCAGCAGGATGGTAAAACCCCACTGAATGATGCTTAACAGGATTTGGTATATGTAGGGTGTTCCAAAAAATGTATACACACACTTTAAATAATTATAAAGGCAGAGTTTGTCAAAACACATTTCATTTCAAAATTGAGCTATCAGCTGTTAAAGTGTGTATACATTTTTTTGGGAGACACCCTGTATATGTAGCTCTTTTGCCCCTTGGGTGGGATAATTAAAGTCTGTGCTGGTTTCCTGAATTTCCAAAGGGATTTTACTCTGCATGGTCCCACCTTTTATTGGCTGCCTTACTTCCCCCCACATCTCACTTCCATATTCTTCTCACTTCCCTAGAGTAACCCAACCTGGGCTTCATCATGGCACCTTGGAGTTACTGCTGCAATAAGCATGAGAACCTGTCCTTAAATGAGACACATAGGCCACATGTATGATTAATCTAAAACAAAAAAATTTTTTAAAGTAAAGGACTATCCTAGAAATGTCAGAAGGAAGGGGGTGCATGGGGAGTCCTCATGTTGAAGAAATGCTTTCTGGAAGCGGTGAGAGTTGAGTTCAGCATTTAACCACGAGTGAGAGTGTCAGTGTCTCCTTAGTTGCAGAGTGAAACATGTGGTGGGATTGTCATGGTTTAGGGAAGAACATAGCACAGCAATGACACTAGGGCCCAAGGTGGACAGATTGAATCCGCCTGGGTGTTTAATGTCCTTCCACGATGCCGCCCATTCCAACGTCAGTCCTCTTTCTTCCACGAAGTGGAAAGAAGGCCAGTGAGTTTGTGTCCCAACCACCTGACAGATGGTTCCAGATCCTTGATTGTGTCTGAGCTCCTGGCCCACAAGCCAGGGATGGGTGAGCAGCAGTATGTGGAAAAGGTAGTGGCCCAGACTTACGTCTTCATCCCGATCCCAGAGACAGGCTGGAGTGATGACACCGCCACTATGACTGCCCTTGTGATCATGTTTCACATGTGGGTAATAACACCTGGGACTGGCCTGAGTAGTAAATGACACAATGTCTATAAACCTCATCACAGTTCCTGGCACATAACAAATGGCCAAGCAGTGTGACCCCAGGGAACAAGACATCTTAGCGTAGAGAAGTGATCTTGTCCTCACGCTCTAAATAATGCGAGGCTTGGTTCTTGGAGGAGTGACTGGCCTCCAACATCTCCATAGAGAGGAAACCACGACCCATTCCCAGGTGGAGGTGCTTAAGAGCTGATGCATGTAGCGTACCACACTGATGCTCAATAGGCATCATTAAATCTCGGTCTGCAGGCACAGGAGGGGTCCAGTCTTGGAGAGAAATGCACCTCAGCTTTTCCCTGAATGGTCTCTCCCACTTCTTCCACTTAAGGCATAAACCCAGGGTGGGATAGGATTTGTGCTGAAGCTAATGAGCTTGTACTTCAGAGATCCTCTCTTGCACAGTTCTCCCAAGGTCAGGAAATTTTGTTTAGACTTTGCCTTTTTTTTTTTCATCAAATTGGACTTCTTCTCCAACTGAACAATCTTCAGTGCCCATTGCTGGGGTTCCGGACTGGCTGGGGACTGAGGTTCTTGGGGACTTTCTCTGGGATCACAGTGGGCATCTAGGTAAAAGCCAAAGGAGTGAGTCCATCCAGTTGTGTTCCTCATCGGTCCGCTGTGGGGTCTCTCAGACCTTCTCTTCCAGGGTCCATCCTTTCTCTCCTCCCTGCCGCCCTCCCATAATAGTCACTGAATGTCCGAACATAGGGAGTATGGTGTTTTACCTTCTTCTCTCCATCCCTTCCTTCCTGCCCTCCTTCCTTCTGTTTACTTCCTAGAAAAAAAAAAAAAAAGGAGTTTTATCTTTTCTCTAAAACGAAGTCACTTCATGAGTGGCCAACAAGGGACAAAGAGCTGTCTCATTTTTTTGGCGCCCTGCTCTGGGATTCAATTGTTTTCTCTGGCCTTTTGTACTCTTAGTTTATGAAAAATCAATAGTTTAATATAGAAAAAAGTCCCTGGATATCTATTTAGAGTTCTATTACCTTCATTGCAGGCCCAGGCTCTGCCTGCCTGCCAAGAATTTCTAAGTCAGATCGTTTTGCGCCGTGTCGGCCCAGCTGTCTGGAGCCCATCCACCAGACACAGGATGATAACAATAATAACACGTGTCCAGGCCGAACACTTCTGAGACATTTCATGAACGATGGCACTTATGTACATAGTCAATATTCAATAAATGTTTAACTAAATTACTTCAAATTAATAATTACAAATTGCACTACCCAAACAGATAGGCGAGACAGCATTGTGCTAATAATAGTAAGGGAAGCAGCTATGTAGTTAGTACCCACTGTATTTCTTTTATTCAACATAATCACTTAACAAAACATTATCCTCATTTTATAGGTGAAGAAACTGAAGTTTAGGGAGTTTATGTGATTTGCTAAAGTCACTGAGGGAAAACAACTGGACAATAGCGCCCCTTCAGCTTGATAAAGCCCATTAAAAAAAATTTTTTTTTTAAATAATTACCTGAGGATATTTTTTTCTATTGATTTTTAAAGAGAGTGCAAGGGAGAGAGGAAGGAACAGAGAAGAAGAGAGAGAAACATCGATGTGAGAGAGACACATTGATCGGTTGCCTCCTGCATGCACCCTGACCAGGGCTGGTGATCAAATCTGCAACCAAGGTCCTTGCCCTTGACTGGAAATCAAATTCCAGACCCTTCAGTCTGCAAGCTCACATTCTAACCATTGAGCCAGACCAGCCAGAGCAATGAAGCCCATATTTTTTATGCTCAATATTAGAGCCGCTTGGCTCTGGGAAATACAACCCAGGGAGAATTAATGATGATCTCGTAACCATCAATGTTTTGTACTTAACCTTTTTCCTTGTTCCTCCCCCAACTCCAAACAACAGGTGATTGGATTAAGCCATGCAGACCCTTAAATGGAAGGCAACACATCCTGTGTTCCACAGGGACCCGCGACTCACGCTGCTGACTGCGGAGGAGGTAGGCCAATTGGGTTCTCTCCTTAGGGTTTTCATCATGAAAATCTGACAGTGAACCAGCTGGTGGTGACTCCTGGTGCTGGAAAGCCTTGTGACACGGTGGCTGGGTAACCCTCATGGACTGTGCTCAATAGGAGACAGCAGAGGAAGCTTGGGATCTGAGAGAGGCAAGAGAGGGAGCAAAAGAGAGAGTTAGGGTGTTCTACATGTGTGGTGGAGAAAGAGGGGTAGCCAGCCCCGCAGTGGCCCCCTTCTTGCGCCTTCTGAAACCTGGTGGTTCCTACTCTACTAATATCTGAAGGAGATGCATTCGTTCAAAGTAAACTCTTCCCCTTACTTCCTGGTGAGAAAAGCAATTCTCAAGAAGTGTCTTGGCTAGATTCATGGAATGTGTTAGGCTCCAGGTTGGAGAGTTTGTTCAATGCAAGCACTGTTTTCCCTGTTCCATGAAGGAAAACCCTCACCTGTGAGCCTTCGGTAAGTCCACTCACTTCTCTGAATGCCTTGTTTCCTCTCCCACAAAATGGGGGTCGGAGTCACCACCTTTCAGATTTAATATGAAGATCAAATGAGAGAATCCATGTGACACTCTCATTAGTGCTGTCCACAGAAAGTACTCAAGAAAGGATAACTAAATCATTGTATCCATTTCCTGGGGCCAGTAACAAATTGAGACAGCAGGATGGATTCTCTCTCCCTTCTGGAGGGTGGAAGTTCAAAATCAAGTTGTCAGCAGGGCCATGCTGACAGGCTTCAGGGGAGAGCCCTGCCCTCTTCCTTCCAGCTGCAGGCGGTCACTAACCATCCCTGGGTTCTTTGTCTGTAGATGTCTCCTTTATCTCCGCCTCTGTCTTCCCTCCTCCCTCTGTGTCTCTGTCTTCATGCAGCCTTCTCTTCTCTGTGTATGGATCAAAATCCCCCTCACCTTATAAGGCCCACCTGTAATTGGGTTGGGCCTCACCCAAATCCGGAATAACCTAATCTTAACTTGGGTTATGTATCTACAAAGATCTTATTTCCAAATTGGATCACACACTGAGATTCTGGCTGGGCATGAACTTTAGGGTGAGGGCGGGAAGGAGGGGCACTTTTTAACCCTGTGCAATCATCCTCATTAAGTAAGAAATGTAAAATGCCTGGTAAGATTCTGGAACAGCATAAATGCTCAATAAAAGGTAGCCTTGATAATAATAATCACAACAACAAATGATGATAATAAAGAAGATCATGGGTATAAACTGACTAGTAACATGCTTAGCATATAAGAATTTCCTTCTCCCCCAAAGCCCCAGCACACACAGGCACACACAGCGGGGAGCTCAGCAAATATTGGTTGAACAAACAGCAGATCTTAGTTTCTTAGAAAAAGCCCTGCCATTTATCTCCAAGAAATTGGCCTCAGAAGTGGGACTGAGCCGCCGGTGGGGCTGTCACCTGTGAGCAGGAGGTGTGAGTGGACGCAGGCAAGCTCCCTGCTGCAGGCGCTGATGGCCACTCCTAATGAGACAGAGTGAGAAATGAGCTTAGTCCTTGGAGCTGTAGTTTATTCCTTTCTGGGCCCACAGGGTCCCAGCGCCGTGACACCAGCTGTTTTCAGATTCCTTTCTGGAAAAAGCACAAGCTGTTCTTGGCTTAATGGTGCAGGAGACACCCTCAGCACAGATTCCAACACAGCAAGGGGGAAAAGGAGACTGGATTCCAAGCCTGGTTCTGCACTGGGATCCGAGTGGCCCAGGGCTCATTCTTTTATGTCCCTGACCCTCAGTCTTCCTACCTGTGAAGTGGGCATGATATACATACCACTGGGCTATCTTAAGGATTAACGAGATGGTGGGTCTGAAGACCTGTGTGGCACTTTTATCTTGTCAGATCTAACTTTTCCTTCCAACTAGCAACTCTCCATGTGGAAACATGCTGCCCTAGGACTGTGGTCAGCAAACTGTGGTTTGCAAGCCACATGCAGCTCTTTGGCCCCTTGAGTGTGGCTTTTTCACAAAATACTAGGGCCTGGGTGAGTCTATTTTGAAGAAGTGGCGTTAGAAGAAGTTTAAGTTTAAAAAATTTGGCTTTCAAAAGAAATTTCAATTGTTGTACTGTTGATATTTGGCTCTGTTGACTAATGAGTTTGCTGACCACTGGCCTAGGAAAACACTTGCAACTGGTTTGAACTCTGGTGAGTGAAGACAGCTTTGTGTTACTTCCCCAGGGGTTTCTTCCCAATTGAGACCGAAACCTTGAGAGGGATGAATATATTCATTAATTCATTTATCTGTTTATTCATTTATCTATGCGTTTATTCATTTGTTCTTATATCTACCATCCACTTGGTTATTACTCATTGAGCACGTGCTCTGTGCCAGTCATTTCCTGGGTATGAAGATGAGTCCAGCAGGGACTCTATTTCCATGGTCCTGGCCGGCTCAGCAGGGAGGGGGTGAATGGAGATCCCCAGGGCAAGGCCATATGTCATGATTTGGGGCAAGTCTTTCTTCTCTCTGGACCTTCATTTCCCATCAATAAAACTAGACAGTTAGATCAATTGTTCTTAATTCCCTCCCTAACAAACTGAGAAATAATGGTACTATTGGAAAGAACGTTGAACTGGCAGTCAGCAAATTCTGCTTGTGGTCCTGACTCTGCCACCAACTCAGAAAGGCCCTAATCCCTTTCCACTCTACATGCCTCAAGCTCCTGGTGGGAACATGAGGGGACAAAGGGAGATAATCCCCAAGATCCTTGCAGCTGAAGAGAAGTTTACTTCTTGAGATCATCAACTCCTTGTCTGGGGACCAGAGACACAGCAGTAGCGGAGGAGTAGAGATGCAGAGGAAGACACGGAAGGGCAGGCACTGAAACCAGGCTCCCAGAGGCTATGGACTGTCAGTAGGCATTTTCCCGGGGTGGCTGGCATCCTGGTTGGGGCGATGCTCACAGGCTGAGAGCAGGTATCTCCTTTTCCTCGCTGAGCCCTCCTACCACATCTCTGCGTCCTCGCCCAGGTGCTGTGACTATGTCGGAGTTATGCTAGGATCTCCACAGCCTGGGGGCAGGGACCGGGCAGTGGGGAGGGCACAGTCTGGCTGAATCACACTTCCGGGAGAGGAGGGTTTGTGGTGGCCATTCCACCACTGATTCGTGTTTTGTTCTGGCAGCTTTGGTAGCCCAGAGTGCCCAGTCTCAGAGCAGCAGGCTGTGCTGGGGTCGGTGCCATGGGTGTGTGCTGCCTATAAGGGTAGTGCGGCAGTTCCTCAGGTGGCGTCAGATCTCAGAGCTTCAGAGATCCCCAGGAGCCTCCCCTCCATCCGTGCTCTGTGGAGCCTGATTCTGGGAACTAGCTCAGCATCACCAGGGCTAAGAGCACTGACAGCGCCCACTTGCAAAGATCGAAGTCTGCCTCTCCTGCTTTCCAGCTGGATGACCTTGAGCACATTTCCTCACCTCTCCATGCCCTGGTGTCCTTGTCTAGAAAGTTACAGCAGTAATTCATTTAGTTTGTTAAGGCCATTAAGGGAGTTGATGCTTGGAAAGACTTAGTGAGTGGAGTATGGTGCATAGTAAGCAATAGAAAGTGTAAATTCTGTATAAAGTGGTGAGTGAAAAACACCAATGTTCACCAGCAGCAGCTATAACTACTTCTTGGAGCTTCCTAGGGCATGGAAACATGGCGAGGGTTTGGGGAAGTGGTTTTACCTAAGCTCAGAAACTCAGTTTGCTTCTTCAGCCCAGTGTTCTTGAAGTTAGAATCTTTTCCTCCTTATGTGACATCTTCAACACTTCAGAAATATTCCAACCCAGCCACTCCTTCTAGAGAGGGCAAAGCAGAGTCCCAGAGGTGACCGTGTTCAACTTTGGCTCAGAGATCCCTGGCAAGGCTGGTATGAGAATCTCTCTCAGGTTGAGGTAGGTGAAGGCCAGGAGTGGCCAAACCAAGAGTGTTTACAGGAGGGCCTAGGAGATGGGCACCCCTGGGTTGCCTGGAAGAGAGAGGCCTCCTCCTGCCTGGTGGATCCAGGAGGGCTTCCTGGAGGATGTCACTCCAGTCTGAGAGCTGAAGGACTAAGGGTAATGGGTTGGAGGGCAGAGGGCGGAGCTGAGAAAAAGTGGGGTGTGCTCTAGGCACCAGAAGAAGTTCCACAGGTCTGGATCTCATGCTGAGACAGATGCATCTCGGTCTAGAAAGGGTCTCAGGAAACATGAACAGTGCTCCTAGCTGGGCAGAGTAGTGTGCTCACAGAGTGACCAGTGTCTCACTTTTGAGTCTCTCCAAGCCCCAGTGTCTGCCCATGTAAAACAAAGAATACTTTTTCTAATGAGGGAAGTGTCTCTATATTATTTTCAGTATCTCTGCATCTGTTTGACTCTCACCTACTCTAGCTTTGGGGCACTGATTCTTCACATGAGCTCAGTCAGACACCCCTCTGGATGAACCAAAGAAAAGCTGATTAGATGTTTACATCCCGGGTTCTTTTCTCTATGCCCTTCTTGCTTTGTGACATCCACGTTTCCCAAGTACATTTCAAAAGAGATGTGATGAGTGGAGCCACTGAGAGAAAGAGGCTGAATGGATGGCCAGGGGGATTCGATTAGAGGAAGAACAACCATGTTACCCTTACAGTTAATGTGAACAGACAACAGAGGGTTAGTCTGGAAAATGAAGTTAACAGTGAGTGCATGCTAATGGGGACAGGTGGAGAGCTGCAAAGGACAGAGAAAGGAGGGGCGGAGGAAAGGAGAAGAAGGACTTGCTGGCAGTCCTTGAGGTCCTCCTGCAGGACAGAGCTCTGCTTCTGAGTGCCGGAATGGGAGCTGCTCCTGGAATATCATCTCCATGTGAGGGTGCTCCCAGAAGCCACTGTGGGGGAAAATGGAAGGAGCTTGCCTGGAGCCCACTCCTCAGTCAGCCCCCATCATTGCTCTCCTTGCCTCCAGGCCTGCTCTCTCCCCTTCTCTGATGAGTTCCTTCTCATCCATCTCCACCAGGCAGCAGAGGGTCATTTAAAACCCAGCACGGCCTGTGCCATTCCCTGGATGAAAAAATGGGCTTCCTGCTGTCTATAATATGAAATCTACAGTCCCTTGTCTGGGCAGCAAAGATGCTTTAGAATCTGCCCTCTAGCGGCCTTATCTCCCAGGCACCCCAATGATACCCAGCTCTGGCCACATGCACACCTCACTGTTTCCTGAGCATTTTGTATCCTTTGACGCCTCAGAAGTTCTAACAGTCTTATCTCCACTTGATGGTTTTTGTGGGTCGAATATGGCCTCCAGAAGGATATGTTGAAGTCCTAACCCCCAGGGTTTGTGAATGTGACCTTATCTAGAAATAAGGTCTTTGCAGACGTAATCAAGTTAAGATGAGGTCATACTGGACTAGGGTGAGCCCTTCATGCAAAGGGTCCATGTCGTTGTAAGGAGAGAGACAAGAGCAGACACACTCACAGGGAAGAAAGCCACGTGACGATGGAGGCAGAGAGTGATTGGAGTGATGTAGCTACACGTTAAGGACACTAAGAATTGCTGACAACCACCCGAGGCTGGGAGAATCAAAGGATTCTCCTCTGGAGTCTTCGGGGGGAGCATGGCCCTGCTGACAGCTTGGTTTCAAGCTTCTAGCCCCCAGAACTGTGAGAGAATGAATTTCTTCTGTTGTTTTCAGCCACCTGGTTTGTGGCACTTACTAGTAGTGTCAGCAGCCCTAGGAAACTAATGGAGTTGCGCCTTTTTTTTAAAACAGCTGTTATTTTTGCCTGCTCAGCAAATTCTCATCCTGGGAACGAGGGCACCTGCTTTCCCTTATTGAAGCTGCTCCTGCCCCATTGCATGTGCTCTCTTTTGGCCAGAGGGTGGACTCTTGACCTAGAGGCACTGACTGAGACATTCCCTGAGAATCTGACTCTTATGCAGAATGACACTCGCTGGGTAAATGGCTGGAGCTGCATTCTCTCTAATACGTTGTTTTAATCTGATGAGACTGTTCATTCATTCCTCCTCCCTACAATCTCTGGATCAGTTTCCCTTTTCCCAAGACCAGGGATCAATCCTAGATCCTCCCAACAGGTTCTGTTTGTTTGTTTTTGGTTGTTGTTGTTTTCTTCTTGAATTAGCAAGAACTGGTTTCTGATATTTGCAATCAAAGACCGCCAACATAGTGCAGATCCCAGTTCAGACTGTCCCTCCCCCTGCCCACACACAGGGATGTCGCTGGAATCCAGGAACCTTGCACACACACCACACTCCAGTGCTCCAGTGGTGGTCAGTATGTGACTCTGAAGAGGACTTCTCTACCTTCCCCTCTGGAGGAAGGACCGGCTTTCTCTTTATATCAGTGGTGCTGGGAGGGTAGAGACACTCACCTAGTATCTGGGTGCCTCCTCAGATTCCCCATAGTGCTGTGCTTGCCTTTGGTGCTACGAAGTGATAAACTGATATATTTAGTGATGTCTCCCATCACAGCCCCCACAGGACATCCTCCATGATTCTCATGAGACCAACATTAATAGACCCCAGAGCCAGGATGACCCTCCACCCTGGGGAGGGGGTCAAGGTTCCTGGGGGTCAAAATTTAAGGAGATGCTTCCTGTCATTATCAGGGTCCTGGGAGAGCTCTCTCTAAATGTGAGGGCTTCACTACATTTTGCACTTTAGTCCTGCCCCAAGCACACTCTCTTCTTAGTTAAGGATTTCAATATCTCAGCGCTTCAATGTCAAGTTCCCAAAACCCTCAACTTAGTAATCCATCTCCATTATTCCATTTCTTTAAGGGAAGAACAGACTTGCGGGTGTAGTGGGAAAATGCTCTGGACTAGGAGGCGGGAGGGATGGGTCTTATCTCTGAGGCTCCGTTTAATAGTTGTGTGATTTTAGTGACATCAATCTTCTGTGTCAATTTTATCACCTCTAAATGGGGATAATAATAGGACTTACTGTCATTATTATGTTATATTATGAAAATTGAGTAATGTATTTAAAGTAGTTAGACAATTCCTAGCTCGCAGTGAATATGATATAAACATTAGCTGATATTGCCATCATTTGATGAGCTGGATGGTTCTGAGTTGATCTCCTCTGGGTCTTTATAAAGTAGGAGTAATATATTCCTGCACATAATGTATAGGATTACTTTGTATATACAATAACATTTTTTTAAAGGGTGGGGAAATGAAAAATATGTAGCCTTATGTCTCTGCCAATGAAGATGGTCAGTCTGTGATAGGGGTGTTGGGTTCAGACATTTGAGAGAGAAATTCCAGCCTTGACACATAATTGCCTTATGATTTTGAACAATTCAGGTGAACTTGCCAGGTCTCCATTCAGTCATCTTTAAATCAGCAACACTAATAGTCTGTACCTCATCAGGTTTTGTGGGAGTTAAATGAGATTACAAATTCAAGCACTTTCATAGATTCTAACACAACAGGTAGTGATCATTGAAACATAGCTGGTATAGTTGTTGCCAAAGTTTCGGCCAAAGCCAAGGTTAGAACGACACTCGCCTGTGACTTCGGAAGGTGATTTGTGGAAGCTGATTTGTGCCCGTGTCTCTCCGCAGCAGGCAATAGAAGGATATCAATCCGAGAGAGTACACTGCGAGTGAAAATTGAAACTGTCAGATGCTGTGGACTCCCTGCTCCGTCTCTAGTTCTCTCTCTCTCTTTTAATTAAAAGTTTTGTCTTTTGATGTAGAAGTGGAATAAATCACTCTTAACCTTAGCGTGCTCACTGCCTACCTGGAGCTGAGACCTGTCCTTGTGGACACGAAGGTCTTCCTTTTGGAGAATCTAGCACTGAGACCTGCTCCTGAAGTTCATTCATCACTCAGTCAGCAGGTCACCCAGGACAGTGGCCACAGTGGCCTTGGACCCTGACCTGAGTTTAAAACCCAGCTCTGTGCCTTCCTAGATGGTGAGCTCTGGCAGGTTATTCTGAAGCATGTTTGTTTGTTTATTTGTTTTTTAAATTAAGTGGAGGTAATCATGCCTGCTTTAAATGGTTTTTGCATTCTCTTTCTTCCCCCCCCCCCCCCCCCCCCCCCCAGGAATCAAAATAGGAAAAATATTTCTAGCACAATGACTGTATACAGAAACTCCTCCTCCCCTCTATCAGATTTCTTCACTCTGGACATTTGACTTGCCCAGCTCTAGGAACCAACATTCTCCACTAGGAAAATGGTATGGCCCCTAGTTGAGAGTACAGACTGACTCTCAATCCAGGTGGCATGATCCCATTCTCTGTCCCTTTCCCTTTGAGACAGCATGAAGGTATTGTGCTAAGTGAAATAAGCCAGTCAGAGAAAGACAAGTATCATATGATCTCATTCATATGTGAAATCTAATGAACAAAACAAGCTAATGAACAAAATAGATGCAGAGACATAGAAGCAAGGAACAGACTGTTGAATCTCTGAGGGAAGGCAGGGGTGGGTGGGTGGGAAGAGATCAGCCAAAGAACTCATATGCATATATGCCTAATAGGGTAGTGAAGGCCTTGGGTGGGGGCAAGGTCGGGCTAGTAGGAGTCAATGAGGGGAAAGGGGGGATATATGTAATACTTGCAACAACATATTTTTTCAAAAGAGCTCTTTAGGAGTTAGCACTGATAAGGGCTTGGTGAGTGATTGATTATTTGATGGAAGAGGTGTGTTAAGAGATGAATCAAAGATAATGCCCATGTTGTTGTGTTGTTGACCATGGTGACTGGTTAGATGGGGGTCAGTTTTTTCCCTGACATAGGAAACAAGATGTTTCTACTCGATCGGCTGCTATCTCGTTTTCCTACACACTTGTTTTTCCACGTCTGGGTAGCATGTAGACATGCTAGGAACTTCAACATTGCTCTTTCAGTGACAGGGAACCCTGGAAGCAAGTTGATCAGAGGAGTGACATGAAACCAGTTGTTCCTTAGGGAGATTACATGGATCATAGCAATGCAAGACTGACAACTCTACCTTGCATCCGTAATGGTCTGTGTATATTTCAGGTCCTTCCTTGTATTCACACGGCCTCACCTTTTGCTTAGAGAAATTGCAGTCCTCTGTGGAAAGCTGTAACTGGAGAAGGCCATGGAGAAAAGAGCAGCCCTGCTTTGTTTGCTTTTCAACCTAATGGGAATGTAGGCTGCCCAAACTCTCTGAAGGAGGGTTATCTGTCATGTTGGTGATTATTTTTCAGAGGGCCTGCCCCTCATATCTCCCTCAGCCCGAGGGGCCATCCCCGATGAACTCTGTCTGTTACGATGCCTGTCTGCTCCCTCCAGTGTGGTCCATCTTTATGATCTCTGATGCAAGCCGTTGCTCACAGCTCCATGCACAGCTCCGGTTCTCCAAATGACCAGGGAGGCTCTTCTGTGATATTGGATCTGCCTGTGACTTCAACTGGTGCCACACGATCTAGTGTTTCTACGAAGTAAATGCACAGCAGAGAAACCCTACAAACAGCACGTGTCATGGTGACGTGAATTTGGATATAACATGATGGGCAATTTTACCCTTCCGTATGGCTTTACTCTAGTTGTTTTTTGTTTTTTTTTAATTTTATTTTACAATAATGTGATCCTACATGTTATGCAATTGAATTTTTGGACTCTATTTGTAGCATTGTAGTGGCATATTCTGCTACAATGATAACAGCAACAGTCAAAACAGCCATGAAACTGATAACAGTAACAATTATAGTAATAGCAGCAGCCAAGTTTAAATTTAAAGTGTACTCATTATATGCCAGGCATTGGGCTGAGCGCTTCGTATACGCTTATCTCATTTGGTCATTATGAGAATCCTGTGCGACAGAATATTTTTTAAATTAAATTTATTGGGGTGACATTGGTTAATAAAATTATCTAGGTTCCAAGTGCACAATTCTATAATACATCATTTGCCTATTGCATTGGGTGTTTACTGCCCGAAGTCAACATCTCCTTATGCCACCATATATTTGAGCCCCTTTACCATTTAATACCTCCCCCCATAAACTAATTTTTATGTCCAATCTACAAATACAATTTAGAGAGGTCGAGTAATTTGCTCCAACAGCTACTAAATAGTGAAGCTGAAATTCAGATCCAGGTCTTTCTGCCTGGGTTTCTGTGGTGAGTGGGGACATTCGCATTGTCTTGGATAGTAACACCATACAGCCCTGGACGGTGTCTTGGATGCATTGGGTTTGGCCTGAGCTGTGTCTCAGCAAAGGAGGGAAGCCTAGACTGGTTTACTTTACCGAGTTCTGTACAGGGCCCTGGCACCATTCTAGATGGAAAATGATAGAAACATATAGGCAATCAAAATGTAAGCGTTTCCACTTAAAGAGCAAATTGGGGAACTCATAAGGGACTTGCGATCCATCACATTGGAATTCAGCAGCAAGGGTAAGAGACCCAGGGTATGGTAATACGTTGCAGGCCACGGGGATGTCTGGAGAGCGGTGATTTAATTAAAGATAGTGGGAGAGGTTTCATCCGCCGCTGCTACTGACACAGGCAAGTGGCTAGGGCTCTGGAGGACAGGTGACAGACTGTCAGCGCCGTCCGATCGGGCTCTGGGGCAGATCGCTGAAACTTCTTGTCTGAACTCTCTTCTGGATAAATCTTGGGCCCTATCCGTGCATTTATTACACCCTGGATGCCAGGCAGGGAATGTGAAGAAGGAAGAGGGCCAGGTCTCAGAGTGCTGGGAAATAGGGCATCCTGACGACCGGGACCCCCACGCAGGAGTAGCCTCGAATGAACTCCAGCTCATGGAGTTGGCATATGGCTCTTGGCATTTTATAGAGGAAGTTGGACAGCAGGATATCTGTGGGAAACATGCAGACTTGTTATACTAGAAAAAAGAAGGAAAGAAACAATTCCTCCTGGTCCACCTTTGTTGGGTAAATAAATCTCCTGGGTCTGTCTGGAAAAACAGACTGTATTCCAGTGTTGCTTCTTCTGGGAACCTTGGTTTAGCTTGCTAGGATTGCCACTGTAAAGGACCCACTGACTGGGTGACTGGAAACAACAAGCATTTTCCCCTCTCACAGTGGAGAAGCTAGAAGTTTGAAACTAAGGGATCAGGAGGGCCATGCTCCTTCTGAAACCTCTCCTAGCGCCTGGTGGGTTCTGGCAATCTGGAGACAGCACTGAAAGTTCCAGTCCTCAAGGCCCTGAATTGGCTCCACTGGCAACCAGCCCCTATCCTTAGGTGCTTCAACTAAAGACATCGTTTTCGCTTTCATTGCTTAGAAAATCCACAGGGTTTTAGGAGCTCTGTGTGGTTCTAGGTCACAGCATCACAAATACCAAGGAAGAAGAGGCACTGGAAGGCTTCAAGGAAGAGTCATTTATGCTGGAGGAGTGTGGTCATGATGGAGAAGTAGCATCTAATTGGGGGAGGGAACAAGCATTGCTGGCCAAAGCAAAGCATCAGGAGAGGGATTGAAGGTTTGGTTAGAGTTTGGGGAGGCATTCCAGAGAACAAAGCTCAGACCAAACCATGGGAGTGTCAGCGAGCAGAGTGGCTGGAGAAGCATGACTGGGAGTGATGGGGGCGTGTCTGGAAGAGATGAGATTGTTAAATGAGGTGGGGCCTTATGAGGAATGGTTTAGAATTCCAGATAAGGAGTCTGAATTAGTACTTTGGTTTTGGGATGGAGAGAGAGGGTTAGATTTGGGAGATTTTTTCAGATGGAATAAATTAGATGCAACCTTATTCCTAGGTCTGGGGGGATGTACCTAGGGCCGTGGTGGGCAAACTGAGGCTCGCGAGCCACATGCGGCTCTTTGACCCCTTGAGTGTGGCCCTTCCACAAAATACCACAGCCTGTGTGAATCTATTTTGAAGAAGTGATGTTAGAATAAGTTTAAGTTTAAAAAATGTGGCTCTCGAAAGAAATTTCAATGGTTGTACTGTTGATATTTGGCTCTGTTGACTAATGAGTTTGCCGACCACTGTCCTAGGGTATAGGCATGCTGTGTGTGGAGTATGTCAGGATCCACCTTTGTTTTTGTTTTGTTTTTTGCCTCTGGCATGAGTTTATCAAGTAATTGTTGAATCCCATCTTCACCACCTCAGACCTCTTTGAGTCTGCCATCCTGTCCCACCACATTGGTGCTACCTCCTAGGAAGCACTCTTTTGACCTTTGGGTAACTCTAGGAGACTGTCTTAGTCCCGTCTGTCCGCACTGAGTCTTGTAACCTTCTAAGCTTCGATGCAAGAAATAGGAGCATGTTTACTCTCTATTCTCAGAGTCCCTAAATCTGTGTTGGGCTTCTCCCATTTCTTGGTTACTCTGGGAAGTACAGCCAAGGGCCCCTTCCTCAGATAACACAAGAAAATGTCTAACATTTAATTTATATCACTTCTCATCTTTCTTCTTCCTCTAATATTCTTCTTCTTCTTTTTTTTTTTTTTAAATCCTCACCTAAGGAAATGTTTTCATTGGCTTTTTTAGAGAGAGGGGGAAGGAGAGAGGAGAGAAACAGAGAGAAAGAAAGAGAAAGAGAGAAACATCCATCAGTTGCCTCCCAAATGCGCCCCACCAGGAACCAAACAAGCAACCTACGTGTGTTTCTTGACTGAGATGAAGCCCCAAACAACTGAGCCACTCGGCTGGGGCTCTTTCTCCAATTTAAATCCATTTTTTTTTTTTTTATCTCAGCATTAGAAGTGAGGAAGAGTTCTTCTTACCTCATGTAGAGATTTTTAATATTCTGTCTGATAATTTTTTAAAGGTCCATGGGAAAAAATACACCTTCATTTTTTTCTACCTTCCAACTTTCCCTTTGAGTCTAACCAACAAATCACATTGGTTTTAATAATACGTTTGACTTTGTGGCATACAGAAATAATAGAACATTTTATATTGATTTATGCTCATTGCAAATATCCTGAAATATTGTTGATGCCCATGGTTCCTTCAGAATTAGAGTAGTCACCACTATTTTGTTGATCAATGCCAACACAGAAGCATGTATAGCATTGCCTCACATAGTTGTTTTTAAAAAAATATATTTTGTTAATTTTTTACAGAGAGGAAGAGAGAGGAATAGAGTTAGAGACATTGATGAGAGAGAATCATCGATCAGCTGCCTCTTGCACGCCCCCTACTGGGAAAGTGCCCGCAACCAATGTATTGTACATGCCCTTGACCAGAATCAAACCCGGGACATTTCAGTCCACAGGCCGACACTCTATTCACTTAGCCAAACCGGTTTCGGCTGCCTCACATAGTTTTAAATTATTTCCATGAGTATCTTTCCATATAATTGGCTTCCTCTGTGTTTGCATCCATTTTATTTGTCAGGAAGAATTATTTTGAAAAATTCCACAATGGCAAAAAGTAACAACTGGTTCCCTGTGGAATGTGAGACCACCTCCAGCATGCCCTCTGGTTATCTGATTCCATAGTTTTCCCTTTTTTCTGCCTTTGAGCTGTTTTGCAACTCTGAATGTTGGGGAAACAGAGAGTAGCGGAAATAACTCTTGTCCACAGATGTGACATGTGTCCCATAGAGGTGCAATTAAGTCCTACTGCCTCCCTGACTCTCAGCTTTCAGGCCTTCTTGGTTTCAGGCAAGTGCTGCACATGCTAACACATTCATTTCAGCATTTCTACTGCCTTTACGTGTTTCTGCTCTTTAAATCCTCCTTTGAACTGGCTTATATCTCATTCCTGATTTCTTCCTTTATTGAGGTAAAGAAAAGCTTTAAAACATGCTCATCTTATATATGGGTAAGAGTCATGATTTTACCTCCTAAGATTATGTTGCAATGTGGTGTATGCACATAGCGACATTATTCTTCGATGGTGTCCATGGGCGTCAGGGTGATGACAAATGGATCCATGCCTCTCCAAAATGGCTAAGAAACCCAGCATGTAATCCCTCAGCATGTAATCCATGTAATCCCCCGTCTGTCCTAGACTATTTTTTTTAGAGACAGTGGGTGGAAGGGGGAGAAACAGAAAGAGAAACATTGATGTGAGAGAGACACATTGATTGGTTGCTGCCTGCATGTGCCCCAACAAGGGCAGGGATCGAGCCTGCAACCAAGGTACATGCCCTTGACTAGAATAAAATCTTTCGTTTGAGGCCCCACCCTCTAATCACTGAGCTAAACTGGCTGGGGCCGTCCTAGCCTTTAAATAAATAAAATAAAATAAAATGAAATAAAATAAAATAAAATAAAATAAAATAAAATAAAATACACACACACACACACACATACACACACACACACACACACACACACACACACACATATATATGTTTTATTGATTTTTTTACAGAAAGGAAGGGAAAGGGATAGAGTTAGAAACATCGATGAGAGAGAAACACCAATCAGTTGCCTCCTGCACACCCCCTACTGGGGATGTGCCTGCAACCAAGATACATGGCCTTGAAGGGAATCAAACCCGGGACTCTTCAGTCTGCAGGCCGACTCTCTATCCACTGAGCCAAACCAGTTAGGGCCGTCCTAGACTTTTGACACTCAAAAAGCCTTTCTCTTCCGAATCACTATCCCTTTGTTGAATCAGTGCAAGCCAAGTGGTCCAGCTGCTGCCTGGGAAGGGAAAGGTCATGTTAACAAGAAAGAGCAGGGATGCGAGTGGAGGAGGCAGAAGCATCTGTTAAGATTTCAAAATCATCGAAATAAAGCATTGTTATTTTCATGTGATAGAAAAAGAAGGATCTAGAGTAACATGAAGAGCTTCATCTAAAGTCACTGTAGAATCCCAGTGACTATTTTCCATAGACTGTCTTTCCAGGGCATTGTAGGCGAGGGTGGGGGGGAGGAGAGAGTGGAGGGGAGTGTGTGTGACTGCCCATCCTCTTCAGTGTGGGAAGAGCTGGGGAAAGGAAAGGCAGGTAAAGTCAGAACATCTTTGAGCGCAAGGTTGTTTAGGCTGAGCAGGCGTTCGGCTTTCATTGTAGCTGTCGTTTTTCTCGGCAGGGAAGTGTCAGGCTGGTTCCCCATTGTACACATCAATGTAGCTGTGTTGTTGCTGGTGTTATTTATTTATTTATTTATTTTTTTATCACAAGTCTGGGCCTCCTGGTAATAGACTAAATGCTAAACCCGAGCTGCTGTTTACCTCCTTCCCTCGGTGAATGTCATCAGTGCAATCAGGGAACAGGTGGGTACAGGCGATTAATAGGAAGAGAGAGGGGAGAGGGGATCTGCTCAGGGGGCCCAGAGTTCATTTGACCCTGAAGTTCAGCTGCACAGTCCCCTCCAGCAAGGCTGCCACAGCAGTTATCAGTGGGAACAGCCCATCGCCAGCCTCGCAGTCTCATTTCAGGCGGAGCATGCTTGAGAGCCCATTACCATATTTATAGAGCTACCTGGCCCCACAGCACACGCATGAGAGGGTTACAAAGACCTATCTATTTTTCCAGCTGTGCTGCTGTCCTCGGAGGCAAGGCTGGCGGGGGAGACGGGGTGTCTGATCCCAGCATTAGAAGGACAGAAGATAGAAGATTAGGCTGCAGAGGCTGGCCAGAGAGGACTTACACGCTGGCCTCTTGCTTATCTCCTCTGACCGGTTGGGCTGAGACTGTGGCTAGCCCTGGATCTGTGGACCATGAAAAGGAAGCATGGTGGATCGCTGGTCAGGGAAAGCTTTGCTGGGGAGCCATTGTTAATATCTGTCCCCTCTTCACCCTCCACCTGACTCTCTTGTTGCCAGTGGATAGGGGAGGGGGAAACCTGGAGGCATTGCTGGAAAGTGGACAGAGCATGAACTTGAGTTGAAGAAATCTGTGTTGTACAACTTTGGGCAGGTTATCTCAGTTCTCTGAGCCTCATTGCACACATGTGCACAAGGGAATAGTGAATATTGGGAGGACCTCATGACAGACATAGCATGATATGCCTTAAATGTTCTCCTGGATCAGGCAATTGCTATACTGTACTATACTGTACTGTACTGTACTATACAATTCTTTGTAGTAGTGGTCAGAAATGCCTGTATGAATTATCTTCTCACTACCCATGAGGAGGCTGGGTTGTAGTTGGGTTCTAGATAGTATTGCTAGATCAGCAGGGTCCTGGCCCCTGACAGCTTATCTGGAAGTCCCACCCAACATTTATAGGAAAAAGAGCTAGAGAAGTATCCTTAGAAGGCAACAGGGAGGCCTCTGCCCACAGCTCACAGAAACCATATCTCTGCTGCATTGCAGCATTTCCTGAAGCAGGATGTTTGGGTTGGTAAACAGAAGAAGTCGGAAATGCTGCCTTTGCTTCTGGAGCTCCAATTCAGGGCTCCAGCTCTCAGCTGCTGGCAGGAGGGGAGGTAGAAAACCAGTGCTTTGAGAGGCCCCTGAATGCCATGAATCCAGAGCTATCTCCCCCATAATACATGTGTGTATCTGTAATGCCCTGTCCATCCAAATATATTTGTTTCCTCAGACTCTTCAGAACTGATTGATGGTTGTCAGTATAACCCATTTGAGTCTCATGTGGATTGATATCTTTTGTGTCCCTCTATGTCATAGCTTCATTCTGACTTCCTAGCCTCTTGTCCCATGACTACACTGCACACGGGTGATACTGTTCCCTCCAAAAGATACTTCCCCAAGGAGGAAGTCTACTTATCTATTTGTCTTTATGCAGATTCCTTTACTAGTTTATTTTGAATAATGAATTTGAGTTTGAGTAAGACACATTTGTCTAAAATAGCCTCAAAGAACACTAGTTGTGCATATTTATAGATGGTTATTGAGGTTATGTGACAAAATCAGTAACAAATGAGGCAAAGACCTTTAGCATAGGCTTGGTGATTATTCATGAGGATGTGGCAATTGCACATGTTGGATGTCATCATAAACGAGTCTTTTAAAGATCACTGCCAAAAAGCAATACAGCAAATTCTGGGAGATGACATTGATGATACGGTTTATGCATTTCCCTCAATCCCCCATCAAAACAGCTAGGATATCAAAACTGAAAACCCACTGACATCCATTTAAAACTGAAAACCCACTGACATCCATTTAAAACAAACAAACAAACACCAAAAACAAAACAAAAAAACAGCAATCCTCCCCTCCCCCCGGGCCCCGAGTTATCAATCCTCCCTCAGACCTCGCTTTGAGATCTACGTGGTATCAGAACATGTGAAGGAGGAGGCAAAAGGGTGGGACAAATTTTCAGATGACTCTAAAAGCAGGACAGGAGCCAAATATAAGATATTCAAGAGAAAGCAGGTAGAAGAAGGATTTGGAAGCAGCAGTTGCTGGGGTGTTGTACACTCCATATGCAGTAGAGTGCAGAAGTCCCCAGGGAGGTCTGAAAGGGCTGGAAGTGCCCGAGCTAAGTGATACATAACTGGATCTAAGCTCCGTTCTAGGGCAGAGCCCCAACTGGATGAAAAAGAGCAGAGGTGATAGGACAAAGGAAAAAGACGGCCTGATAAAAGTGGGAGAGAAGCAAGGAGATCTAAGAAAGTACAGGTCATATTATGAAGCAACAAATGAGTGCTCTAGAATTGTGAAGCTAGAATATCAGTCTTAACCCACTTATTCCTCTCAAAAGTTCAGGAAAACTAATTGCACAAAATAATAGGTAGCAGGAAAGGTTCATGTTTGAGCCCCATACAGATTTGTTAATAAAGAAAGTGGAAAGTTAGAAGGATAATAATATCTCTACTGGCAATACAAACCCACCATAGAAACGTATCTACAAAACAGATGAAAACTGTAGCCAAAATTTTCAAAATGTAGAAAGAAATTTAAGCTGATGGGGAAATAAAAGACATAAATCTGTAAAAGGAAAGTTTAGTAATGAATTATAGAACTCACAAAAAATTATAAAGAAAAATTTCACTTCAGAAATAATGGCTAAATTGGGAAGAATGCCAGAGTGAAAGAAAATAGCAAAAGGAGCAGAAAATGTCTTAAATGGTAAAAGTGAAAAGGAGCAAAACTTTAAATATCAAAACAAATAACTAAAAGAAAAAAAAGATTTGAGAGAAAGTGACAGAAATAGAAGCTAGGTAAAGAACAGCACAGATAAAAGAATTCACACAAAAAAAGCAAAGCAAAGCAATGGGATAAAATAATAGGACAGTCTAAAACTAATTTTGTAGAATTAAAAAAAAAGGTTTGATATCACATACTGAAAAGAAACATCATGTACCCAAGAAAAATGACCCAGAATGACCAATAGTGAAATATTCTAAAAAATATGTTGGGCTCCCAGGCAAAATGACCTCGTCACTTAAAAAAGGAAGGAAATCCTGTGCTCATGAGATTTTTGACAGCAACACTTTGTATAAGGAGACAAGGGAATAACATATTTAAGATGCTCAAGGAGAGAAAAATATGAGCCATATATTATAAACCCAGACAAACTGACTTTCAAGTGTAAAGACTGCAGACAACTGCTATCAGCAAGCAGGAACTCAGGAAATATTGTCCCCAAGAGCCTTTCCTGTGTCAACTGCCAGAGAATTAAAACGACATGAGAGACACCGATGGAAGGCCTGGTGGTGAGCTTGAAATATATGGCCACCTGTGGAACTAGAATAAATGATGGTTATAAGGGAGAAAGTATGGGCTGGAACAACTGTATGCTCTGAAACTATAGGAACAGGCACCTCCTTTCCTTTCTGTCATCTTGAGCACTCCAAATTCATTTCCCAGTTTGATAAAGAGCAGCATTGACCTTCTGCTTATGTCTTCCTGCCCACCTTATAACCCTGCACATCAATATTTACACTTATTTCTCCAGAAAGACTATTCTGTCCTTAGTGGCTTTTATTAAGGTTGTAAACATTGTACTGATTGTTATACCTATAACATACAAGCCAATGCACAGGCCACAGAGGCAAATAGGACAGGATCTAGGTAAGACGTGGCCACATAAAAATTGCTGGGAGGCATGTGCTTGTAGAAAACAGATTGTCAAATTCTCCAACAGTTAAACACAGAATTGCTAGGTGACCTCGTGAATCTTTCCCTCAGTAAATATCCAACAAGAAATAAAAACTTACTGGTACATGAATGTTCATAGCAGCATTATCACAATAGCCAAAAGGTGGAAACAACGCATATCCCCATTGGCAGATGAATGAATAAACAAAATGTGCTATATTCATACAATGGAATACTATTCAGCCATAAAAAGGAACAAAGTACTGGTACGTGCTACAGTGTGGATAAACCTTGGAAAAACTTTAGCTGAATAAAAGAAGCCAGACATAAAATCTCATCTATTATATGATTTTTTGAATATGACATATCCATAATAGGCAAAACCTTAGAGAGAAACAGGCTAGAGGTTATCAGGCGATGGGGAGAGGGGAGAGAGGTGTGGCTTGATTACTTAATGACTAATGTTTTTTTGTGGAATATGAAAAGGTTTTTCTTCAGTCAAGATCTTTTTTCTTCAGTCAAGATCTAATGATCATTTTTCTTATTGTAAAAAGTTTCACTAAAAACATTCTTTACATTCACGTGTGTCTTTACAGATAAAAATCATGTTCCCCTATATCTGTATTTATACTTTTATCAGTTTTAAATCTTATCACTCTTTTTTTAAATTACTGATTTTAGAGAGAAGAAAGGAGAGAGAGAAAGACAATGTGAGAGAGAAACTTCAATAGGCGCCTCCTGCACACACCCGACTGGGAATCAAACCTGCAACCTGGGGTATGTGCCCTGAGCGGGAATTGTACCTGCCACCATTTGGTGTATGGGACAACACTTCAACCAACTGAGACACCCAGCCAGGGTTTCGTCACTCTTTTATTAAAAATTTGTCATTAACTAGGTGTGGGACACTTACAAAGCATGTATAGGGCAGGAGATGGGGATTTTTCCTTTTGGAGACTTTATAGTCCCGTGGGAATTTAGAATTAAGCCCGAAGTTTCCGGTACCAGGAGTACTATGACAAAGTAAACATAACAAGCCATGGGAGGGGTTTCTCACCTGGGGGGTGGGAGGTAGGGAATCTGGGGAGTCTCTCCCAAGGAAGGGGAGTCTCAGACACAGTTGGGAGTGTAACATAGGGTTTGACCGGGTGAAGAAGAACTGGAAGGGTGTCCACACAGCATGGGGCTCTAGTAGGTAAGCAGGACATTGTTATCATTGGGAATTTGTAACTGAGGAAGCTGAGGCTCAAAGAGAAGTGACTTGCTCAGGATCACTTTGGTAAAGTGGCAGAGTTTAAGAGCAAACTCAGAGAATTTTCGCTACGTGAGAGCCCTCTGAGCTAACAGTTCTTCAAAATGAAAGAACATCTAATTATGCTTACATTAGACTCAAAAGCACCTCCTGGCTAATTCCGCTGGGGGCCTGATTATGATATCAACAGCGGGACACCTGGGTACCACTCGCCATCTGCGGCTAAATCTGGTGGGCGCGACGCTGTGAAATCTTTGATTGAAATCCCCTTTCCTTGCATTCGTTTCCTCTGCCTCTCTCCACCGGAAATTCAGCCATTAATAAAAGCCAATTTAATCTTCAGAAACTGAAATATTCCCACATTGACCTCCAGGAGGCCACAGCTTCCCAGAAAATATCCTGCCCGCGATCTTCTGTGTCAGCACATTTGCTTCCCCTTAAAGGCCATCAGCCCAGGGAGAGGCCTTCGTGTCGGAGAATTAGTTCCTGGGTGAGAGAAACTGATGGTGAGAGTGCCCACACAGAAGGAGAAAGGCTCATGGTTCAAATGTAATGGTACAGGAGTCATGTTCAAACGACTTTCGTAGAAAAATTATAGCAGCGTGGAAGAAAGAGTGGGCTCGTTCAGTGGGTCTCAGAGGCGGAATGAGACCAGCGGCTGAAATTACCCATCAGGGCTGCTGGGTGCTGTCCCTGGCTGCAGCCACGCGGGCGGCCTGCGCAGTGAGGCGCTGTGGCAGGGAAGGGAAGTTTGACACTGAACGGAAAGTGGAAGGAGGAATCCTTTCAGAAAAATGTGAACCCTGGATTTATCTTGTCTGTGGAGTGAGTGGCCAAAAGACAAAGAAGCAATACTCCCTCCATCCACTTTGTTCCCCCTCCAAACAAGCTCATTGCCCCCTTCATGTAGAGTTTCCTGGGCCCTGCCTAGGGCATTTTACAAAGGCCTGTATTTTTGGAAATTGCCGAAGGCTCCAGACATTTCTCTCCTATGTATTAAACTGAGTGTATGAACTATGTCATGTCATCCATGGCAAAGAATTATCTCAAAACTATATGATTTCACCCATATGTGGGGTGTAAAGCAGAAAGCAACAACAAACCAACAGGACAAACAAAAAACTCATTGACACAGCAAAGGTGTTGGTAGTTATCAGAGGGGAGGGGGTGGGGACGATAGACGTGTAAAAAGTGTCTAAATATAAGGTAATGGAAGGAGACTTGACTTTGTGTGGTGGACACAATGCAATATACAGATCATGTATTATAGAATCATACACTTGAAACTTATATAATCTTAATACCCAATGTCACTCAATAAATCTAATAAAATAAAAAAAAGAGAAGGATCTTACAGGTTAAACAAATGGTTATACTTGTCCTGCCAGGTCTTATAGATATATGCTAGCGGCTACCTTTAATGCCTTCACCTCAAAGAGAAAAGCACAGGATTTTAGAAATTAAACAACTCAGTGCTCTCAGTTCACATGTGGGAGGAAATGTTAAGTGAATAATTATAGGTAGTAGATAGTGGGACTCCTGATAGCAGGTTTCAGCTCCAGATCTCCCCTCAGAAACTGTGTGATTCTGGGGGGAAATTGGCTCAGCCAGAGAAAGAGGTAGAGACAGGAAGAGCAGCAAGGACAATGCACATTGGGAATGAGAACTTTCCACCTGGATGGGGAAGTGTTTTTGAGACTTACTGGGGATTAGTCTTGAGAAGGGGTTTGGGGTCAGACTGTAAAAAATACTGAATGTCATACAAAGGACTTTGACCTTGGTCTGTGTAAAATGTGTTTTCATTGAAGATTTTCTAGCAAAGGGGTAGCTTGATCCAAGTAGCATTTGACAAAAAGAAAGCAAAAGAACACTTTAAAGTAAAGGACAGGTTTCCTTTGACAAACACTGGGGTCTGAGAGTCAGTTTGGAGGCACCAGGCCAGGTGCGGTGATGAGACAGGGACAGAGAAGGAGAGTGAGAGTGTGTTTGGGAGTGAGAGTCCATGAGGCCAGCCGATAATTGAAAGCCACTCGGTGATGGTCAGTCTAGATTTTCAGGCGCATTTTAGGAAGAAAGTAGATTGTATTTGCTAAGAACACAGTGTTGACGTCAGACTCATTTTTATTTAGCTTCTGGCTAAATAAGCATATGAAATCAGTGGTGTATCCTCTGAGAGTCTCAATTTCCTCACCTGTAAAAGGGGAATGACAATAATAGCAACTTCACAGGATTATTCTGAGAGATCAATGAGAAAATGCATAAAGAAATGTAGCAAAGTACTTAGGATGTGAAACAGTAATGAATATGCATTACATATGATTATAAATTATTACATAAAATACAAAGGATATGAAATAAAATGGTTTGGAGGTGACATTTTTCAGAAGTCAAATTTGCTTAGGTAAAATCAGAAACTTTTTTTTTTTTTTTTTTTGCAACTATAGAGTGTTCCAGTGGCTCCCATGGGATGACAAAACCAAGGGCTTGAATTCACAAGGCATTTCTATCTTCCTGTTTGCTTTTCTCTTCATGTGGGTTGCGTTCTCTCGAAGGCTTTGCCTCGTCGTGAGAAGCAGAGTTGCATGTGGTCTGTCCCCTTTACCAGTAGGGACAGTCTGGCTCCCTGGAGCACTATTTAAGGCTTTCTAGGGGGGAAATCATATTGGCTTCATTTGGCCACATACTCACTCCCGGGACTATCAGCTATAGCCAGGATCTGGGTAGTGGATAATGGGTAGTAGGATCAAACCTTATTCTTTTATTTTTACTTCTGTTGATTTTAGAGAGGGATAAAGGGAAAGAGAGAGAAAAATAACATCAATGTAAGAGAGAACATCCACTGGTTGCCTCTTCTATGTGCCCCCACCAGGGATCAAACCCTCAACCTAGGTAAGTGCCCTGACTGGGCATCAATCCTGTAACCTTCCCAGGCATGGGAGGACATTCCACCAACTGAGCCACACCAGCCAGGGCTGAAACCCTCATTCTTACTACATGGTTGGAGTGGGGAAAGAGGCATTATAAAATAATGAGTCTATTTGGGGAACTGTTGGTTTTGCTGATCTGGCTTTATAATTTTGAATAAGGACTTCTCTTACACCATGGTGGGCACACTTCCTTTGCCTGTGCTTTCTTTGTTGGGCATGGGAACTGAAAAAAATTGATTCCTAGCTCTCCATGGTGCTCCCATTGTAGGCTCTGTTGCCATGTAACATCCCAGATCCCTGGGCACTGGGGGCTGCGCTGTTTAAGGCTTGCTATCTTGGCCTGGGCCAGTCACCCTGGCACCACTTGAGATTCTAGGCAGAGCTATGAATGAACACATTTCAAATGCTATCAATATTTTATGAATTCCCATCCACTTACTTTGATGGGGAACTGTAAAAGCATTTAACCATATTACACCCCATCTCTCAGGCCCTGCATTATTCCATCAGAGCTGTTTTATTAGAGTCAACCACCAGGGTAGTTGGGATAGATTTGCTCACCATCCCTCTATCTGTCCACCCACATATATATGTAAGTCTGTTTGTCCACCAAGCCATCTCCAGGCTATAAATAGTTATCCCATAAAATCAATCAATAGCAGCGGGGACACAGTCTTGGTAATGAAGCCTGTGTACACACTCCTGCACATGCACACATTCGTGCACACATTTGTGCACACACTAGTGTGCCAAGGAAGACTTCCTTTTGTAGCCTTCCTTGACTGCACTTGGGTTTTAAGAGGACTCTGGGTTTTGTGGACTCTTCTGGGTTCTCCTTTGAAGTATCCATTCCCTTATCTTCTGGGAAGATAATCTTGGGGAAGCATCTTACCAGAAGTTTGAGCATCTGAAATTAATGGTTAAGCATGCAAGCATGGAAGGCAGAAGGACACCGCTTCACAGCTCAACTCACTTTATAACCATGGGCAGATTGTTCAACCTCACAGAGCCCTCTCTGTGAAAGGGGGTGTTAGCAACTGCCTTTCAGGGAATGTGAGGATCAAGTGAGGGAGCTGAGTGTGGGGAAATGTGCATAGCAAGGGACGATGGCAAAGAGTGATTCCTGACACCTAAGGGCTCAGAGCTCCCCTTGCTCCACTGCCTAGGTACTTGGAACTGCTGAGCTAGAAGGTGCATTTGTTTCAAAGACAGCTTCTGTCCACACCATGTACCTGGGAGCGCCTTTCCTCACATTACAGGTTACCCCTCACCACAAAGCCCGCTCTGCACCCCAGCAGGGCAACTCCATCAGGATCTCACTCCATCCTAATCATTCTGAGGAGCCTCCCTCCTTCCTTCTAGACTGGGTTAAGGACCTTTCTCTGAGCTTCCCCATCAGCACCCACTCTTGTCATGTTGTAGCACTTATCTCACTCACAATGGCCTGTCCCTTTCTGGATTACAGGCACTTTGTGGTCAGAGTTCAGGTGTTGTTTCTTAGTGCAACTAACAAGACCCCTTTGGACCTGAGCTGTGCCAACCTTTTCTCTTGGGAGGCTTCTAACGAGCCCCCTCTTTTCTGTCCACTGAGTCCAGATACCATTTTGTTCAGCGCCTACTCTGTGCCAGGAGGATTCTAAATACAGTATTGACAATAATTATTCTAGTCCTTACATCAGCCTTATGAGGTAGTGACTATTAGCATCTCCACTGTACATAGGAGGACACCTAGGCCCAGAGAATAGGAAACTCAAGCATGGTCCCCAGCTAGTCATGGAGCAGAGCCATGGTTGGCCATCTGGTGGTCTCCTTCTGGGGACTGCAGTTGCCATATGCCCCATCCCTTATTTATACTCTGTTCTAGCCCATCGCTCAAACAACACTGACCTCTGCACAATTCCTCTTCCCCAAGCTATGTTCAGTATCGGCTCGCTGCTTTCACACATGCTACCCCTTCTCCCTGGAATGCCCGTCTGCCTCCCTGAATCACCTGCTCTTATCCTTTAGGGGCGAGAACACCTTCCTTAATGCCTAGTCTATGTTTGTCTATGTATCAGCTTCTGTTGACTTTCCTTGATGCCCACTAGACAGGAGGATTCTTGGAGCAAGGGCTGTTCATTTTGAATCCTGGTACCTCATGTAGTTTCTAGCCCCTAACTGAACATTTGTACCTATTTGTTGAATAAATGCTTTTGATATTCCTGGAATCTGAAAGGCTTCCCCAATATTATGTTTTTTAACCCTGACTTTCACATAAATTATGTAGGTAGATCTTTATCTTTGATAACATGGTTACCTGCACATATAATTAATTAAGATGCTGGATCAAATGAAAACACTGCTAAAGGTACAAATGATGTGTGTCTGAATTGCTTCAGGGCCAGTCAAATGAGTCCTAGGTCACCAAGGCTAAGTTGGTGCATCTACAGAATGTTTAGGGTAAGGGTTTGGTGTCTCATTGCTCATCTCTCTAGAACTCTTTGAAAGAGAAACTGTGCTCACGAGGAAAATGGAGAAATGGGGGAACAATGCACAGACTTTAAGCCTAGACATCTGGGCCCATGTGGCTCTCTGCCAAGTGGTGCTGGTATACCAGGTTAATGGTCATAAACCTAAGTATTTCCTACACCATGAATCTAACTGGAATGGTATTCAGAATGACCTTTGCATCCACTTACCCAAAAAGGCTTTTGGACAAGGGGGGCTGTCTGCTCATTCACCCAGAAGGGTGGGTGGGGATCCACAGTGGAGAGTGAGCATAAACTCAGATGCTCACCTCTTCAGAAGGATGTGTACAGGGGTGTCTCCCTCCCAGGTTAAAGTGCTGAACACAGGGCAGAAAAATTCTACTCATGGAGAGTGCAGGCGTGGGTCACAGAGTTCTTTGGTGGGCAGTGTCAGGTGCCAAGCTGAGCCATAAAGGTGCAGAGACTGTGTAGATTTGGAGTAAAATGGTGGTGGATGAGTGATGACGAGAGGAAGGTTCTAGGTGTTTACTGAATCAGAGGTAGGACTTTCTTTTTTAAAAAAATATATTTTATTGATCTTTTATAGAGAGGAAGGGAGAGGGACAGAAAGCTGGAAACATCAATGAGAGAGAAACATCTACTGGGGATGTGCCCGCAACCAAGGTACTTGCCCTTGACCGGAATTGAACCGGGGACCCCCCAGTCTGCAGGCTGACGCTCTATCCACTGAGCCAAACAGGTTTTGGCAGAGGTAGAACTTTCTTTGTCAACTTTCTGGCCAGTGGATCAGGGCCATTGGCATGTATAGGCTCACAAAGGGTCACCAGGAGAGTCAACAGCTTCTGAGCTAGGTCAGGGGTCACCTTGGCTGGAGCACGTCTGCTTCTCATTGACTCCTGTCCTCATCTCTCAGTGGCCTGGTGGTGCCATCAGGGTAACTTCCTCCCTTCCCCAGCTCCCTGTGCTCTTCTATCCTTAGCACAGAAGGAAAGATAATTTCTGACAAAGAAATGAAATCAGCTGCCAAGTCCCATCAGGCACCCATGTTTCTCCCCTCCCCACCTCCCGAGCAGACAGGAAACATTTCAGCCTCATGACAGCCCTCTGTCACTCTGACACCCCGTGTCTTGCTACTGACATGATAATGGAGCACGTTAGACAGACAGTGTTTGTGTGGTGCTGGCGCTTTGTAGTGGGATCCCAAGGTTGGGAAGAGGGAGGCAGGCTCGTGCTGGGAGAATCAGGCTGCTGGGTCCTTTCCTCGTCTGTCCATCTTCACCCAACAGGTTGATGCAACAGGCATAAGCCTCCTCAGTCTAGAAGCATCCCTGTCCATTTTTTTGAAGAGTCTCAAGCTACAAAACCCCACCAACATACCTGATGGTTTTCATTGTAAAATTGTAAAAACCAGCTCAAATCAATTTAACACACATTTCCTGAGCTCCTGCTTTGTGCCATGAAGAGATATTAGATGCTGACGGACCACAAACATGAAGAAGAAAAATAAATTGAATAAGAAAATATTATAATGGCAGCTCCATTCGGTCTGTGCCTGGGTCTGTGCTTACTGATATATTATAGATAAATTTATTAGTAAGGTGTCAATAGCCCCCATATTAGAGATGAAGAAACTCAAACTCAGAGAGTGTGGATAACTTACTAAGCTCACACCAGTAATGAGTAATTGATCTAGAACTCTGGTTTAGGTTTCTTTGGTTATAAATATTCTGTTCTGCTGTTCACCTTTATGTTCTGTTTCTCCGAATGAGTCCTGTGTAATAGGCCAGAAAGTTATATGTGTGTCTGCAACTCACTGTGATATAATGCTTACACTATAGCAGTCTCATTGTAATCAAAATGAGGGAGCATGCCATATAGCTTTCCTAGGTTCTGGAGTAAGACAGAATTGGGTTTGAACTCCTTCTCCCCTTCCTAATAGCTGTGTGACCTTTTAACATCTCTGAATCTCAGCATCCTCATCTGTAACGTGGAATAATAGTTATCTGTGTTGTGAAATTATGATGAGGGTTGAACAAGAGAATGTATGTAAAGTCTACATAGTTAGCAGGTGTTGACTCTTTGTACTAAGCCTTTTGATGCAATCTTATTTGATCCTTATTCAACTTTGAACAACATACTAATGTAGTTATTGTTATTCTCTTTTCACAAGTGAGGAAAAGGAGTCTTAGTTGTCTACTGATGTTAATAAGTGGCAATGTAGGACTGGAATGCTGTCAATCTCACTTCATAAACTACTTGTAGGCAGACAAGTCAGGCTCCATTGGTAGACCAGGAACCTCGAGATATGTCTGAAGACCATTGGAGACTACAGAATCTACTCTTTTACCACACCCGCCTGCCTTCCCTCCCAGCAGGGACTAGTGGGAACCTATATCCTGTTGACTCTGTAAGAAAATTTTATTACTTATAGGATGTTGTTTGGAATTTTACAATTTTTCTCTTTTGGATGAGATAGGTAGGTAGGTAGGTAGGTAGGTAGGTAGATAGATAGATAGATAGATAGATGGATGGATGGATAGATAGATAGATAGATAGATAGATAGATAGACAGACAGATCTCAATTGCATATATATTAAATGGAAACAGCTTTCTTTTTTGTACCCATGACTGTTTCTATAGCTCATGTCTCAGAGTAGAGTGGGCTCAATTATCAAAGATGTTTTTCTAAAAGAGGTAGGTTAATACCAATTAACAGGTTGAGATAGGAGTTGAGACCTTCGTCTATTCACAAATTGAGCTGTGATTTCATGTCATCTGCCACATGCATAATTACACACCCCAGGAAGCACCCAGCAATGCTCACCTCACAACAAACATGTGCTCAATTACAAGTCACCGTGCATATATGCTTAATTACACATCCTGTTCCCTGCATGATTAGTTACATGCCGTGTTATATGCAACAATCAGAAGAGGTGACATTTGAAGACAATAAAAGAGCTAAGAGAACATAAAAGCAATTTTTAAACAGTTGCCTAATGTGTATGCTAACCCCCCCCCCCCACACACAGAAGGCTCCTGGCATTAATTCCTAGTCAATCAATCAAGAAGCATTCACTGAACAAGTCCTGTCAGTTTTACTTTTATAGGATCTCTTGCATCTATTCTTTCCTTCCACAATCACTAATGCCCCCACCTCTCACCTGACAGTCTAAGGTAGGGGTGTCGAACTCAATCAGAGAAGGGGCCAAAATCTAAAATCCAGCCTAAATCGCGGGCCGAATGGTTTACTAAACAGTCATAAACTGTCATTGTGATGGAAACGCAGCAGAGTGCAGTGATAACAGCGCGGTGCGGGCCACATTGCAAGGCCTGGCGGGACGCATTTGGCCCGCGGGCCTTGTGTTTGACACATGTGGTCTAAGGTAATGGGAAGATGGCTGCATTAAAATCTCTTTCCCTCACCCTCAGCCAGCACTCTGGTCCAGGTCCCCTCAGCTTTTACCTGCATTGTCATGGAGGTCGCTAACAGGCTCCCTATTTCCTCCTGGGTCTTGAACTCTTCACCCTCAGGCAGGGAGTCCTTGTAAGCCCCTCAGTGACTCTGCATTTACCTAGAACAAAGCCAGGCCTTCTGAGCTTGAGCTCCAGGCCCCTGCCCTCTTCTCCATCCTTTTGTCATCCATGACCTTTCTCTCTCTCAAGTCCAGCAACACTGCTTTCTGCCCATTCCTCCTGCAGGCTGTCCTTTCTCCTACCTCAAGATCATGTCACACATATTGATCCTTCTGCCAAAAAGGTTCTCTTTCCTTTTTATTTATCTAATCAAATCCTCCCTAACCCTCAGGTCTCAGCTCAGTGTACCTTTCTCAGGAAAGCGTTCCCCAGTGCTCTGGACCGGGTTAGGTCCCAAGGTTCAACTCTGCACTTTTCTTGCAATAAGAAATTATCGCAACTCACCTCTTAGACTAACCCGTGCAGTATAGCTATTCAGTGCTGCCTCAGCCATTGGAAGTTCCACCCGGGCAGTGAGTGGGCCTATTTATTGTCCATTATGTGCTTGGCTCCAAGTCTAGGGCAAGGCACATAACCACCTTTTCAGAAGGGTTATCATAGTTAATAAATAAAAATATAGGATGCTCAGTTAAATTTGAATTTCAGATCAGCAACATTTTCTTTTTAGTTTAGATATGTTCTGCGCAATCTTTAGGACAGACTGGTACTAAAAATTATCCACACTTCACTGAAATTCTAATTGAAGTGGACATCCTATGTTTCATCTGGCATGCCTACTTCTATGCACTTACTATTTGATGGTTGAATGATGAACTAAATTAATAATTCAGTGAAGGTTCAGAAGACCTTGGTTTCACTTCAGCTTGGTTTCTGGTTTCTCTCACCAGTTGATTCCTTTTTCTTCATATTGAAGAGGGTCGGTGATATATAACTCAGACACATATATTTGTATAAAAAAGAGGGAAACTATGGCAAAGGCCAAATCATGATCCTCCTCCCCGCCCCCCCACCATCCTCTTACAGTTATTTCTTTGTTTCTAAAGTCATCTCACTGGCCGGGACCGGTTTGGCTCAGTGGATAGAGCGTTGGCCTGCGGACTGAAAGGTCCCGGGTTCGATTCCGGTCAAGGGCATGTACCTTGGTTGCGGACACATCCCAGTAGGGGGTGTGCAAGAGGCAGCTGATCGATGATTCTCTCTCATTGATGTCCCTCTCAATTCCTCTCTGTGTAAAATCAATAAAATATATATTTAAAAAAAATAAAAATAAAGTCATCTCACTGGTCAAATTATCCCATTTTTCTCCAAATTCTAACTCTTTCTCATGATCCCCCAAAAGTAAAGTACCCTGTTTGGCATACTCTTCTAGGTCGTTTGTAATCTGATACTGTTGCATTTCAGAACTAACAGGCAAGGCTAGCACTGATGTTTAATATTAATGATTAAGAAAATAAAAATCAATGCAAAAAAATCCATGATGAACGAAATATCAAAAGTTTAAGTAAAAACCAAATCGGTATTACTGATTTTCCCCCCCTTTTGCTTCAGGCTCCAATATAGCTTGGCACAGCACTTTTTAGTTCAACTTTTGATATTTTGCTCATCCTGGATTTATTTGCATTAATTGCAATTTAAAACAAAACAAAACAAAACACTGAATTAAAGTGTTCCTTATCTTGATTACTAAGTATTTTGCCATCCCCTTTAATTTGGTCCCAGGTTGAGCACCTCACCTTCCTCCTCCTAGCCCAGCACTGATATTTGGAGCCAGACTTTGGAAGATAGTCAGGAGCAGAGAAAGCAGGGTCTAAAGTGCCATGTTGGCCCTCACTGATTTGTCTCAGTGTATAGAGCATCCGGTCTTAGATTCAATTCCAGTCAGAGGTATGTGAACCTTGGTTGCAGGCTCGATCCCCAGCCCTGGCCTTCTGCAGGAAGCAACCAATCCATGTGTCCCATGTGTCTCTCTCTCTCCCTCCCTCTCCTCTCCCTCCCTCTCCTCTCCCTCCCTCTCCTCTCCCTCCCTCTCCTCTCCCTCCCCTCTCCTCTCCCCCCCTCCCTTCCCCTCCCCTCCCCTCCCCTCCCCTCCCCTCCCCTCCCCTCCCCTCCCCTCCCCTCCCCTCCCCTCCCCTCCCCTCCTCTCCTCTCCTCTCCTCTCTTCTCCTCTCCTCTCCTCTCCCTTCCACTCTTTCTAAAAATCAATGAAAAAATATAATATCCTGCGGTGAGGATAAAATAATAATAAAATAATAATAAAAATGTGCCATGCTGAAATGCTGAATTCATCCTGTGGACCAAGAGGAACATGAAGGTTTTGTTTGACCAAGAGAGGAACCGATTCTGATTTGAGTTTGAGAGAGATTCTGGCTGCTGGTCTGGTTAGAGAACTATTTGGAGGGGTTGTGACTAAGGTGGGGAGGCCGGAAAGGAAGGCAGTGCAATAAGTAATCTGTGAGATAAGGAGCAGGAAGGAAGCAGCGGGGATGGAGGGAAACAAATGAAAACGGACTGACTAGATTTGTTTGAAAGGAACGCTCTCCCCTTTACTGTTACTTCCTGGCTAGTCTCCACTGTCTATTCTCTTTCAGCTTAACTTGCCTTGTTAGAAAAGAGCAGGGAGGGAAGAGCACAGAGGGCGGGACTGTTAGCTTTAGTCATGAGGGCTCTGACTACCCGGATGCACCTGATTAATTTGCAGACCTTCTGGGCATTTCCCCAGCCCCTCCGTAAATTAGTTCCCCGGAGAGCCACACACTGAATGCCATACTCATTGTTCCCTGCACATATGTTCCCAGATGTAGGCCAACAAACTCACTTTCTGAAATGGGCTGGAAAGGGACTGTGTTGTTGACACTCTCTCCCGTGGTATTTATATTTCAAAAAGCAACGTGCTCTGAAATTCATCATTTCAATTAAAATTCATCTAGACTGCCTATGAAAATGAAATATCAATATTGCAGAATCCCCAACCCAGGAGGATTCAAATTTGGCTTTCAGCCTAAAACTACGATAGACTTGCTGTGTGGTATTGAGTATAGCATGGCTTTTTTGTGCTTCAACCTTAACCTTCGGGAGGTAGCTTGCAGTGGATGGATGAGCCTGAACTATGTATGGGTTTTAAATCCTGAAGTTGCTTCTTCCAGTTGTATGCCCTTGGTCAAGTCATTTAGCTTCTGAACCACACCTGTCTTCTCTTCCTGTCAAAGAGAGAGAATGATGCTCATTTTTTTAGGTTGTGGTGAGGATGGAAGATGGTGATACCCTGTCATGTGCTTTAAAACTTAGCAAGTGTTGAATAAATGTTAGTCAGGCCACCCTTCAGTGGTTAATAGAGACCAGTAATAGAAAAGAATGTGCCAAAAGAGAGATTGGAATGCCAATTTTTTCAGCTGGCAAAAACTAGATGTAATTACATGCCAATATGTGCTGATAGAATAAATAATTTTGGAGTAATTTTATAGTTGTGTATACAGAATGCCAAAATTCAGTATGAGGGTGACTTTGGGGGAGGTAGAGTCATCCAAGCTAATTGCACTGCCATAGAGAGAGATGTTTTGTTGGTGGCTTAGTAACATTTTTGACTGTACATTTAAAAATAATAATTTCCCATCACTGAGTTATTTTGATAATTTTAGAGATGAGAAAATGGAGGCACAAGTACACTGGCTCCAGACCACTGCGTGTTATAATCCTAATCCTAACTTTAGATTGCAAGAATAGGCAGACATTTTAAATCTTTGTTATTTTTGGACGTTCAACTTGGTTATTCCTTTAATATGCTTTTAAGTTGGGTTTCAAGTCAAAATAAGTTGTAGTTTCATACCTTAGCATGATGCAACAAGTAAAGGTTGAGGACTTTTCCCCCATGTGTAAGATGGAACCCATACCTGCTTTCTAGGTGTGATACAAAGACTCAGTGAGAGAATGTATGGAAAGAGTTTACAATGCACTATCACCTCACACCTGCCACAATGGCTACCATCAGCGAATCAATAAGCAACAAGTGCTGGGCAGGATGCGGAGAAAAGGGAACCCTAGTGTACTTTTGGTGGGAATGCAAAATGGTGCAATTACTGCACAAAACAGTATGGAGTTGACTCAAAAAATTAAAAATGGAACTGCCTTTTGACCCAGTGATCCCACTTCTGGGAATATATCCTGGGAATCCCAAAACACCAATTATATGTTCATAGCAGTGTTATTTGCAGTAGCCAAGATCTAGAGACAGCCCAAGTTCCCATCAGTAGATGAGTGGATAAAGAAGCTGTGGTACATTTGCACCATGGAATACTGTGTGGCAATAAAAAAAAAAAGGATCACTTACCTGTCATGACAGCATGAATGGGCCTAGAGAATATTATGCAAAGTGAAATAAGCCAGTAAGGGAAAGACAAATACCATATGACCTCACTTATATGTGGAATCTAATGAACAAAATAAACTGATGAACAAAATAGAACTAAGAGGCATGGATACATGGAACAGACTGACAGAGATCAGAGGGGGGAACGGATGAAAGAAGGTGAAGACCAAAGAACATATAAATACAGAGCCCATGGACACAGACAAAAAGTGATGAAGACTGGGATAGAGAAGGAGGGGGATGGATGGAGGTGGGGAGGGAGGCTGGAGATAGATGAGGGACATCTGTAATAGTGTCAACAATAAAAATAAAAGAGCTTAGTGTCTGATAACAAGCAAGAATTCAATAATTACTAATTGTGGCTGTCATCATTATTATAATACTGATGAACTGATAAAATACCTCCTTTTTTCCTCCAACTATATTCTGATTTTTATATTGAAACATTTCTTTCAATAATGTAAGTAGGCTTTAGTTTAACACCATGGCCTTGTAATGTGACTTCTGCTTTATTTGCTTTTAATATGCCATAGAATAATTACTTTAACTTTTATATATAGATCAAAGAATTGAATAAAATCATCTTTTATCTTATTACTAATGTACTTTTACATAGCAAAGTGAGGTTTGGAAGACTTGCACAACCCAGATTCTTGAAAAAAAGTTTATCAGTTTATCTTATCACCAAGCAAAGATCTTCCATCCAAAATACCTTCCACTAGCCTCCAAGTTTTTGAAATTAGCATTATTTCTGTGGGTTTTCTTCTAGAACATTTAAATCTGAATTTGAGTTGGTCTTTGGAAAATGGTTGCAGTCCTCTCATTCTTTTCTCTCCATTTCGTTCTGCCATTAGTTGGCATGTTTTCAGTGAATACAAAATCCATTTTTACATCAGCAAAAGCAAAATTGAATAAGGAAGGCTATCTGATATGTAGTAAATCAAACAAAACCACAATGAATTGCAAAGCCAAGTATAAATTTAAGCTGCAGCGTGATGTTTTAGAAAGAAAAATGAGCTCAAATCAGGCGATTTGGAGTCTGGTTTAGACTCAACCACTGACTCATTGCCTGGCCTTGAGAAAAATCACTTTGCATCTTCAGGTCTCTGAGTTTTCTTCAGTAAAATTCAGTGTAGGGATAGATAATCATGAGTTAATCATTGATTTAAATTAAATGCACTTCCCATTGGTGGGTCTAAAAAATTAAGCCTGAACACGATCAAGTATGAGAAAATAATTTGAATTTTTACCAAGATTAAGTTATAAATTAAAGTAACCTAATTTTCTCTCATTATGGGCATGTTAGATTGAAGAATCCCAAGTATAATGTCTCAGTTTCAGCAAAGGACTTGGTGCATCCTTATAACCTTCTGGACAGGTTAGAAGAACATAGACTAGATTGATGGTAAACCTAGAGAAGAGGACTATAATCTGAGGGTTTGGGGAGGTGTGTTATACCAACGTGCATCTTTCTGAGTCCCATCTTCAGATTTTGATTGAGGGGAGTTTAAATGGGATCTGGTGATCACAGTGATTTCCAGTTGATTCTAAATATTATATTGGTTTGGAAACCATGGGACCAGATGATAACCAGGTGTGTTAGTTAGTGGTTGAATTACCAGGGTAAGTTATAGGTTTCTTTCTTGGCCTTATACATGATTGAGATGAAGTATAGAAGGAACACTGACCAGGTGTATAGGTGTTGCAGACACACTAGATATCAAAGACTCAAAATTATCTTGAAGGGTGGAATAATCTATAGAAACAGTGAAATTTAAGTGATGTATAAAACCTGTATTTTATTTATGTTTTATAAAAATTAAAATGTAGTAGTGAATGGACATCTCATATGGAATTGGGGGGAGTAAAATGATTTTCATATAAAAACATTTTATATATCGTAGTTATATTTTTAATGATTTGGAGAACCTGTACTGTTTTCCATAACAGCTGCACCATTTTGCATTCTCACCAACTGTATGAGTTCCCTCACAAACACTTGTCTTTTATTTTATTATTTATTTTATTATTTTATTTCACACCCTCAGAAACATTTATCTTTTTTATTATTTTATTTTATTTTTTATAATAGCAGCCAGACAGGTGTGAGGTGATATCTCATTTTGGTTTTGATTTTCAGTTCCTTCTCAATATTTACCCAAAAGAATTGAAGCAAGATTTTGTAGAGATAGTAGCACTCCTGTGTTCGTTGTAGCACTGATTATAAAACCAAGATGTGGAAGCAATCTAAATGTCCATGGACACATAAATGGATGGAGAAAATGTGGCATGTACATATACTGAACTATTATTCAGTTCCTAAAAAGAAGGAAATTATACATTATGCAACAGTATGGATAAAACTTGACATTATACCAAGTGAAATAAGCCAGTGATAGAAAGATAAATGCTTCATGATTCCACTATTATAAGGCATCTAAAATAGTCAAATTCATAGAATCACTTGGAGGTGAATATATAGGTCTGGATAGTATGTCTCAGGAGACACTTTCTCTGATCAGAAGAGCATGAGTTTTACTGTACTTCAGCCCCATGGTCAGGTCTGTGTGGAGGAGATGTTTCCCAAGGTCAGAGGTTGCTTCCTTGGACTAAGACTCTAAGCCCCTCTCAGATGTTTGGGTTACATGGTGGTGGGGGTGGGGGGATGGCAGCATTCCCAATGACTTCCTAGAGGCCCTTGTGTGCTGGGAGAATTGTACTAGTGATGGGTGGATTGCCAATGACTTGCTGCTCCAAAGATAGAAGATAAAATTTGTCTTTCCATCTAGTTTAATGCATCTGTCCTTTCTCTCAGAGCACCAGCAAAGTGTTTACATATTGGGCTGCCCGTATGTCCTAAACTACTGAATTGGAGGGTGCACTTGGCTAATGAACCTTTTCAGAAAAACATACCGGTGCTTCCCCAAATTATGTTCTGAATGCATTAGGATCAGCGATTTCCTGTGACCTATTACTATTTCAGGAAGTCTCATCACCTGAGTGATTTGAGAACCAATAGCCTGTGGAGGAATGGACTGATATGCTTCAGAACTGACCCTCCACCTCACCAGCCTCCCCTCTCCTTCCACCTTCAACCTCCCAGCAAGTATATGAGTCTATGCCTAAAGCAGTGCTGGCTCTTCAAAACTGCAATGGATGGAATATTAATTCCATGAAATCTTACAGTTAGGAGATCTTAAGACTGGATCTCAAGTCTTAGATTCTCAAGGCTGGAGTAGACTTAGGAAAATTGTGTAGTCCCACCCCTCATTTAATTAGGTTACCCACGTGGCAAAACCCCTGTGCAGTAGCCTTGAACTTCCCCTTAGACATGCCCCAAATTGGGCAACTCATACTGTCAGATACCTCGTTCTATTTTTGTACAGTTCTGAATGCTGGAAAGGTCTTGTTGAGGATGAACCAGCATGAATTGCTTAGTTCTTTGGGGAATAATACTAATGAGGCTGATCATAATGGTCTACATGCACTGAACACTTTACTAATTAAACACTTTAGTAAGTACATTTTCTGGTATAATCCTGATTATCATGCTTTTGGATACATGTTATGCATCCTATTTTATAGATTAAGAAACTGAGGCCCAGAAGATTCCTTTGATTAGCTCAAGGATGAGAACTGAGTTTCAAACTTAGATTTACATGATTGAGAAAAAACAAACAAACAAACATTCTCTTAACATCTTCCTTATATGCCAAATGCAGGTGTGTGGGTTCTCTCCAAAGTGGGACTGCTTTAGAGTGCCTCCTCCCCAGAAAGAGACCACATCTTAGATCTGCACTGTCTCAAGCCTGTCCCCAGGTTTCGCTCCAGTCCATATGGTTATCACTGCCCCAGAGTAGAGATTTTCAAACTATGCTTGTGGAAGCTTTGCACTTTAGATAAAGGGGTCCCAAGGGCTAGAGTAGGGGCTAAGAGGAGGTGGCCTGGTCTGACCTTAGACCCTCATCCCCAGCACAGGGAGTACCTTTGCTCCTTTTCTTTTTAAAAATGTATTTTTATTGATTTCAGAGAGGAGGGAGAGAGAGAGAAACATCGATGATGAGAGAAAATCATTGCTCGGCTGCCTCCTGCACACCCCTATTGGGAATCAAGCTCATAAGCCAGGCATATGCCCTGACTGGAAATCTCACCATGACCTCCTGGTTCATAGGCCAATGCTCAATCTATGAACCACTGGCTGGGCTCCTGTCCTTTTAATGTTCTGGACTTTTGTATATGGTCTCAATTGAAGCAAAGGTTCCATGGCTCATAAAAAACTGAAAATGATTGCGCTAGACTAGAATATAGACATAAAATCTAAACAGTCATGGGCTATATCTTAGGCCAGTCTCATCTATTATAATATCAGCCTTTTCTCAAATCCAATTCCCAAATCATGAATGGAATAGGTTCATTTCATAGAGGAAGGCTTACATGTCATTGGGCAGCTTAGCTTCCTACGGGTCTTCCCTACCTATCCTGATTTTTTTCTCTGGTGGTCCATTTCTTGTGCCACCTCCCTGCCTCTGTGTTTCTCTTCATCTCCTTCTTTCCTTGAAACACAAACACACACATTCACACTCACAGGCACAGCTGTGTCCTTCAGTCTGTCTCTGCGTGGGCACCTTTGTTCTTCTTACCCCACCCTACCTTGGCTTTCACCTTTAGGAGTTTGACATCTGTATTGATCATGCCTTTTTTACTTTCATGCTTTGACATTTGGGGGCTTTGCAGACTCTAGAGGGACTGCCTTCAATCAATTTCTGGAGATAGTGAAGCCCTGGCATGCAAGTGTGTCTTTTATGTGCGAACTAATTCAGTGCTCACACCTCCACCGCCTCCTTTTCTGGGTTCTTACACTCTGGACCACTGCTTTCCTGCCCTAATAGCCCCAGAGCCACGTACCAGATGGCTAGGGCCAGCCCCTATGCCTTAGGGCCCACTAAAATGATCTAAACTAGCCAATGCTAAGCCAGCTTACTCTACCTTGCCCATTCCTTCCCATGGAAACTACAATAAAGTACTTAGTCCATATTCTTCCCCATCTCCTCTGCTTCCCTGTGCAGATCCTGATGGCATGTTCTGTCCCATCTTCTTGGAATTTGTTTGTATACCTTTTCCATGGCAGTCATCCCTGATCTGTCAGCCTTGTCACACAAAAACAATAGTGAAACCTATACTTTACAGCAACATCCCTTTCTCAGAGTTTATCCCTCCTGTTCTCTGCTTCTCAGATCTGCATTCTCGACCTTTAATACACTCAACAAAGCCAGATGCTTCCCAATCCTTCCTTCTAGGAGAGCCAGAGAGAGGTGTATACCTGTAGATTTTGAACAGCTAAACACTTCTTTTTACCAACTAAAAGTGATGCAAACATATACATACAAGGATACTTCCTATCCCTGCCCTTACTCACTGTCCCAACTCTCAGCTCTTGCCCCTGCTTGGCCCTTAACGTCCCTCCTACACCTGCTGGCCAGCAGGGCCTCCTGAAGGTCACCCTCCTCTTTTCTCCTTAGACACAGCTTTTTTTACACCCTGAGGCCTGAGCTTCTTCAGTTATTCTGAGAAATGACTCCAAGGCCACTGCTTCTGCTGCGCATCCTTCATTGGCACTCCTTATATGACCCCTACGGCAAGACGGATCTTGCCCACTTACCATGTGCGAGTAGCTATCCAGGTTGGGCACTCTGTAAGGTTTGCTCACAGTAAATACGTCATGAATGGATGGATGAATGAATGAATGAATTTGCCATGTTCTCTCTGCCCTTTCCTTGTCCCTTTCTTCCAAGGTGACATTCATTAGGCAGACACACATACATCACACACACACATACCACACACGCACACACACACACGTGTTCCTTCACCTTAAAATGATGCCTCTGTTTACCTATGAGCAAGTGCACACTGAACAGTCCAAAGGAAACCATTTAGTTTCTTTTATAATAATTTTTGGGCATGACTGGTAAAGGCAGAACTTCCTTTTTTTTTAACAAGATAAATATCGAAAGACATGGATTTAGATTAAGGGAAAGGGAAGAAAATGAGAAGAGAAAAAGAAGAGGAAGGAAAGAGTGAGAGAGAAAAATGGGAGGGAGGAGTGGAGAGAAAGGAGGAGGAGAGCAAGTCGGGAGAGAAAAGTCAGCTGATTGATTGCTCCTGTCAGGACCCACCCCTTATCGGGTACACCCTGGTCAGGTGAGCTGTGGGACCTCATGCCCTCCAACTTAACTTACTTCCCTGTCAACCCAACCTCTGCCTAGACAAGTTATTCTTGAACCACCATCAGCATGTAGGGACAAGACTTGTATTTGGATGCAAATTTCTGGAAAGACCCAAAAAGGTGAAAGGTGATGATCTGTCACCTTAGGGAGCCACCACGTGAGAGCCCTTCTCTGTGCTGTGTCCCCACCTTGTTCCCCTGACTCAAGGAGAGGTGCAGGTCTGGATGCTCCTATGGCCTTGTACTTCCTTATCCCCATAAACATACATGACAGGTAGCTAAATGCTCTGAATTAGAATGATCAATGTGACCTATCTAAGCTCCTCGAGGCAGATGGCATTTGAACAATAGGTAAGCTTCGGCCAGATTGGGGTGGAGGGAGCTGTGGCATTCAGGAGATTCCTAAGACCTTTGAGGCTCCTCTCTCTCCCTCTGAGGCTCATGCATCTAGGGAGCTCTCCACTAGGCCTGTGCCTGGCTCCCTGCTGAGCCACTGGTAATTGCTGCCGCCATCAGATGCTGTGGCTCCAGTTCAGAGGGGAAGGCGATCTGGGTCTCCCAGCCTGTCTGCCTGCCTGAAGGGAGGCGTCACTCCCTCACTCCCATCTTTCTTTGAGCCTTGTTTATCTCTTCCTGCCCCTGGTCCCTGGTCCATTTTGTTGTAATTTCAGCCACAGGGGAAGGGAAAACAAGTCTGATAGGGAGATATCGCTGCAGCAAATGACATTTACTGTTAATGTGGCGACAAAAGGCCTCCTTCCTGACTGGTGATGCCTCAACTCTCTTAAGGAAGGAAGTTCTGCTCTTCTCACCAAGGCCAAAGGCCAGGGGCGGTTTTCATCTGGCTCATTAACCCTGAGGCTTGATCCCAACAACCACACCAAGCTTAGAGTGTGGGAGCTGAGGGAAAGCTGTATCGCTGCAGCCCCTGCCCAGCAGGGCCCAGGGCTGAGTGTCAGGACCTGGGCTCCTGACCACATCTGCTGCTTGCACGCTGTGGCCCTGAGTTTACTTTCCTGAGCCTCAGTTTTCTCATCTGTAAAATGAAGGGAGTAGCTTGTGCCGAGGAATTTGAGCAGTGATGGTGAGGATGGTATGAGGTAATATGAAAACCACTGGAAGCTAGCTTCATTCATAATTATGGCTATGTTTTTGTTTACATGCCTGCAGGTTGTACACTCTCCACATTTTTTTTCATGTCCAATACCAACTGCACAACGCTCCTCCATCTTCTAGAATCACACCCTCCTCCCAGAAAGTTTCTGGTACCAGTCATTTCCATGTAATATCCTCCCATCTCCATGTCCCTGGATTCTCTGGTCCCAAACCATTCTCTGCCATGTCAGCAGAATTATTTTTCTGGAGCACGCATTGGATCCTGCTCACCCCACCTACTCCTCCATGGCAAAGCATAGCCCTCATCTGTTATGTATGCCAGGCTCAGCTCTAGGTGAGGAAACTATAGAGGGGAAAGAGACAAATGAGGCCCCTGTCCTCCTGAAGTTTACATTCAAGAATGGGAGGCAGAAAACAAACAAAATAAACAGCCCTTGGCTGGTGTGGCTCAGTTGGTTGAGTGTTATCCCTGGTTTGATTCTCAGTCAAGGCATGTGCCTGGGTTGCTAGCTATAGCCCCAGTAGGGGACATGCAGGAGGCAACTGGCCAATGTTTCTCTCTCATTGATGTTTGTCTTTGTCTCCCTTCCCCTCTCGCTAAAATCAATCAATCAATATATATATTTTTAAAAAGATACACAAAGGAGATTATTTTAGATAGTGATAAGTTTCATGAAAGTAATGAAACCAATGGACGGACCTGACAGGAATGATAAGAGCCTGGGCAACATTGGATATTTAGGAGAAAGCAGTTGTAGTGCTGGGGTGAGAGGTTAACAGGATAAGAAAACAGCAATCACAGAAGCCTGGTGATGGGATGGGCTTGGCCTTGACAATGAGATGAGGGTGGCTGTGGAGAGCAAGGGGAGAATGACTGAAAGGAGGTGAGACACATGAGGAAGGCAGGACCCAATAGACTCAGTACAAGATTCTTAACTATCCTCGTGCAAAAAGAAGCTTTGCAGGGTGTAAGCAGGGAAGTGATAAGCTCAAATTTACCTTTTGAAATGATCACTCAGGCTGCGCTATGGAGAATGGGTTCAACTTACACTTCCAGCCCCATTTCCTTTCATAGCCATGCTCGCCCTGTGCTGTCAGCATGCTGGACTGTTTGTTGTTCCCTACATGCCCTGTTCTTTCACTGTTTTAATTCTCCTGTTTCTGTTCTTCCTTCTGGTCATGCCCTCCCTGCTGTCTCAGGCACTCACACGCTCGGATCATTCATTCTGCATGCTTAGATACAAGCCAGAACCGGAGCGTTCTCACAGGGTTAGAACAGATCAGGAGGATAATCAAATGATAGAAATTTAGTGCTCATTCATTATGTGCCTGGCACTGTGCTGCGCTCCTAGGCGTCGGGGGGAATGAGGCATAGACCCTGCCCTCGTGGAGCTTGTAATGTGGAGAATGAGGAAGGATAAAGGAAATAGTGAAAGGTGTTAGGGGGCCTGTGCCTTGAAAGGTAACCCGGTGCTGGTCTTGGGAGCACAGCATCGTAGAGATGTGTGGTCCTATGGAATCTCAAGCTTCTAGAATCCAATCATACCAGGAGGAAAAAAAACATCAGGCCTTAGAAATGAATATTTATCAAGTCTCTGAAGGATGGGGTGGTCATATAAGCTTAGAAATGACAGAAGAAACCACAAAGGAAAAGGCATAAAGCAAGCCAGTAAAACATCAGTAGCAAACATGACAAAGGATTACTATCTTTATTATGTAAAGAGCGCATGCAAATCAATTAAATTCACTAAGACCCCAGCAGATGGGTGAGCAGAGGGCACAGAGAGACAATTCTTAAAAGAGGAAGTACATTTAACTAGTTCACAAACAGCAGAAAAACATATTCGCTCTCTCTACTAATCAAAGAAATGCTCATTAAATCCACCAGATAACAATTTTTGCCTGTTGAATTAGCCAAGTTTAAACAGAAAACGGGAAGAGGACGGCCAGTGCTTTTCAGAATAGGTTGAAACAGAGACTCCTGCATCACTGGTCAACACATAAACTAGGGCAGCCATTTTGGAAAACAACCTGGCAAAGTGCGTAGAGTCTTAAAATATGACTTAATTTTAGTAACTTAATTTCTGAGATTTTTTTTTTTTCTAAAGAAAGATTCCAAAAATAGGAAAAGATCTATGCTTTTTTTTTTTCTCCTGGAAAAGAAATCTCATGTGCAGTGTGATTGTGCTGATAGGGAGGAAATCAGACGCATTGACTTAGAGAGCCCCATGGTGTTAGGTAGGTAAGAGCAATCTGGGGGTGTTGGTTTGGGGACAGGGACATGGACTGGGCCATCTCACTCAGTACTTCCTCTAAAGTTGCAGACTTGGTAAAGGAAATGGGGAGCAGTCCTAGGCTTCCTTAGGGGACCTTGATTTGGTTCCTGAACTTCTGAGTGAGCACCTGCCTGATTTAAAAAAATATATATATTTTTAATGATTTCAGAGAGAGAAAGGGAGAGGGAGAGATAGAAACATTGATGGGAGAGAAACATCAATTGGCTGCCTCCTGCATGCCCCCTATTGGGGATCAAGCCCCCAACCCAGGCATGTGCCCTGACGGGATTAAACCAGTGACTTGGGGCATGGGATGATGCTCAACCACGGAGCCACATTGGCAGGGCAAGGGGAGAATGGGCAATATCTGATTTTGAGAAACCAGGTGGAGGCCATTTCACAAATGAGGAAATAAATACAGAATGGCTTGGTAACTTGCTCAAGATTGCACACATTTGTGGCAGAGCTGGTCCTGGAATTCAGGCCTTCTGAATTCAAACAAGTGCAGCCTGTTACCTCCGTATGCAACTGCATTAGTGGATATTTGCATTTTCTAGTGTTTGTGTGTGTGTGTGTGTGTGTGTGTGTGTGTATGCTCGCACCGGAGCTTCATCCACAATGCATGCTTGTGAGTGTGCAAATAACCCACCAGCATGGTCTGCCTGGGATGCCCAGGCTTTGGCAGTAAAAGTCAAGCCGCCACTGTGGGTGAGCCCAATGTCTCTGTTTTGTGAGCTCAGGCTTTGTGGGCATCCTGTGCATCTCTTGGGGTGTCTGGATTGGTTTTTCTGCTGCCAACAGGCTGCCCCTGCTCAGTTGCCTCCAGCCACTTTTCTGTAGGCTTCAGTGTCTCTAGCCCCGGGCCATACTCTTCCTGTTCTATTGGTCTGGCAAGGGAGGAGGGACTCACTGATGCCCCTGGGTCTGGTTCCCACAGGCCACTGTTCTGCTGCAGGCAGCCACCACGGCACCATCCAGCTGGCTTCTTGGAAGCCGACAAATGTCCCTCCTCTCTTATCCTCCTGCTTCCTCAGCCCAGGAGTAGATTGTTTGCTTTCATCACACAGAAATGTACTTGCCTCTTGCCTCCTAGGGCTTAATTAGCTCTAATGGGGGTGGAGGCTATCCTTGGACGGCTTCCTGCAGCTGCCCTCTGCTGGCTAGTAGCTGCATTGCGGCTGGAACTGGGGACACAGAAGCTGTGGTTTCTGCATCAGAGCTTATGGGGCCAAGAGGTCTCCATTTCCCAGAGTGATGAGATGGATAGACAGTTACAACGAATGACTTTATTACACGGCCTGGCACACTGAGCAGCTTCATGCTTTCCCTCCTAGAATAAATGTGTACAAAATGCCTTCCTGTGTCCACTGGGAAGGTGGGGTTCTTAAAATTAGACTGCTGAAAACACTTTGAGCAAGCAACCATGCCTCTCTGACTTGCCCATCTGTAAAATGGGCACCACAATGGCATCTATCATTAGGTTCTTGAAAGCCTTAATTGAGAATGTCTTCAAAGAGCCCTGACCAGTGCCTGCCACAGGGGGATGCTGGCAAATGGTGACTATTATTCTAAATAATGAGACTTTTATCATTGCAATGGAGCCAGCAGAGGGATGTGGAGCCTTCTCTGCAGTGGTGGGCAAAGGCTGTGCGGATCAAATGCTTTCCGGGCTGGCTCTTGATGCATTGCTAGGACTTGACAATCCTTTTTTTTTTTTTTTTTTTTTTTTTTTTTAATATGACAATGTGCCAAGCATTGTCCAAGAGATGAGAGGGGTATAGACATGAATAATTCAATGGAGCTAAGTCACAGTAACTGCACTAAATCGGAAATAAAGTAGAGAATCCTCACATCCAATTGAAGCGCCTTTTAAAAGAATAATGATAATAATAACACAATCCCACACTTGTCTAGCATTTTTCAGGTTCCAGAGTCCTTTCCCAGGTCTTTCGGACAGATAACGGATGTGAGCACTTTAGAAAATAGACAGCTTCCTGCAAAACCAGGGTGATTTGTATTGAGGGGTAAAGTTTGTCTATAGCCTTCATTGACTAAACAAATCGTTTTCTCCTGTTAGATTGATAAAGACAATCACAGAACAGAAGCTCATGAACCCGCAGAGCTAGGAGAGTCTTTATCTGCTCCTATCTCCATCCATTGCTGTCTGCAGAGCACCTGTCAGACAGGATCTATGCTCTGTTTGAATGCTTCTGGGGATGGGGCACTCACTTCCGCTCTGAGGGGAGGTCCATCTGTCATTGGATAAGCAGATTCATTGAGTGTCCTGCCTCTCTTTCCGTCTCACTGCCTACATCTAGACAACCAATTATGTTCATTTTGCCCCTCAATGTCTCTCAGCATCTTCATCACTATTGCCCCCGTGCCAACAGCACTTTCATTTCATTGCAATTAAAGTAATTTTCTAATTGTACCTTCAACTTAGACTCCTCCCTCCCTCTTTGCTCTCAATCCACGCTCTTCATTCCTTTGTTACATGTAAATCGGATACTGAATTCACCCAGGGAAACTTTTGCCTCTGCCCTGCCCAGAGAAGCCCAGCCTTCTTAAGGAGGCCTGTGGTACCCTTTCCAGCACAGCCCTCCCCTCCTCCTGGATCAGGGGCTGGCAAGTTGTGGCCCACAGGCCAAATGCAGCAGTGGCCTGTGTGCGCCATGAACACAGAACGGGTTTACATTTTTAAATGTAAAATGTTGGTGAGAACGGTGGCTTTCAGAGTTGAGGACATTGTCCCTTGGCCTACAAAGCCTAAAAATATTTACCACATGACCCTTTACTGAAAACATTGGTGACCCCTACTCTGGAGCGTCAGCACCTGACACCCCCCCCCCCCCCCCCCACACACACACCCACACACACACACACTCGACTTTCTAGCCGCCTGGGCAAATTAATCTACCTGACTCTAAGTTCAAGACCTGGAACTGGGGACTCACACAACCGGAATGGCAGCTCCCCTGCATCTCTCATTTCCGCTTGTCACTTCCATTCTCACCTGCATCTCTCATTTCCACTTGTCACTTCCATTCTCACCTGCTGGTTCCTCTGTGCGGCACAGAGCATGGCCGCCGGGCTTCACACACTCATGTTCCACGACTCCCAGCAGAGAGATGGACTTTCTTCATTTCCTTCTGGGTGGAAGTCCCAGGGCGTGCTCTGATCACCGGGCTTATCTGCAGGGCTCACCTCTGGGCCAGTCAGCCTTGGCTTGGGCATCCCATGGCCACAGGGCCCACCTCTGCGTACTGAGAACATTTGCAAGGTCTAGCTTATGCTAGTCAAGACCGCCTGGAAAGGGACTCTGGGTCTCCTGGTACCCAGAATCCTCTCCCGGTTATACAACTTTACCTCTCTACCAGCTAGAAAAGGTTACTGCACCCTTTGGGACATTGATTTCTCCTATGGGAAGTGATCCTTCCCAATGTAGAAATTCATCTTTTGGAAATGTTCACAGTTCTTTTTTCCTGCTTTTCCTGGTTTGAACAGATTTACTTGTCTCTAACTCAGTAACTGACATCCCCTGGTATTATAGAGTGCCTTGTCCTACGAGGGTCTAGGCTGTGAAAGAGTGGGCTGATCTCTTCCTCCGGGATTATGGGGATGGGAAGGTATGTGGAGCCAAAGTAGAAAACAAACTAACATCTAATGCCAAGGCACTAAGTCTGGCGTTCCAGCGAGCTTCCTGTGTGGCTTTCAGTGAGAGGTTTTCTCTTCTGAACCTCAGCTTCACCCTCCATGTACAGGAGACACCACCACTGTACTTACTGGGCCCAGCAAAGAGGCGCCTGGTCTGTGGAGGAATCTGTCTAAGATCAGCTTCCCTTTCGGAAGCTGCCCCTCTCCCATCCCACCAAGCCCTCCATTTTCTCTGTAAAATGATGAAACTCTTCGCCTCCTTCCAGCTCTCAAGCTCTAAGGCTCCCGTGTCTATGCCCATGAAAATGCATGCCCAACCCTAGCCTCTTCCCTTCCCCCTACAGAGTTTCCTGGCCCTGCACAGCCACCTGAGCTGGCTCCCTGCCTCCCCTCCCTCTTTCCCCAGCCTCCCAGGGACTCACTGCCCCCAGCACCCCCAGAGGGAGCTCTCAGCAGCAGGCTCTCTCCTCAGGCTCTTAAGGTGGCCACACACTGGGCTAAATAAGCTGCTTACCAGCATGGGAGGGATGGCATTTAGAGTATCACATAATTTTTTTTAGCTTTGCTCTAAAAAGAAGCCGATTTGAGAATGTGTCTGGAAGATGTCCCTCTAATTTGGTGCTTGGGACTCTGCGAAAGTGGGGACACAGGGAGGGCTCTTCAGTGGCTCCTTTGGCGCTTCCTGATGGTTTAAAAATGGCATAACCTAGAATTCAAACTCAGTTCTATGTGACTCCAGAGCCTACACACGTAACGATTAGCTACACTACTGGGCTAGACCATGGACGTGGTGTTCCAGTTATCTGCTATGAGATGACATGCCACCCAAAGTGTAGAAACATAAAACATCCCTCATTACATTGTGAAGTAATGGAAGGAAGTTGGGCAGGGCACAATAGGGATAGGGTTCAGTGGGATCAGGGTGCGGTGCCTCGTCTCTGCTTTATGAGGTCCTCTGCTGGGAAGATTCAGAAAGGCCGGAGAGTTTAATGAAGATCAAAGAACTCCATTGGGCATGGAGTAAGCACTAGATTTTTTTCCCTTTCATTTTTAACATCTTAAATTCCAAGTAGTTTAAGGAAAAACAAAGACCATCAGATGAAGGAGGGTGGCTATTGCTGGAAGCTGAACGTGCAGCTCTAGGGACAAGAGCCGAGGGGAGGGATGTGCGTACTGGGGAGATTTCGGAACCACTCAACTGAAGAATCTGGAGCTAATCAATCCCTCTCAGCTCATCACGGCCTGGCAATCAGGGCTTCCCCTGCTCACCTGCTGCTCTGCCCTTCGGGAAGCTGCGTGAGCCAATCACGGGGCATTGTTCTCCCAGCTCTGCTTTTTGGAGGAGCAGTCTGGGGTACGCCAGGAGAGAACAGGACTCACAGGATCCCACACATGGGGTTTAGATCTGGACAGCCCAGTACAGCACCTTCATTTCTCTCATAAGAATAATTGGGGATGGAATGAGTTGGCCAAGGTCACAGAGAAGCCAGATTTGGAAAAAGGATGGGAGAGCTTTTCACCCATTCCCACTTACATTACTCACTCAACAAGTATTTGTTCCTAGGCAAAGGGCTCAAAGGCCACATCACATGCCTAGTCCTAAATTCTTTCCAATGCTTCATGCTTTTTTACCAAGGCTTTCTTCCAGTAGTAACTTTATTCGGGCCAGGATTGGGCCACGAAGGAGGTCTGTTGGCTCTCCATTCACCCCAACTCAGTCCTACATTCTCAAACCCTAGAAATTGCTTGGGACACCAGGAAATCGTAGATCCAATTGGAGTCAGTGGAATTTAGTTTATTTGAATTGACTTGAGCTGAATGAAATAGAATTACTAAACTAAATGGAAATAATTGAATTGAAATATAGCAAATTGGATTGAATCAAGATTAATTGAAATGAAATCAATTGAGAATGTATCCAATCAGGTGCTGGAAAAGATTTGGATATCACCTCCCAGACCCTGCTCATTGTACAATGGGAGGATTGAAGCTCAGTGGAGGGCGTGGTTTAATGGAAGGTCAGTGACTTTGACAAGGTCAAAAGAGCTGCGCTTCAAAGCCAGATCACCTAACTCCCAGACTAGCATTTATCCCACTATGCCGAATTTCCAGAATTGGTGCTGTCTGAGGCTGGCTTTCTGAAAAATAGGCCAAGAGTCAACAGAAATCAGCCAGTGAAGGAGATATGGAGAAATAATTCGGTATCCAATTTTAATAGCCTCTGTACTTTCTAATAAATAGCCAAGCGTGCCCTCCCTCCTCGGAGGTTGGCTTTCCATGGTACTTCCTGTCTGGGCTGCAGTGGGTACATGAAGAAAGAGAAGCCTAAACACTCGGAGCCTTGTGGCAGAAAGAATGGCAGGAAAGTCCTTCCCAGGTGATTCTCTATGAAATTGCATTTACTTTGGGAAGTAAACATGAATTCCAAATCATAAGATCATTGTGCCTGAAAGTCACAATAGCATTATTCCTTGAGCAATGTTTTGCAAATCTATTCGAACACACATGTGGTAACTGGGAGAGGTAGCATATTTAGTATCTACGAAGGCTTGTATGGAGGGTGCAAAGAAATATGGTTTAAACTTTAAAGGAAGGAAGTTGGATCGGTGGCCAATGTTGTTTTTAAAAATTGGCGTAAATTACTCTACTCAGGAATGTAAGTCTGAAAGTCTTTATAATGAGGAGGCATTATTCTTATGAGAAAATGTTAGGCAATTATATTAGTCTAGATCAGTGGTCGGCAAACTCATTAGTTAACAGAGCCAAATATCTACAGTACAATGATTGAAATTTCTTTTGAGAGCCAAATTTTTTAAACTTAAACTTCTTCTAATGCCACTTCTTCAAAATAGACTTGCCCAGGCCATGGTATTTTGTGTAAGAGCCACACTTAAGGGGCCAAAGAGCCGCATGTGGCTATAGAGCTGCTGTTTGCTATGGGTCTAGATTCATAAGGAAAAGGCAACTGGTAGCCCATGGACCTTTCACAACCCTTCTCTACCTGCAGGTGGTCACAAATGATCACCAGTGTCCCATAGACTAGACAAAGCTTCCTGATAACCTTCACAACACCTGGAGGCAGCAAGGCAGGCACCCTTGGCCTCATGTTACGAGGACAAACTGAGCCCTGAGGTTTTCAATAGTCACCTTTTGTCACGCTTTGAACCAAAGACCTGTGCCCCAAAGCCAGAGCTCCCCAAACCCTTTCAGATATCTCACAGGCTGGTGACTTCACAGCTGAAATCAATGTTGGCATTGTCATTCTTGGTTGTGTGGCATGGGGTGGGGCCTCAGGAAGTCCAGGATGACTCCAGTCCATCTCACAGACTCGGGGACACCAATGGGGCAGCCTCGGGAGTGTGTAATCTTCCTAATGAGCTGAGACATGTGGTTTTGGGTGCTGTTGCTGTGACATGGAGATATGGAGATAGCAGGCCGCAGGCAGGGCAGAATAATACACAGAGGGAGGCTGCCAGCTCCCCTGGCTCCAGGCCTCTCTGATGCCTGTGATCTCAGTTACCTCTTCCCACCAGGCTCCAGGACATAAACAGAAGTGAGGGCATTTAGGAGTAAATGGGCAGGACATTGGAAATAGGTTGTGGAACCAGGGTAGGTCCTCTCACCCTCTCCCCATCAAAGGTTTCACATGAAAATGAATCGGACTCAAGAAGATCCACAAAGGAGAATCTGGGAACAGGAGGGCCCACCTCAGGACTTGGCCTGTGACATGCATGGAAGTAGCCTTGGGCCAGCCACTAAAAGGCATTTCTTCGCTTTGGCTTAATTCCAGTTTTCATATTTACCCCAGTTCTAGGAACTGGGTAGTTTTTATTAATTCCAGTTTTCATACTTACCCCCAGTTCCAGGAACTGGGTAGTTTTTATGTTCCCTTGTGATCAAGTCCCTGCTTTGTACATGTTTCTGCCACTTGACTCTAATCATCATTCATGCCATGAATATTTAATCAGCACTGTTGGTGTGCTTCTGTTCTAAATTCTGGGGATATAGAGGTGAAAAGGTAGACATGTCTTTATGGAGATTATATTCTATGGGGAGACCAGCAAAAACAAAGGAAAGCTCACTGTGATATCAGGCAGCGGTGACTGTTAGGAAGGCAGAGCGAAAGCATCAAAGGTGTTAATCCAGCTATGCCTTCAGGGTGGGCCTCGGGGAGAGTGGCATTTGAGCAGAGTCCTGGATGTTCAGGAAGGAGAATTGTGGCTCTCTGGGAGAAAGTGGTCCAGGTGGACAAGGACACAGACAGAGATGGGGTCTGTGAGGTGTGTCAGGGAGTCATTCGGAGCCCAGCAAGTCTGCAGTGCAGTAAGGTTGGAGGAGAGTACTGGGAAAAGAGGTCAGATAGAGAGCTGGGCACACTTTCCTTTATAACCTTGAAGGCCAAGGTCAACTTGGAGTTCTCAGACCTGCCCGTGCTCTGCCAAAGTCCTCTGTTGTGGGTGGCATCTACCTGATGCTCCCCCCATGCACTTGCCCAGGGATCCAGAAGTAGGCTAGTTCCAACCTTTTCTCCCAGCCCCACCATGCAAGCCAGGAGCAGCAGTAATTCTGGAGGACTGTATGTTTTGTTTCGGCTGAACCAGCCCTGTGGTTCTTATTACTGCAAGATACTCTCAGCACTAACCATCAGAAAATGTTAAAAACAAAGAAAAAACAAAAACAATTTATTACTTACAGGTTCTGGAAATTACATGATGGCACACATGGTGTGACACTGAGAGATTGCAGGGAGAGGGAGAGAGAATGAGAGGGAGGGAGGAAGGGAAAGATGGAGGGAGGGAGAGAAGGAGGGAAGGAGGGAGGGAGAGAAAAAGAGAGGGAGGGAGGTGAATGAGATATGAGATGGGCCTGGTGTTCTGCTTTTATTGGGGTTGAGGGTGAAGGACAAGGGTTTCCTGGGCTCACTCTTTATTGGTGAATTTAATACATAAGAGAGGGAATTTAAAGTGCATGAAGAGGAAAAAAAAGAAGTAGTGTCCTGAATGGTCAGTTATTAAATTCAAGAAAAATCTATAAAACAAAGGGAAGGATGTTGGGGGTGGCAAGGTGGGACTGCTCCTTCTCTGGTCCAGCGTGACTGCATGCTCACTGAGAGCCCCCTTGAGATGGACACTTTTCAAAAGGAAAAGCCAGCTGTCTGGTTGACACCATAGGAGACACAGTGGTGTTTCATTCCTGGAATCCCCCTATATCCCTCCCCCATGACTGGGCTGCTGGCTCCTCTTTGTCCCTGTGGATCCACTAGTGTGTTGCCTTTGCTGCTCCCTCTGAGAATCTCCAGAAGTTCTTGGGAAACTGACTTTGCTCTAGTGAAATGAGAGCACTCTGTAATGGAGATTGGAATCAGAAAGAAGTGTGAATAATTGATGCGTTTTCTTCATTATTGTTGGTGGGCACAACTGGCCCCAACCAGCCTTTCTGGCTTATCCCCTGCCACCAGCTCTCTCCAGGCCTGAGTCTGCACACACAGTTCCCTCTGCCAGAACGAGTATCCCCCACTCCCTTCTAGTTAACAAACATCATCACAAGATGGCCTTGTTTGGAGGAAGTCTCTGGACAACCCCAGGAAGCCATGAAGCCCTCTGGTGGGCTCTCTGACACCTTGTGGCCCCACCCCCAATCTGTGTGACACTATAATCACTATCCCAACCCTGTTGTCCTCCAGCAGAGAGGGTCTTCCTCAGGGGCTGCCAGGGCCAGTGCCCCTCAGTGGTTAAAGGCTTCCTTCAACATTGCACTGTTTGGGCTCCAAATTTGGTCCTGCCATTTATACTAACTGTGTGGTTTGGGGGTAAATTCTTTAGCTCCTTGGGGCCTCTGTTCATCTCTAAAACTGGGATGGCAAACATACTTACCCATTAGGCTGCTTTAAGGTGATAATCACTATAAATTGGCCTCCTTATCTCTCCTTTTACCCCTTCTACATAGCAACCAGAATAAGTTAAAAAGAAAAAAAATAAAGTGCTGTCCCCACATTTTACACATGCTTATGATCTCTCTCTCATCATTCAAGTCTCCTCTCCAATGACTGCTCAGAAAGGCTTTTTGTGGCCCTGACATTTAAAGTAGGCTCTGCTCTCCCCCTTGCCAAAACTGGTTTGGCTTAGTGGATAGAGCATCAGCCTGTGAACTAAAAGGTCCCAGGTTCATTCCGGTCAAGGGCATGTACGTTGGTTGCGGGCACATATCCAGTAGATATGTTGGTTGCGGGAACATATCCTGTGCAAGAGGCAGGTGATCCATGATTCTCTCTCATTGGTGTTTCTAACTCTCTATCCCTCTCTCTTTCTCTCTGTAAAAAATAAATAAAATATATATAAAAAATAAATAAATAAAAATAAAATAAAGTAAGCTCTCCCCCTATCCAAGCCACTCTGCCCCGTTACCTTGCAGAGCAGTGAGCAGGGCTATTTAGAAGATCTCTCCAGTTCTACCCCCTTCTATGGTCTGGATAAGATGACACTTGGTTTCTTGTTGTTACATGGGACCCCGTGCTCCTTTCTGGCCAATGAGTTGTGAGCAAACATAACATTAGATATATTATGAGCATTTCGTTGCCAATTCCAGACTCTCTAGAGGTCTCTTTTTTTCCCTTGTGTGTGGTAACTGGCAGTACTCAGGATGCATCTCAATGAGAGAGGATGAGAAGAGAAACCCTTATCCTCCAGACCCATGATGCAGCATAAGCAACAATACATCTTAAGCCACTAAGATTTTGGGGGTGTTTGCTACTGCAGCATAACCTAGCCTCATCTGACTGGCATACCCTTTCTATTAATGATCGTGATCTATGAAAATTATAATTAATTATTCCTTAATGTCTACTCTCCTTTCTTCTATAGCAATAGAACTCTTAATTACTATAGAAGAGATCTTTCATTTTAAATGAAAGACTGGTCGCACAGGATAGAGACTACATTTTCCAAGCTTCCTGGCAGGTGGTATCATCATGTCACAGCACTGGCCAGAGAGATAAGAGCCGAAGTGAGACTTGCCACGTCTGAGTCTCACTCTGAAAGAGAAAGGTGTGCCCTTTCCTTCCTCTGGCTAGACGATGGAAATGAAGATTCCATCTTTAACTGCATAGACAGATAAAACGCCCTAGTGATTGCAGAGCAACAAGAAGGAAGGACCAGTTCCTCTGACATGTGGAATCATCATGCCAGCTCTGGGTCCTGATGACTGGGCTGTTATGTGATTAAAAATAAACACTGTATCTTATATAGCCTAATGTTATTTGGGTTTGTTATGATAGCAATCAAGTCTCTTTGCTCACCCACGTCTTGCTCCAAGTTATCTTGCTTATTTATTCAATTGATTAGTATCTGTTCTCCAACACACACACACACACACACACACACACACACACACACACACACGTTCTATGAGAACAGCAATTGTTTCTGTCTTATTCATTGCTGTATCCACAGAACTTAGCTGTGTCTGTCGTAGAGTAAGTGCTTAAAAATATTTGTTGAATAATAGAGTGTAAGTGATATATGGTAATTACTGAATAAATCATTATTAGTGGTTATTAGATATTACTTTTCATTATATCTCAGAACGGACTTTTCTACTGTCCATCATAAAGATTTGATAATGTGACAGTTCCCGGGGCTTCTGGTATTTCTCCTGCTTGGAAAAACATTTCTTTTGTACCCAATTCCTTCAAGGACGAGTTCTGGATACATGTCAGAGGCATCTAAATGTTACAGCTGGAAGGGATATCAGTGGTCACAGGGCATGGAGCTCGTTTTGAAAGCGTGTAAACAAGCGCAGAGAGGGGAGAGAGCTTGTATCTGTAGTCAATTTGGGCTGTTATAACAGTACACCATCGATCCGATACTTATCAACGACAGAGATTTGATCCTCACAGTTCTGGAGGCTGACAGCCCAGGTTTCAGTGTCTGTTGAGGACTGCCTCCTGGGGCAGACTTCTGACTTCTTGTACTGGCATTTGATACAAAGAGGGCAAGAGAGTTCTCTAGGGTCTCTTTTCTAAGGACACTGATCTCATCTCTCAGGACTCCACCCTCATGATCTAATTACCTCCCAAAGGCCCCACCTCCCAATATCTTCACAAGGGAGAGAGGGGGAAGCTGTGTTAGGGTTTCAACATATGGAATTTGGGGGGCTACAAGGATCCACCTCCATAACAATCTGTTGCAAGTCACACAGTTAGTGAGAGGAGAGTCTAGAATACAGGATCCTTGCCATTCTCTCAGTGTCCTTATTGTCACAAGACATTCCAGTTTCTCTCGGGGAAGTTACTCTTTGATCATGCTTCTTAATATTTCCTGCATTGAGATTGATGGACATTTGGAACCAAGAAGGCTGACAGAAGAGCACTTAGACGTGAGGTAGGTCGCTGCTTAGTTATCCATGTGAGGACACTGAGGCCCAGAAAGATGAATGAACTTCCCTGATCACACTTGGCTACTTAGAAACATTGGAGGAACTTGTGGCGTTCTCTAAGGAATGCTGCCCAAAATGGGAGTGGGCAGTTTGGGAAGATAAAGACTCCAATGCCCCAGGAGGTGGTTCACCAGGGGCTGGACACCAGATAGCAGGGCTGTGGGTGAGAGGCTCAGGGATCATGTGTGTTTCAATAAGATCTTCTGCCAACATGGAGAACAAACACAATGCAACACAATAAATATAACATACAATAGCATCTAATGCAATAAAATCAATTAAGTGGCTCGCATCTCCTTTTCTAATTTTTTCTTCATTAAGTTCAGGAGAAGTGAAGGAGAAACGAGAAAAAGAATCCCTACTATAGAGTAGGTGCCCAAGAAATGTGCTTGAAATTAGTGATCTGACCCCATCTAGCTCCTCTTCTTTCTCTGATTCCCACTGACTGACCCCTTAGAGTTTTAGACAGTTAAGTGTTTGGAGGGATCTCCAGCATCATGTCCTCTAGCAGTTCCTAGAAGATTTGATAAACAAATACTTTGTTCTTAAAAAATGCTTGTCTGATCAAATACAGTGCAAGTTAACATATTAATGGTTCTGAGCTGCCCATGGTAAAAACAAATAAACCTTGTTAGACTTCTCAACCCCATATTTCTCCAACAATTCTCAAACATACAATTTTTTATCATGGAATCCTTTTTACAATTTATCTTGCAACCCATGAATATGTCAGCAAACACTTTGGAAACAGTGGTCTAGCCCAGACATGGCATTTGTGCCTGGAAAAGCAGGCACTCAGAGAAGGGGGACCTGTCAGAGCCAGGACATGAACCCAGGTGTCTAATCTCGAGTCCTCTGCACGCACCGTGCTGCTCTGTGAATGAGACAGCGCGTTCCTGAGACAGTGCCGAACGGCCCATGTTTCATTTTAACGGCTCCTCTGCCAATGGATCTCGTCACAGAAATATGTGACCAAGACAATGTGTTGTGAAATGAATGGATTTACAAACCAGGGGACCGGCCCTGTGCCCTGCTCATTAGGAACAATTTGCATGCGGAACGTCAGTGTGACAGGCCCAGTGAGGGATTTGTTCAGCTCATTGAGAGTAATGGAGACAAGGAATTAATCACTTGAACAGTGCCGTGCCTTGCTTCCTCCGCCCCAGCATGCATGCCCACCTAGCGGAACCTGATCTGGGGGCACTCTCTTGCTCTGATCCCCATGCCCTGCCCCTGCTCTCACCTTATTGCTCAGGGTCAGGCCTGAGGCTTGCATCTACCCAGCATGGACCAACTACATGAGCAACTCAGGTGTCAGTTGCATTTTTCTTCAGAATCAGAGGTGGCATCCAGGCAGGCTTCTACCAACTCACGTGGGAGCCCTACCTGTACTTGCTCCCTCCTTAACTTCCCTCCACTGCCATGGGAACAGCCCCACCACCCGCCAGTGACCACGCCCCTTGCCTGTGGTCTACCTGCCCATGTCACTGCACCATCACTTTTTGCTTCACATGGGCTTTGTAGAGAGGATAGTAAGTTGCTATGAAAACACAGATTTGAGTTCCTACTATCGACTTAACTACATGGATTGGGGACCTCAGTGCTTCCAGTTATAAAATGAAACAATGGGCCAGACGTGCCCCTAAGGTGATTCCTTCCATGTTACTCAATGATCAACTCCTGTTTACCAGGTTTAGTCAAACGCATTCGCAGACAGTTTGTATTTTTATGGAGCATCACTGGGAAAGAGCAACATTTATCTCCAAAGACTGGCCCCATTGCGATGCAACTCAGGCACTGTGATGCCCTGTGGCTAGTCCTCACAAACAAGCCCCTGACTTTGTTTCAGAGCTCAGATTTCTAATCCAGGTCTGCTGTTCTCAACTGCAGAACCTGGAGCTACTCTCTTATACTCTGGAACCTCAGTTTCCTCCTTGGGAACCCAGGGGTAATAAAATGACCTCACGGAGCTGACAGTAGGAGAAGGTAGGACCCTGGTTGGAAGAGTCAGCCATGAATTTCCAACTGCTCTACAGGCAGGTGGTGCTTCTTCCCAGTTCTCTGAGGCAGGCAGGCATAGGAGCATCTCCTGAGAAATGGAAGTGCATCCCATTATCTTTCCAGGCAGCAGCCTGCCATAGGGCTTTGGGAACAAAGGGTAGCTCAAGAAGCCTGAGCACTTGAAAGCAGCAAATTGTTCAGCCTGCAGTGCAGAGCACAATTTTTTATCCAGAGATGGCAAAATTGGCCCCGGAGTAACTTGATACCGCCGGCTGTTGTCTCACAAATGATATATTAGCCTGGGCTGCTCTGAGCTCAGAAGTTTGCATACCGCCCAGGGCCCCTCTCTTCAGAAGAGACTCCTGGCTCCCCAGGGAACGACTCTCTGGAGATGGATGGCAAAGCTCTGTTTGTCCCGTGACACTTTCCTGGCAGCTCCGTTTTTTACTGTGTCCTAAGATTGTTCCGTCCACCCACGTGGATTGGTTAGAGAGGAACAGGGCTTTCTGGTAAGAGGGATGGATGAGTTAGACTGTGTCCGCTAAAGAAATAACGTGTGTGTGTGTGTGTGTGTGTGTGTGTGTGTGTGTGTGTGTGAGAGAGAGAGAGAGAGAGAGAGAGAGAGAGAGAGAGAGAGAGAGAGAGAGAGAGAGAAGCACATCAACTATAAGTAATTTAGAATCCAAACTCGGCCATTTATCATTTCTATAAACTTGGGAAAATTGTTTACTTGTTTCAGCCTCTCTTTCCTCTTGTAAATGCAATAAATATGTAATAGGATCAAAAGATGAAATGCAGGTTGAGACTTAAGCTCTATGTGCAACACATTATAGGGTTTTACCTGGTACCAGTGATTTTTCTTCCTTATAAAGAGGGCAAAAGGTCACCTAAGCCACTCAAATAAATTCAATTAATATAAATAAATAAATAAATACATACATACATAAATAACTCCAGAAGCTTTCAAAGTCACACTCACTCTGTGTGGCACCAAGGGTACTCCATAATCAGACTCTAACTGTCCTTCTCAGTGCTCATTCTCATTACTCCCACCTCCTCCCCAGTAGATTCATCACTATAATGGTGATAGATTGGAATATTTTCTGGCAAATAGCCATTCCCCTCCCTTTCCCCCTGGGGTAGAGGATGTCCTGCTCCATTTGCTGTGTGCTTTGCTGTGGCCAGCAGAAGGTGAGGAGAGAGGGATGTGACATAGTCAGGTTTTAAGTGTGCCTGTGCCATTTGCCTTCTTCTCTTGAGGTTCTATGAACCACCATGAGAAGAACAGGCCAAAGTGGCTGCTAATTTAGGGAGAATGGAGACGCATGTGGAGGAGACAGGCACCAAGCAATGTCTGGAGTATGAATGCAAACACTTTAAAAGCTTGTTGTTATAAGTGTTGAGTTTGGGGTGGTTTGTTATGCAGCAATTTGTAGCAGTAGCTAGCTAATACATAACCAACTGATTATTCTGGAATTTTTGCTTATAGTGACCCATCCATCTGAGATAGTCTCTTTCTCTCTATTCATCATATCTGCATGTCTGAAGCATACTGCTAAGAAGATGCGAACTGGAAACAAGAAAACCTGGGCTTGAAATCCTTTTCGGCTCCTTACTAGCTTTGAGGAATTATTAGCTTTTCTATATGTCAGTGTTCTCAAGTGTAAAATGAGATTGATAATAGTTATTCTTATAGGCTGTTGCAAGGATTCAGAATATCATATAGGTAAAGCTTGGCACTTACTCTGTGCTCGGTAAGTGTTTTTTATTTTATTACATGTTTTCTTAAGTAACTTTCCAACAACTTCTTGCGACAAGTTCTATCATTATCACCCTTTCCCAGATAAGGAAACTGACTTTCCAAACAGTTAATTTACTTTTCTTACAGTTATTAAGTGGCAAGAGAGGGAGGCATGCCAGGCTGCTGGATCCATAATCTGTACTTTTGCCACCATATTATTTTGTTTGGATGCTCACAGAGATTTCTTTCAGTTTCCCTGATCAGAAATATAAGTGTCAGAGACCTAAATAACAGAGATCTCATTTTGGCCCAGCATTTTCTGAAGTGTGAGACCTGCACTGTTGATGGTCCAAGAGGTGATTTAGATGGAACAAGACACAGAAAACACTGAATCATATTGTGAGAAAGTCATTTCCTACTCAATTATCTTTAAATGTCAAGGGGAAAAAATCTTCATTGGGTGCTAATGTCTTTAACACTTCTAACATGTGCTAATCTCCCCACTTCCATCCTTTATTTATAACCAAGTAAGAGCAGGCTCCAAGCACAGAGCCTCTGATTAGCAACAATATCCTGTTAGAATTTAATTTACGGTGATATGTTTTCATTATTATTATTACTGTTGTTGTTTTTGCTGTGATTTTTTTCATTGTCTTCTATTTAAAACATGTACTTCTGCCTTTCCATTTTCTTATGGTAATGTAAAGTCCCCCGTAACATGTATTTATTTAACTAAAAATGTTGATTTAAGAAAAATAAGCTGGACTAATGTGTCTTAGTGGTTGAACATTGACCTATGAACCAGGAGGTCCTGGTTCGATTCTGCGTCAGGGCACATGCCCAGGTTTCTGGCTCAATTTCCAGTAGAGGGCATGCAGGAGACAGCCAATCAATGATTTTCTCTCATCACTGATGTTTCTATTCCTCTCTCCTTCTTCCCTTCTCTCTCTCAAAATAAAAACATATTTAAGAAAAAAAGAGAAAAAGAAAGTTAAGTAAAATAATCATATAAGTGGTCTATGAATAGTGAAGATCATGAAGATGGTAGCTGAATGACAGTGTTTAGCAAATACCTCTTATGAAGAGTTTTGCGTTTTGCTTTTGTCAATATGTTTGGAAGCCTTTCTCTTGCTCCCCACCTTGACCCTGTATGTTAGTCTCCATAGAAGTTCAAATAACTTAACTGTTATAGCTCTAACTATAACAGACTCAATATTTGAAATGAAAATATTGAGCCTGTTAGTTTGAGATAATGTAGCCCAGGAAAGAATATACTTAACTGGCTGAAACTGGTTTGGCTCAGTGGATAGAGAGTCAGCCTGTGGACTGACTGAAAGGTCCCAGGTTCGATTCCAGTCAAGGGCATGGACCTTGGTTGGGGGCATATCCCTAGTCAGGGATGTGCAAGAGGCAGCTGATAGATGATTCTCTCTCATTGATGTTTCTAACTCTCTATCCCTCTCTATTTCTGTAAAAAATCTATTAAAAATATATATTATATTAAAAAGAATATACTTAACTGGACAGCAGGACCCCTGGGTTAGCTCCTTGTGTCTGCCACCCGTGAGCTGTGTGACCATGAGCAAATGCTCCATCTCTCTGAGCCCAGGAGCCACCTTTATAAAATAAGGAATGTTAACTAGAGGATCTCTATGGTCCTTTCCAATTCAAAACTGTGAATATCTGCAATATTATTTGTTTTAAAAGAATCACTTTACCATTGAGAATTTTTAGTGTTTTTATAATAAACCCCCAGAATCAAGGGCAACACATAATTGCAATAAAAAAGTTCATTAGCATATTCTGATCGTTTTTGATCATTTTTGCATGTATTAAAATGAAACATTTGGTAAAAATTAAACATTATATGCAAATTAGTGCAACAAGCCTACTTCTGGAATAATAACACATTATCTTCTTTATAATATATGTGAGTGGCTTCTTTATTTTCTCTAGCACACCGTAGCTATTAAGTCAGCATGTTGGAAGTTTACCAAGAAAGTATAACAGAGGATCCAATCTTTCACTTGCATAAATCCCAGAATTCCATCTGTAGAAAATTGTACACTATTAATAGATGACAAGACTGTCACTAGGATGTTCATTTATAATGTTATCACTGGGACCTAATGATCATTTAGGACATATTTCAGGAAGTGCCATAAATTTTTATTTTGTTAGTGCTATAGCAGAAAAGTTTTGCACTGGAAAAGTACTCCTTAAGTGGTATTGCATTTTTCTCTCATGTATTTTTTCCTTCTTTGATTTTATAAATTAAGAACTATATAATTTGGATATTTAGCTGGAAGGAAATTTAAGGATCTTTTGTTTTGATGCCTTTAGATTGTAAGTGAAGAAATCTTGACCTAGAGATTCTAGAACTTGGTCATGGCTGCATAGTTGGTGGTGGTTTTCAGATTAGATTCAACCCCTGGTTACTTGTTATGTATTTATGTATGTATTTCAACATGTATTGGTATGTAAGATACAAATGCAGGGTCTATAAGTATTTATGAAAATATAACAACAGTCATGCATGTTGCTTTATCTCCAAGGTCAATTCTGGAGAATCATGACATTGGTCAGATTTCTCATTAATCTCATGGTTCTACTTTTTCCCTGACCTCTTTCTGAACCACCTACCCCAGCCAAATGATCATCTTTTCTCAACATTGCCAGAACTTACTGCCCAAGCCACTTTTTTGGGGGGGTGGGGGGAATAATTGTGCTTCACTGTAACATTGCTTGAACTTTTAATTCAGGTAGATTTTGTCCCTTGCAGTAGATTGCTCCTTCCTTGAGGAGTAAGACTGTTCTCTCCTAGGATTTCTATGCTTCATGGAACCTAGACCAGAACCAGAAGGTAGAATAACTAAAATGCAAAGAAACTTAAACATAAAGGAGCCCAACTTACTACTTTTACTGAAATTTGTGATGTTTCTCAGATTGCACAGCTAGTTGAAGATTGGGTTCTAATAAATATATACAGCCTTCTGATGTTCATTGTATGAAACAATGAGTTGATACCAGAGATAGGTGTTCTGTATATTTGTGACTTTGAGGTAATTTTAAAAGTATGCTAGCCCTGTTTCATTAAAATAAAGCTTAACATCAGGTTAATAGATTATGTATATATTTGACTATGACCATGTAAATAATGATATGTTAGCAAATAGTCTGGGAAATTCATGGCCATAATTCCCCAGGCTTCATAAATGCAGAGTAACTGGGTCCTTCACAAAGTTGAGTCTCCAGATGGTCTGGAGTGTAGGCTCCAGAAGCAGTTAAGAACTTTTAGACCTGAGACCATGTGAAGACAGGTCAATAGCACCCACCTCCTTTCCTAAGTGTCCCAGTCTACACAGAGACCCACTATCCTCCTCAAAGGTGCACAGTAAGATGTGACAGGTTATAAACTTGGAACCACCTGGGGTTGACTCCTTGCTCCCCTCTACTAGCTGAACAACTTTAGACAAATTAATTAATTTAAAAATTTTTTTTTCATTTATTTCAGAGAGGAAGGGAGAGGGGGAGAGGGAGATAGAAACATCAATGATGAAAGAGAATCATCGATTGGCTGCCTCCTACATAATGCCCCCCAACCCCTGACTAGGGATTAAGACCACAACCTGACATGTGCCCTAACTGGGAATTGAACTGTAACCTCTTTCTTCATAGGCAACACTCAACCACTGAGCCACACTGACTGGGCAAATTAATTAGTTTTTATAAGCTTTATTTAATTTATAAAATAGATCTAATTATACCTACTTCATAGAATTGTTGTAAAAACTTAGTGAAGTATTATAGACAATTAGTTTTCATATGGTAAGTGATCAATAAAGAGTAGCTATTAATAATAGCATTCACAATTATAATATTTAAGCAATATGCTAGGAAAGCAAGACCCTTATTGCATCTTATAGCACTAATTATGAGCTGCTGTCTTATACTGTAACCGTATTAATAGTCTTATCCTCTCTGGACTATAAGTTGCTTGAGGGGAAATGTATCTTAATCACATTAAAGATATCAAAATTAAGGCACAGAGGGAGTAATGATTCAGACAATCATTCCCAAGAAATCCTAAAATTTGAATAGTATAAACTGCTATGGATATTTTTTTTAGATTTTTAATTCAAAAAAGTTTATTACTCCTTTACTTATGAAATCACTGTGACCAGTTTCTTCTTATTTAGTACTAGAGGCCCAGTGCATGAAAATTCATGCACTGGAGTGGGGGGGGGTCCCTCAGCCTTGCCTGTCCCCTCTCACAGTCCAGGAGCCCTCAGGGGCAGGAAGTAACCCAGTGATCAGGGGAAGGTGATGCCCCATCACACCTGTGCTGCTGCCACTGTCAGCAGCGCAAGCCTTGACTGGCCCTTGTTACTTGAGCCTCGGGCGGCCCTGGGTGGCTGTAGGCTGAGGGTACTCTGGAGGCAGGTACGCCTGTTGCCCCAAGTGGGGCTGAGGGAACTGGGCGCTGCCATCTTGTGTCTGTGGGTACCACCATTTTTTGAGGGTGTGACAATCAATTAGCACAGTGTTTCCCAACCTTCTCTCATGATGAGAATCACCTGGTGGAGTTGTTAAAACACAGATTCCTGAATCCCAACTAAGAAGTGCTAAACTAGAATTTTTGAGAACATATAGGTAAAATTGCATACCTAACTTAGTGCTCTGTATATAAAATCTGTCTTAGAGCACTAGTTAAGTATACAATTTTACCTATATGTTCCCAAAAATTCTAGTTTAGCACTTCTTAGTTGGGATTCAGGAATCTGTGTTTTAACAACTCCACCAGGTGATTCTCATCATGAGAGAAGATTGGGAAACACTGAATTAGCATATTCCCTCCTTATTGACTGTGGGCACCTCCATCTTTGTGATGGTATAAGGATTAATTAGCATATTCCCTCTTTATTAGATAGGATGATATTTCAAGGCCCTTTGTACATGGGCACAGTCTACCCCTTCAGTTTCATCCCAATCCTTGCCTCAACATGAAGAATATAGTTCAGACCCTCTGGTTTTCTCCCATTTCCTGAAAATGCTCTGTTGTTTTCTTCTTCCATGCTGTCCTATTTACCCTCTCTTCTGCCTAGAGAAATAAAATTTACTACTCAAGAATCAGCTTTGAAACTTCTCCAGCTGCATCAGTAAGATGGGAATGAAAACAATGGACTTGCTGTTTTATATACATATTTATTTTTTACTTATATCATAGAGGAAGGGAGAGGGAGAGAGAGATAGAAACATCAGTGATGAGAGAGAATCATTGAAAGGCTGCCTCCTGCATGCCCCATACTGGGGATCAAGCTCACAACTGAGCATGTGCCCCGAGCGGGAATCAAATCCTGACCTCCTGGTTCATAGGTCAGTGCTCATCCATGAGCCACACTGGCTGGGCTGGTCACCATGTTTTGAGTCCTTATCTGTGCCAGGCACCTTGTTCTTAGAAGTCTCACCATGTTCCCTGATTCTGTTGTCACAGTTGTTTTGTTGATTGTGTGGCTTGTAAATCTCTGTCTACCTGTCATCTTCCCAGCCAAACACGACTATCTCAGGGCAGGGCAGAAACCAAGATCTAGCTATGTGTGCAGAGCTCAGGCTGACCCTTGGGTAGGTTCTCAGCCACTATCTGCTGAGTAGGTATGGTTTGGGTAGTAATTAATGAGTGTTTGTTGGATTAAAATACTGCAGATAAAATTCAAACATCAGGTTGGAGGTTGGGCTCATGACTCTAAATTCCTTCCAATGTAAGATTTGGTGATCTAGCTACCCCCATGTTCACATAAATCCCCTGATGTTGGGGAGTATGAATAAAAAGCAGAGACTGAGATCTCATGCATGCTTGAGCTCCCAGACATCCTCATCCAACAAAGGCCTGGACCTGGTTTCACATGCAGCCACACATCTGGAGCTATTCCTTCCGTTGCCTTGGCAAAACCCCTGTGGCTTTTCAGCAGACAGTGCTTGAGGGTATCTATAAATAATCACGCAAATGTGATGCCACCCAGCCCCTCGGGTTAAAGATAGACACTGGATTAGCTCCAGGGAGGAGGGAACAAGTGATTCCCAACTCTGAGAAATTGTTATGAATTCCATTCTCTGTGTGAATATGTATAGTGGATGTTTCCTTCCATAAGGATACCAAAATAGCAATTAACTCAAGGCTAATGTTATAGCTGCTACTGTCTTCCCTGCTTAATTTCTCCCCATCTGGATCCTGACACAGATGCCAATGTGTCTAAATGTATGTGTCGAATGACAGCTCTCTCCACACCTGTTCTAAGTATACCTGTCCTGCCCTCTGCTTCCCACCTCTGCTTCCCATTGATGGGGAAGGTGTCACATGAGTTACAAGCACACTGTATGCTTCAGTTTTATATCTGAGATTTCAGTGGGAAGGACTGACCTTTGACTTCAGTCAGAACTAGTCTGAGGCCTTGCTTCACAAATGACTAGCCTTGTGGTTTGGGGAAAGTTGCTGAAACTGTTGAGTCTCATTATCTTCTATATTTGTAAAATGGTGATCATGTTGTTTACCGGAGAGTACACTGGGAAGATTTCATAAGGTGTTACCTACGTAAATTGTCTAGCCCATCAGTAGACTCTGGGTAAAATAACTCATCTTCTTCTCACCTCATAATCTTACTTTATAGACCTCTGGAGTTGAAATGGACATTAGTGATTATCTGGTCCACTGCTTGCATTTAATAGATGAGGAAATTGAGGGTTGGAGTGGTAAATAATGTGTTTCAGAGGTGTCAGAAGAGTAAGAGATTGAGCTTAGACCAGGATTCATGAGTACTGCCTTCAGAACCAGAGTCCTTCCCAGCATCATTCATTCATTCATTCATTCATTCGTGCAAGTAGTAAAGATATGAAAATTGACAGATAAATGTAACCGTAACCATTCCCAAAGGTGCTCCCAAATTGGCACAGAAAAATCTAATATTAGCTAACATTTTTTAGTTCTTTTTATATTCCACTAAGTGCTGGGAATTATTTTAAGCCCTTTATACACTTATATCCTTTCACTCTGATCTTTCCGACTTTACCTATGAGATAAAACTGAGGCACAGGGAGCTTCACTGGTTTGTACAAGTTTATACAGCTAGTAACTGGTTGTTATGGGATCTAATTCAGGCACTTATTCCCAAATTCATGCTCTTAACCCTCTTTTGATGTCAACCAGTGATTTTAATAGGACATTCCTGGAAAGCAGGGGGATTATAGAAGTTCCACCTTCAGCTACTCTAGCCACCCAGTGGGAGTCAGGGAAGGCTTCCTGAGGGGCTGATTTGGGGAGTGACGTTGTCCATCTAAGGTTTTTAATAATATAAGATGTCATTATCTCCTTAGGTACCAGTTTGATTGAATTACACATGACCAGGTAGAAGACTCCAAGTGAGTTACAGAAACACAAAGCAGAGGAGGCTTCTACCTTGGGTTTGGTAGAAATTTACAATTTTCTGAATTTATAATTCAGAAAACACTTTCACACATTTTTTTTTTTTTACAGAGCTACACAGGACCACTTTTGTGATGTGGATAGGATGTGGGTTATAATTCCAGTTTTACAAATAAGGAAAGCTAGACTCAGAGTTGACAGCTTTGCTCAAAGATGCTAATAAGCAAAATTATAGAAGAACTGGGAGTAAGATATGGTTCTCCTAGTTATTAGCAAACTTCTTTCCTTTACTAGGCTTCCCCCATCCTTTTTTTTTTTTAAGCTTAAAAATGAAAAAACGTCAATAATTTAGAGAAAGGGATAACTAGTCTGCTCATCACACTGCCTGTCCAAGCATTAGAATCAGGGGTTGTGTAGGGTTTGGTATGGTTCTTACTTTCATACAGATCTCCACGAAATCCTCAAACAAGAACCTTGCAAGGTAGGCTGAAGTGAACGGACTGTGCTGCCTAAAGAGTGGGGCTATAGAGAATGATAGACCTGAATTCTTGCCCTGGGAGAAAAATTTACCAACCCTATAGTGAATGTGAGCAGGAGGAAAACATACATAAGCCCATCATTTTTTAAAAAGAAAATGTGCTTTGGATCATACAGAGGTTCCGCTCTATGTGACAAGGCGGTGATAACAGTATCTGTTGGAAGCCTTTTAAAAGATAACCATACCACTCTGATCACCCAGCACATCAACCCCAGTGGCCTCTGGCAGCATATCATTCTGGAGGCACCTTTCTGATTGGATGAGTCAGCGATGAAATGGATCTATAAGTAGAGTAGACTGCTTTGTGAGTGTTGGGCTATGTGAATGGTTTAGATTACATTACCATCAAATGGTTCTCAACAGCTTCTGGGTCACTTATTCCTTTGTGAATATGATGGAAAACCAGGGTCCTTCTCTTTAAAAAAAATGTATGTAAGCACATACATGTGAAATTTTTAACATATTTTCAAGGAGTCCCTGAGGCCTAAACAGACCACCCTGAGGCCTAAACATAGGCCCTTTAGTGATCCACAGACAAAAGTTAAAAATCTTAGTTTTTTGATTGCTTAGTTACACTTAAGAGGCATTATTGTAACTTTGCATGAACAGCAATTGCCTTTCTTATTGTTATGCCTTCAGAGACTAGGAATATGTAAGTATTAAAAAAGCCTTTGATTGAGCCCTGGTCAGTTTTCTTAGTGGTTAGAACATCATCCTGCAGATGAAAGATTTGCTGGTTTGATACCTGGTCAAGGGCACATACCTCGGTTGCAGGTTCAGTTCCTAGCCCTGGTTTGGGGTGTGTAGGAGACAACGAATTGATGTGTCTCTCATTTTGATGTTTTCTTCTCTCTTTTTCTCCTGCCTCCCTTCCACTCTCGCCAAAAAATCAATGGAAAAAATATCCTTGGGGAGGACTAAAACACACACACACACACACACACACACACACACACATATACACACACACACACCACACACACACAACCTTTGGTTGAATTAAACTGAACTGTAATATATTTAAGTATGAGTTAGCTATTACTGCATAGCAAACTACCCAATAAGATAATGGCTTAAAACAATAGCCATTTATTTAGCTCATTGTTCTGCAGGTTATCAATTAGTCCTGGACTCAGCTAACTACTTCCTTTGGTCTCAGGTACATTTCACCACATGCATGGTCATTTATGAGTCACCTACAAGTTGATTTTGTTGACATTTTGGCTGGAATTTTTATATATTTGGGGCCTTGACTGGGTCAGCTGTGTTGACTCACCTGTCGTCCGCAAGTTCACATTGTGGAGACAAGGAGAAACATACCTTCAGGCTCCACGTCACTTGGCTAGTTTCCAATGCCAAGGACACCCTGACTTCCCCAGATCTATTTTGCACTGTCCCTTCAGGAACAACACTGGTAGTTGACCCTTATTAAGTCCCCTGCTTCATATTGTCTTCTCTTTGCCCTCAGCTAGAACAGAGCAGAATCATTAATTCACAGAAATGTACTAATGACTCAGACCTTTACCGCTTTCCTTGCTGTCACAGAGTCACTTACATGTGGATGCCATGGAGGTTAGCACTCCAGAGGAGGTGGGCGGTTGAATGGCCACTGGGATAAAAAGGAAGCCATTGATTGCAGAGGGAAATGGCGGAAGATCTGGAAACATTAAATTAGCCAATTGGAGTCCTTTACTGAAGCTCTGACTGTATGTGAGGGCAATGTCCTCACCTTTCTAGGAATTTATGGGGAAGAAGATAGCCTGGAATTCCTGGAGATCAGGAGAGGGAAGTCTGAAAGCACTGATACTTTGGGTAACACTATTAATGTGATGAATGTATAGCAAAGAGAGATAATACACTGGGAGTCTTCTGCCCACCCCTCCTCCTGACCAGAACAGAGCTCCCTCCTAGAGCTCCCCTGGCCTCTACACAAGTCCCTCTTCTCTACTCCAGTTGCCTATTTCATTGGCCATGTTTTTCACGGAATGTAAGTTCGATGAGGTAGATACCACATCGGTACTGCTGTCATTCTTATATGCCTAGCATATGGCAGGGATCCAGGATGTAACTGTTTATCAATTTACTCACAACTCTCTATTATAACTAACTAGAGGCCCAGTGCACAAAATCATGCGCAGGCAGTGTCCCTAGGCCTAGCCTGCGATCAGGGCCATCTTCTGCCTGCTTGCTAGTTCCCAGTCCTGCTCTGCTGCCACCCCCAGGTTCACTGTGGTTCTCTGATCACAGCATGGCCCCACTTCCCCAGAGCCTGCAGGCCAGGGGGAAGAGGTCGGTCATTCTGTCCACTCTCCAGTCCCCACCCACCCCGTACCACTCACCTCTGTTTGCTGTGGTTCCCTGTTTGCTGTGATTGGAACCTGCGGGCAAGGGGTGGGGGTTTTGGTGGAGGGACTGAGAGGTGGTCAGTGAACCTCATGGTGGCTGGTCGCACGGTCATTCTAGTTGTTACACTTATGGTCACTGGCCTTTTATTAAATAGGATACTGTATAAGAATCTGAGGAGAGAAGAAGAGTAACAGGTCTAAGATGCAATGCTTAGATCTGTTTCCCCATCATTCCACAGTCATCCCTAGACATATCCCATATATAAGAGTCTGTGCACTTTCTGGTTTAACTTCAAGGCCAGGCATTTTTAGGAGCGGTTAGACTGCTTATGACAGTTCTATCAGAATGCAAGCAATTTTAATGTAGGTGGGAAAACAATGATGATAATCATAATAATCATTATAAAAGCAATGTGTTGTTCTTTTCCACTCTTATTAACCTGGATTTTGTTTAAGAGGTTTCCAATTAGCTTCTTGTATCTGCACAGTTAACCTTTTCTGAGCGTTTCTCTCCAGGCTCTCTCTCCCCAAGCCCTCAGCCCACATTTTGCCCTCGGAGTCTCGCAGGCATAGCTGGAACCCGGCCTCCTGCACAGCTCCTGAGCATGGGATAATTGCAATATAATTAATGAATTAAAAAGAATGAAATGTTTTAAGTGCTTTCAATATTCCCCTTTCTATAATTAGCTACAGGAAACATGTTCATTAACAATCTTGTGCTGACAGCCCCCAGGCTCTGGATAAGCTAGCTCAGCTTCCACTAACAAAGTGAATGGATGACCTCTCTGTCTCATGCCTCCAAACTCAATGGTGGAGAGGATAGGCCAAAGCAGGGCCATCATCTGGCTCCCTTCTGACCTTCAGTCTCAGCGCACCTGGACTAGTCTCCTTTGCCAAGGACATTCTCTCTGTCCGTCTCCCCAGGGCCTGTCTGACACTGTCCCTCAAAAAAGCACAATGCTAGTTGGCCTCTGTGAAGCCTCCTATGACTCGTATTGTCATCCATTTGCCCTCAGCTAGAAAAGAGTGGACTTTTTCATTCATGGTATATTAATGACTCTCGAGTTTTTTAGTGCTGTGCCTTGCATTCAGGGGTAACATCATCTATGATGGGGATCCTGAGGTTATATCTGGCATAGATGCCTGGGGCTTAATTTTACTTGACCATTGGGAGGAGATAGTTTTATTAAGTGAAAAATTGGCATCTTGTGGAATAGAATTCAAAATGCCCATGGATTTTAAAAGATAAAGCATTTTAAAAAATCATGCTTATAGGGGGAGGGGTGTCTTCCGACTGGGTTCCTAATTGCTCCAGGCCCACCTGAACACATCACTGGAGATATTTGTTGCTAAGTATGGTCTAATGAGCTAATCCTACTGTGGACACTTAGTGTGAAGCCCAGGGTAACTAATCTTATACCTTGGGATTTTCATCAATATGGCAGACTATGAGAGGGATTTTGGGATAGAGCTCCATCCCAGAGCCACATAGGTTTATTTATGTCTGTGTTTCCAATATATGCAAGGTACTGAGCCAGGTCCAGTGTGGAATATGCTGATGAATGATACAGGGACTGCAAATTCAAAGATTTATGGACTAGTTGGGGAGACGAGATCTCTAGCTATAAATAATGATGATAGAGACAGGGCTACAGACTATGAGAGAGGCGCAATAAAAATGCTGTGTCTATCTTGAAGAGGTGGACATTCTCTCCAGTTGAGGGGATCTGAGGACATGTCATGAAGGAGGGAGATTTTCTACTGGAACTTGAAGGACGGGTAATGTTTGGATGAGCAAAGATGCAGGAGGGTGGTTGTCACCATGTCAAGAAATAGTTCTTAGCAGAGAAGCAAAGACTGAATTAGGGAACAGGGATCTGACCAGGGTGGGCCATTGTTGGGGCAGTGGAGACTAACTGGTTAGCTGGGGGTGTCGCTGCGAGGTCTGTGAAGACTTTCACACAGCTCACACAGCGGTCAGATCAATAGCAGGATTTTAGCTTCTGAGAGAGTGGAATATTTGTGTTTCAGAAAAAGAGCAAGGCAGCTATCAGGGCCTGGTGTAGGTGTATGGAGTAAGAACAGAGGTAGGAATTCAGGTTTGGAAGTTGGTGAAAGAATTCATGCAGGCAATAAAGAAGGACTGACCAGAAAACACTGGGTCAAATCCCAGCCATTGCATTGTTTACTCAAGAGGACACCAGGCTGCTGTTGTATCTTGAAACAAATTCAAATGAACGGAAATTGGAGAGTGGAACAATTGAGGTGATGTGCAAAGGAGACACAGAACACACCAAAAAGACCTGAAAGCTATAAAAAATTAAAAAAAATACACCACAATCTGCTTACTAGTATATAATGAAACCATCTGGGTATGTATTTTAAGACAAAAATTGGCAACCAATAAAATATTTATTGGGGGTGTCCTTGGTTTATCTGCTACATTCTGATTTGGAAATAGCTTCTTAGAGGCAGGCTTATGGGGAATTCTGATTAGGTAACAGAACTGGCAGCTGTCAAAGAAACAAAATGAGTTGGGGCAGGTGGATGGTGTAAGAGTTTGTTGATGTCAGGGCAGGAAAGGCCCTGAATGCTGCCATTAGGTGTTTTTGTCTGGGGTCCCAAAGGCAGGTGCTGCAGAGTTCAAGGCAGGCAACGATGGTCAGCTGATCACAGAGATAGAAACAGAAGCAGTTAGTGTCTGACCGGCAAGCAACTCTGGAAGGCGGGCACAATGAAGGCTGGAGCATCTCAGTCCTTGGAGCCCAGGAAAAATTGGGTCTTAGGTATTTTCTTGTTTCTCCAGGGGATCCATACCTTCTATATTTGTTCCTTTTTTTGCACCAAGGACCATCTTCAAGATGATGTGGTCTTGGGTAGAAATAGAAGGTCAAGACTTCTGATCTCACTGAACTGATAGGACATGGCTTTGGTGTCTGTCAGACCAATTGGATTGATTTTTTCTTCTTTCTCTCTCCCCTATTTCCCCAATTTCTTTCTTCCTCCTCTTCCTCCTCTTCCTCCTCCTCCTCCTACTTTTCCTCCTCCTCCTCCTCCTTTTTTTCTAACCCAGTGCCTTTTACTAGGTGAGAAACATTGGGCAAGTTGCTTAAAATCTCTGAGTTTCAGGATCTTCATCTATGAGCTGATATTATTTATCTCCAAGGGTCATTATGTGAATTAAGTTAGATAATGCATATAACTCACTAAATAGAGAACTGGTATTCACTAAATACTCAACAAAGGTTCCTTATATATTTCTTCTAATTGTTAGGGTGGTTTTGGCATATTGTTCTCAGATTGACTGGCAGGCTAGCTCCAAAATATGTCACTTTTTCATAATTTTTCTATCTGGTTATTGTCTCACAATTACAACTTCTTGATTTTTTATTTGTTTTTAAAGGACTCTGTTCTTGGGAAGTGATGCGTAAGTATTACTCAGGATTATTTGGTTGCAAGTAACAGAAATCCAAGTGGCTCAAAGAAAAAATAGAATGAATGTGTGGTCTCTTATAGCACGCTTCAAGGATAACTGGAGAAGATCAAGTTGAGTTTTAAGAATATCTATTGTGTATGCATGAGCCCTGATTTTCTCTCTTGTATACCAGAGAGATACAAGATTTCCCTCCCCCACCCCTGGGCTTCAGGTTTACATTCTACTGGTTGAGCAACCCTGAAAGAAGAGATATCCACTGGCTTGGCATGGTCTCCTGCTCATCCCAAGTAATCCTATATGTCTAGGTTAGAATTAACTTATTAGTTTGGCCTGGCTTGTGTTCCCATCTTTTGAGCCAAAGACTATATTAGCCTCTGAACCTCAGGAACTGAGAACAAGAGAAGGGTGTTTTTTGTTTTGTTTTGTTTTCAGTATAGTGGTTCTCAAAGTGGAGTCCCTGGACCGGTAACATGAGCATCCCCTGATACATATCTAGAGATACAGATTCTCAAGTACTATCACAGACCTGAAAAATCAGAAACTCTGGAAAGAGCGTTCAGAAATCTGTGTTTTCACAAGCCCCCATCAAGTGACTTTGATGTATGCTCAAATTTGAGAATTATCATTCGAGAAGAGGCATGTACAATTTCTAGAAAAAGATAGAAGGATGCCAAACAAGCAGAAACAACACATACCTATCACAGGTCACATCTTAACAAATCATTACACCCATTTTATTGAAGGGGATTCTAAAGATCCTAGAAATAATGAGACCAGACCAAGACCTCCTGGTCTTGGACTCAGATATTCTGGTTTCTAATGCAGCCCTCTTTCCACCAACACACTATGAAAGAAAATGGGAAGGGAAACTCTTTGCTGTGAAGCCCTGCACCAGACTGTGTGGATGGCTCTTTTTTTAAGGTGCTCTACTCACCTAAGTAACCCAACCCATAGTGGGTTGCCCAGATGCATTTTCAAGACATGAGCTTCTTTATTGCCCTAGAGGGAATAAGCCCCTGAGAAGTGATGGGTACATCAGGTAGCAGTTTTCACTCCATATCTTCCCTCATTCCAGAAAGCGCCCCCGTGCCCAGAGGTTCTGCATGGCAGATGACATAATTATCTGCAGATGTTACTCACTCCAGGGCCAAGTTATTCATATTTTACATTTGAAAACCATCTTCCAGCTAAGGCCAAATGAAATGACCTTTGCAGAATGAACTAAACTGAAGTCAACAAGAATTTATTGAGCAGGGAATATGTGGCCAGGACCGTCAGTCATGTCTGAGTTTTGGAGGAAGACAGCATGGACACATCCCCAAAGGAGCTCCCAATAGTTTGGCAGATTAGATGAAAACAAAGAAGACAATTAGAGAATTTTATGGGCACACTCAGCCTCCAGTTGTGCTGTGGTGTGCCCAGCACCTGGACCTTCTTTTTTATGTTTGGGGAATTTTCCACCTTTTAAACCTTGATGAGAAGTAGTCTATATCCCACTATAGGACCTGAAAAATCCAGTTGTAAACCTTCCCTCTACACAGAGAATATGAGCATGACAAGCCAATCAGAGGTGCCTGACTGGAGATGGTGTCATGGGGTAAAAGGGTATGGGGGAAAAAAATCATCGTGGTAGCAGCAGTGACATGTGCCTGCTTCCAGGGCAAGGTGATGAAGGTGTCAGAAGTAGTGCCACAGCCCTATACAGGGGGTGTGGATGATGCTAGCTATAGAGCCCAATGTTAAAACAATGGAGTCCCCAGAATCCCTACTAAATTGATTATGTGCCATAATGTTTCTTATGGGTTTTGGTTGTGTGGACTTTTTCTTTTTTTTCTTTCTAGGCCTTCCTGGAGGAGCTGTGAACTCCTCCATATCTTTTTGATAATTTTTATTGGGCTTACATTTCATCAGAATCAGTTTCTATTGCTTGCACCACTGTTTCCTGGCTGATGACGACTGCCTCCTTTTTGTTCCTTTATGCATCAAGCTCTCTCCTACCAGGGGTTGTGTAGAGTTCCTTCTTTCCACTTATATAGAATCTTCTGCTGTGTTAAGCTGTTTGGTTCTGGGCAGCTGCCTTATTCTATCTAAATCTCAGTTTCTTTAGTTGTGAAACAAGGATAATATCCACTCCATGATTTCCTTGGAATAAAGTAGTAGTTGGTAAAGTAATTTCTAGTGTTTCTTTTGAAATTCAAATATAATACAACCATCTCCTATTAGGAACCCTCCCATTTTCTTTCATAGTGTGTTGGTGGAAAGAGGGCTGCATTAGAAACCAGAATATCTGAGCCCAAGACCAGGAGGTCTTGGTCTGGTCTCATTATTTCTAGGATCTTTAGAATCCCCTTCAATAAAATGGGTGTAATGATTTGTTAAGATGTGACCTGTGATAGGTATGTGTTGTTTGGCACAGTTGCCTACAAAGTCTGAGATTCAGAGCCAGGTTTTGAGGTTCTTGATCATGTGACTCATTCCTACCTACTTCTTCAGCCTGACTTCCTAATGATTCATTCTCACACTTCATTCACATTTCCCCAAGCTCCTTTGTACCTCTGAGTCTTTGTACATGCTCTTCCCTCTGACTTCATGCTTTTCCCTTTCCCATCATTTCCCTTCCTAGTTCATCTGAACCACTATTAATTATCCATTGAAACTCAGCTTTCTCTTCTAAGAACCCCCTATTGACTTAAAGTTAATCATTTTGGATACTGTCATGGCATTCATGTATGTCAGTGATGGTCTTTTTTACATAGTTTGATGCCCCAGCACTATCTTTGTGTCTGGAACATCATAGACACTCACCACATATGTATTAAATCAAACCTTGTATGCAAACTACTGAAAACAAGACATATTCATCTACTCAACACATGGTGCGTATCCAGTATGTTCCAGGTTACATGTTCCAATGCAGCAGTAGTGGTGGGGGTGGTGATGATGGTGATGGTAGGGATGGAGATGGTGGGGGTGGTTATAGTGGGAGTGGTGATAGCAGAACCACATAGATGTGTGGAAGGGACTTAGTGAAAACCTAATCCAGTTGCCTCCACTGTTACATAAGGCATCCAAGACCAGAAAATGCAAGAGGTTAAGGCTGCACAGTAATCCCTAGCAGAGTAAGAGAAGAAACCACGTCTTGTTCCCCTTAGCTTGGGATATGTCCATATTACCATCTGCTTTTATGCTTATTATGGTACAATTACCCTGTTACTTACCCACAGTGGTTCACTCCTATTTTTATTGTTCTTGCTAACATTATGTATGGAGGATTAATATTCTCTTTTCCTCTTTTTATTATTATATTATGTGACTGCAACTAAGTCATAGCCTGTTTTTCCAGTTGTTGCTTTTTTAAAGATGAGTATACAGAATGCCTTCCTAATATTTGAAGACTTCATAAATTATAAAGTCAGAAAATTTCCATTTCCACACACCACCTTTCCTGCTGTAGCAATTCTGGAGCCATTTGGTTGTGATTTGTAAATCTCTGAACCTGTAACAGGAGAGTGGATAATTCTAAGAGTGCCTCTAAGAGAAATAGTTTGCATCGTTTGGAACAATGACCCATTCTGTAATTGAATATAAGACCTGAGACAGCAAGAATGAGATCATGTCTGTAAAAAGGTCTGAGCCCCTCAGAGGCAGCCACTCCATAAATGCACGGTATTGTTGTGGCAGCATTTGTAACACCACATAATAGGAGCGCTCCTGGTTGCGAGAGGAAAATGGTCTATATGGGGTTTCATAAATAAAAGTGTGTGCTTGCTCAATCCTCCCTCATTACACCCCGCTCTCTGCTGGCCTTTGGGCCAGTATTTTACTCTGTGTTCCATCTTGCCACTTAAAATAGGCATGGGCGTGTTGGAAGGAACTCAGCAAAACATGCTGCTCACTCAGTAATTTGTCCGGTGCTTACTGAGAGCCTTCTCTGGGCCAATCCTGTGCTAGGTCCTTGGGAGCATGATGAAGTCTCCATCCTTAAAGTTCCTCCCTCTAAAGAGAGAGGAATAGAGAGTTAGAAACATCGATGAGAGAGAATCATCGATCAACTGCCTCTTGCACACCCCCTATTGGGGATGTGCCCCCAACCAAGGTACATGCCCTTGCCTGGAATCGAACCCGGGACCTTTCAGTCTGCTGGCTGATGCTCTATCACTGAGCCAAACCGGTCCTGCCTCCATCCTTAAAGTTGTATTCCCAATTCTTCCTTTAGCGCCAGAAATCTCTACCTTCAAGTGACTATTTCTACTATATTGACACTCTTCCTTTGTGCTATAAGCTCACAGAGTTCATATGTGTGCAAACGTTTTACAACATTTGGTAAGATTCTCAAAGACAAGAACCGTTTTCTTTCTTTTTTTATTTTTATTTTATTTATTTATTTTTTTTTATTGTCTCCTCCCCTCCCCCTGAAATGCCTTTGTTGGTGAGAAATTACTGTGATTTAGGGATGAAGGAAGACTCTTCATTCAACAAATCTTAGACAAGTGCCTTGTATGTGGTGGATATGCACTAAGGATACCTAAGCAAGAATGAGAAAGATACGTTCCCTGCCCTCAAGGAAACAAATAATAAGGATATAAACAAGTAAGGGTATGCATAATGATAATGTATTTTTGTGACTAAAAGTAAACCAGGATGAGGGGATTAAAAAATGACTGGGGGCCATTTTAGATAGTTTGGTGACATCTGGCAAGGAACCAAGCCATGTGGATATATGGGGGATAGTTATTGCAGGCAGAGAAGAAAGTACATGTAAGGACCCTGAGATTTAGCTTTGCCTGAGATCTCCCAGAATCAGGTGTCAGTCCATCGGGAGTGCAGTGATTAAGAACTAGAGTAATAGGAAAAAAGGTGAAAAGGGTAGGCAGGGTCCAGCATATGCAGGTCATTTGGCTGTGATCAGGGATGGTGGTTGTCCGCTGGGATGCAGAGGCTATTACCTCTCATCTAAACTACCACTGTACTTTCTCATTGTTCTTCCTGATGCCAGCATCTCCTCTTTCCATCATCCCTGTGCATCTGACTTTGAAATCACCATCCAATCTTGGGGCAGACCATACCACCTGCATCCTCAAAACTTCTCAATGGCTCCCTGACATTTGAAAAACTAAGTGCAGCCCAGCCCATGTGGCTCATGGTTGAGCACAGACCTATGAACCAGGAGGTCATGGTTCAATTCCCAGCCAGGGCATGTGCCTAGGTTGCAGGCTCGATCCCCAGTAGGAGGTGTGCAGGAGGCAGTGATCAGTGATTCTCTCTCATCATTGATGTGTCTATCTCTCTCTCCCTCTCCCTTCCTCTCTGAAATCAATAAAAATATATATATTTTTTAAAAAAGAATGAAAAAAAAGTTCAAATTACTCTTCTGGTATTGAAATGTCCTGCAAGTGGATGAGTCTAGATCTTCCAGTTCTGCTCCCCCTTATATTCATCTGCTTTCCCTGCATTCTGACTGCATGGGAACACATGGCATTCCTTAAAACTGTCCAACCCTTTGATCATGTGGTTTCCTTGACCTTCTCTCCCCTCTTCATCGGTTACACTTCAGGACTTGGCTCAAATGCTACCCCTTCTTCAAATCCAAGTTACAGTTAAGCTATCTTCACTGTGTGCGTGTTCCCATAGCTACGTTGAAGACTGCCTCGATGAACTACAACTTCTGTACATGTCAGGTTCTGAGGAGTTTTGCAAAATGACTGCTGATTTTTGTTGAAAGCAAACAACTACAGGAGCTAACATGTATTGAGGACTCACTATGTGCTTCGACTTGGAGTAGGAGCCTTACACAAATGACCTCATTTAATCTTTACAGCAGTCCAGGAGTTGGGAATGTCATCAATTGATTGATAGAGTTGGATGTAGAAATTCAGAAAATTAAGGACCTTAATCATTCTCACTTTGAATAAATCCTTTAAGATTATGAAATTCCATTTCCATGGAAATCAAAACAGATTCATAGAAGGATGGAGATATTCCAAGTGACTGGGAATAGGGAATTTCTGGAAATGAAGTTTCTTTAGCTCTGGATGAATTTCCAACGGCCCTGATGGATGACAGAAAGATTGCCATGGACCTAGCCTGGAGGTGGCTAAGTGGTGACCCTTGTAGACATCTTATTCCTCATTTTACCCTAAAGCCCTATATATTTCCCAGATCCATAGTCAGAAGTCCTTGACTTTAATCCTAGTTCTGAGTCTGACCTACCTAGGAAACTTACACCTAATCTTGAAATAGTGGCAATATTATCTTTAATTAGGAAGCTTCGGAGAGTTTTAATTACTAGTCATCCACCTTCCCTCCTTCTGATAGCATGTACTAAGTGACTATTTTGCCTCCAGTAACCTTCATATCTACCATTTATGGATAGGTGACACATAGTCATTGTCCATTGTCATTGTCAACAAGTTTGTACAGTATTTTAGAAGATAAGACATTCTGAAAACCATAGAATTCATTACTAAGTGTTTGTGGATGACTAACTGAGCTAATTAAATAATTCAAGAAACCTTTGTTAAGGGTTCCTGAGTTTCTGGCTTTGTATGCTGATAAAAGGATGGGAAGATGGATCGTTTCTGTCTGGGGTGACCTGAGAAGGCTTCACTGAGGCGGTGACATTTGAGATGAGTCTGTAAATTTCAGGCTCCATAAGAGCATGGACTTGGGTTTAATTTGCTTCTATATCCCTGTACCCAGGACAGTGCGTAGCACATGTGGGCATCCTCTATATATTCGTTCAATGAGTGCATGAATGTGATTACAATGGCCAGGTGGTGCGTGCAAGTGGTGGGTAGGAGCCTAGCCAGCTTTCTTTTGATGCATCCACGTATGTGAAAGTCCAGTTCACTTAGCTCTGGACCCCAGGTGCATTCCTTCACCTCCCTGACTCAGCATCATCTTTTGTAAATATTGTGTCTGTACTAGAAGCTTTCCTGAGAAGCCTTCTGGGCCTCATGCCGTATGTGTAAAGTCCAAAGGATGGGGAAGTGATGGTGGACTCACGATTCAATCATGCTGCTCAGCCCAGAATTTGCCAGCATTTTTCCAGGACACTAATGGAACCAGTCTCCAAAATGTGTCTATACGTGTTGGGGACTTTGGGCCACCTCCACCCTTCAGGTTCCTTGGGCCCTGATCAGAGCGAGCAGATGCTCCTGTTTATCGTGACTCAGTAGGTGGCCTTAGATGAATGACTGCTTCCCACTGGGCCTTAGTTTCCTTATCAGGAAATTAGTGGGCTGGCCTGGACTATGCCCAGGGCCTCCTCCTCGGTCATGCGCTACATCTTGCTCTCAAGTCAGCAGTAGTCATCCCCATGACTAATAGGTTCCTGGCCTGGACCAGTTCTGCCTCGCAGGGCTGCAGGATGGAGTGGGTTTCTCTGTGGGCTCCCATCAGAGTAGGTGCACCCTTCAGCTCTACGATGGGCCTCAGCATGGACAGCCACCCACACTGGACATGACAGTCCAGCTCATGCGTTGCAAGCTCAGGAATTTCATAGTAGGTTCTGAAACCTAAAGCCTGGGACTGATCCAGGACTCTGGGTGGGAGGGTATCCTCACTCAGAAATCAGTTTCTTTCAGTAAGTGGAAAATTCCACCGCACCAGAGAGTTGATGCTACCAGATCTAGAACAAAGCCTTTGTTTCTGAAAATCTTGAAGTAGAGCTTGTTTAGGGAGATTCTTCAAAGTCCTACAGAGGCAGGACTGAGAAATGGTTTACTGCACAACATGGGAAGAATGACTTGCCTTCCCTGCTCCTTTCTGCATTTCTATCAGGAAAGCTACGAGGGAGCTGGAGAGGATGGGGGATCCTCACGTGCACACTGGAGTGAGCTTGATGAACCCCATAGTCTACACCTTTTAGATTCATAGCTGCACCCTCAAATTATTATGTGGCAATGGGTAATCACTGTGGTCTCTCTAAAGTTCTATTTCCCCCTCAAAAATGGGCAGGATGACCCCTGATTTCCAAGGCTGGCATAATAATGAATAAATGCATGCATGCTTGAGAAATAAAAACATGAAAAGAGCAACAGAGTAGTATGTAGGACATAGTAGAGACTTCAGATTCTCATGGCCCCAGGTTCTCATACTTGTTCTGCTCCTTGTGCGATGGGCAACTTTGGATACGTTGCTTTTGATGAGGTATTTCCATTTGGGAAAAGCTTACATTTTCCAAATGGAAATACCTTACAAGATTGTTGCAGGGATGAAATGAGACGCTAAATGAAAAGCGACTTGCTTGACACAGAGGGGCCATTATCTGAGTCTATGGAAGCTTGAGAGGCCTGTTAGGATTATGGGAGCAGGAAAAGCAATAGTGCTTTGGGTCCAAGAAGAAAGCTTGCTTTCTATGGGCCTGTGCAGAGAGCAGTCCCCTGGTCCCCCCACCCAGTTCATTTGTTAGGTTACCAAGACCAGGCAGAAGGGAAAGCTTTGGGAGGTTCACTTTGAGGGTTTCACCAGTACTCCTGCTGCTTCTTGTTGACGGGAATATTTTGCACATTCAGCTCCTGCCAAGGAGCACCCCCAGAGAGAACAAGGTGTCCCTATAATGCTGGAGGCAAGGATATATCTAATACCCCATGTTTTCCCCCAACGACCATCAATGGTGTACCAAGATAAAGAAGACCCAGACATGTCAATCTCAAGCCATGACTTAAACTCACATTTATGTGTGCTCGCTCCCTTGCCAAATAATTAGCAGACTATCTTTTCTCATCTTCAAAGAGGTATGTTGCAGTATAAGTATTCCCATTTTTATAGATGAGAACTTGAGCTCAAGAAATGTGAAGTGCCCAAGTGCAGCAGATTAGGAAAAGGCATGATTGGGATCTGAATCCATGGCATTTGGCTACAGAATCTGTGCCTTTCAAGCCTACCCAGTCCTGCCTCTCAAAGACGCAAGCCTCTGTCCTGGATGAATCATAGCACAAAACCATCTGAGCTGGTGCTTAAGGTGACTTCATTCCATTTGGGTGCTCTCATTCTGAATTAACCCAACATGGAAGCCTTGCTGTTTGACAAAGTCAGCTCCTTCTTGATGAGGGCTTTGGATAATATTCCCTGGAGAAAGGCCATTGGAGATCTCCAGCACCCAAGGAGTGGGGGCCATCTGTCCTGGCAAGGAGCACTTTATCACTGATATTATCTATTGGAGAGTTGCCTCATAAAAAGCCAACCAAACTTTACCTGATCTGTTGTTTTATGTCCACATTACTGTTTTATATGTATTGTTTGATTGCATTGTCGTTTTTACATTCTCTACAGACAAGGCACCCCCTTATTTTAAAAAATATATATATTTTTATTGATTTCAGAGAGGAAGGAAGAGGGAGAGAGAGAGATAGAAACATCTATGATGAGGGAGAATCATGGATCACCTACCTTCTGCAGGTCCCCCACTGGAGATCGAGCCCACATCCTGGGCATGTGCCCTTGACCGGAATTGAACCTGGGACCTTTCAGTTCACAGGCCAACACTCTATCCACTGAGCCAAACTGGCTAGAGCAAGGCACCCCCTTATTGCGTACACCCAAGGTGGATTCCCCTCACTATTTCACACAAAGAACCCCGCTAGTGGAGAGTAATGTAGGAATCTCTTTCCCTGTGCCCCTAGCCCTCCACTGTAGTTAGAGACTTGGCTTTCATGTGGTTTATATATTAAGGTTTGGAGAATGCTTTGGCCAAGAAACAACTTTCACTACTAAGGGAGGATTTTCAGCCACCGGAATGGAGTGAGGCAGTGGTGGAGGGGGTACAGGCTGGGAGGATGCCAGAAAGGCAGCAAAGTTAATATTAACATCTATCCACTCTAGAGGCCATGGCCAGGATTGGGGAAGTCTTTAAAAGGGTTTAAGCAAGAAAATGCCATGACCCAGTTTTTATTTTAGAAAGACCCCCCTCTGGCTGAGCCATAAAGAACTGAGTCACTACAACTGGCTGCATAATCTTGAAATATCTTTGTCCCCAGAATAGTGGCCTCCTTGAATCGCACTGAGAGTCGTGAATTAGAGCTTTTGAGTCAGCTCTAGGCCTTTGGTGCACGTGGGTCTAGGGCCTGGAAAGTCACTGGTGTATCTCTTGCGGAGTCTCCTGCTGCTGCCTGACATGCCGCACTCCTTTCCTTCTGCCACTAGATGAATCATAGCTTTTGTCCAAAGTGGGTGGACCCTCCTGCCAGCGCCCACCCTCCCCACCAGAGGACGAGGGAGCTCTGCCAAGCCCCCCACCGCCCAGAGTCAGGGACACCACCTGTCATGCTGTGCCTCCTCCCACTCGGACATCTGACAGCCTCCATGACTCGTGAGCTGGGGAAGCACAGATCATCACAGCTAAAGGGACTTTAGAAACCAACCAGATAAACTATCCAATTTAGAAATTCAGGGAGGAGAAGGGTGCCCCTAAAGACCACAGTTAGCAAGGGGTCGAGTTAGGACCAAAAGAAGCTACACAGGAGCTGCATGATAAACATCTCTGTCACAGGCTAGTGCTGAACTTGAAATTGAGACATTGTAGGCATCAAAAGATGTTCTGGAATGGGAGCCCAGTGGCATGAGTATCAATTCCCAATTCCAGAGCTGTCCTGTCATGTGACCTTGGCTGAGCTTTCTTCCTCTCTGAGCTGCATTGCTCCCCTCTGTACCAGGAACAGTTTGGTGTTGCAGATGTCTGGAGTCTGTGAGAACTCCCAAATTGCAAAACTGCAGGACTCTGGTAGGGCCCTAGAAGGGGTAGTGCTGGTGACAGGGGATGTTTGACTGGTCTCTGCAGTTAGCCCTCCTCCCATCAAGCTTGAAGGGGCTAAAGGAGCTGCTGCTATTATAAGCCATCTGTGTCCACAACCACACACATGTGAGGGTGCACCCCATCCCCATCAGCTCAGGACTCTGTGCGGTTCTGCTTATCTTGACAAAAACCTCCTCTTCCCTGGCAGTTCTCCACTCACTCTCCCACATCAAAACATGTCCCTGCTGTTGCTCGTGTTTCATGTTACTCAATTACACAACTGGTCAATCTTAAACCACATCCTGTATAGGATAAGAATAGCTAGTGAGGAGGATGATAGTGATGGTGAGGATGGTAGTGATGGAGTTGGTGATGATAATGATTGTGGTGATGATGTAGGTGGTGGTGGTGATGATAATGATAGTGATTTGTGGTGGTGATGATGATGGTGATGATGTTAATGGTGGTGATGATGATGATAATGATTGTGGTGATTATGGTGATGATGATGGTAGTGATGAGGTTAGCATTGACTAAGCCATTTACTTTACTTGCATCTCTTCATTTATTAATTCTACCCACCATACTATAGTTACACCATACCAATCACAAAAAAAATTACCACCAACCACCAACAAAAAAAAACATTGGATGCATGAGAAGTTAGATGCAAAAAGAGGTACAAGATGTTGCCAAAACTCACCAGATAGTGATGCAGATTTTATTCAATCTCATCTCTGGGCCATGGTTGTAAGTAACTCATTACACTGATACAGAGTTCATATGTAAATGCCTCCTCATCCCTGCTTAAAAATGAGGGCTTTGCCAAGGCCCAAAGAGTGACATATGGGAGGAGATCCAGTGAGCCGAAGGATTACTGAAGGGAGACTTTGGGATGGAAGAGATTTCAACCATGCCAGGCAGGCAGCTGCCCAGTCTGCCTGAGCTCTGAGCCTGGCCTTGCTTTTTCCTGTGGTGAAAGACATGCTGGCCCCTAGTCAGGGAGGCTTCGCTTGCTGGCTGCCGTCCTCCCTCTCTCTCTCCTTGATTCTGTGCCACTCAAACATGTTAATTTGAGTCTTTAAGAAGTGCATTACTTTCATGTGCAGCACTAAGAGAATCATTCAGATGGCCCCCAGTTTTCCTGCCTCTGCAGATGTGCCCACTCATAGATGCACACATGCATATACACGCTCAAGCATGCATACACATGCACAAACATGCACATGGAGGCACTAAAAATCACTTAATGCAAAAAACAAGTAAACAATAAAAGCTCTATGCTTAATGCTGAGTTAATATGTCCATTAGGGAGAGACCTATTTTGTGGATGAATGAGCATTGTCTTTGAAGATGGTTATGCAATATGCAGAAGGCCTCTCTGTGCTCTAAGGGAGGGGTGAGTTTTGGAACTCAGAAGAGGGAACAGGTCCTCGATTGGTGCATTGGGTGCCTTATCCCCTATGTTGGTTCTTCGGTGCAGGTATGGATGCTGGCCTCCTCCGTCCAAGGTGCAGCTGCTCCAGAGGAGCCTTGCACAGTGGCCTTTCCCATGGAGCACAGGTGTGGCAGCCCGCTCCTCTTCCCCACCAGCGTGTCCGCTAGGCAGGGTCTGCCACCGGCGGCATCTCCTCTTTAGGTAGGAGCAGCTCAGGCTCTATCTCCTCATTCCTGTGGAACTCTCTCCACAGGCCCCCAAACGGACCACTTCTCATCTTCCTGTGGTCTCTGGGATGACACAGCATGAAGCCCCTCCAAGGCCCATATCATAAATGCCAGCTCTCTTTCTGGAGTCCTAGTGGAGAAAAAGAATCTGATGCAACGTAGTATCTTTTCTGAGTAACTTGTCTTTTTTCATAAGTTTGTTTAAAATAAGAAAAGAGCCTAGGAAGTCAAATGGAGCATGGAGGTGGGGGCTCTGTATTTTTGGTCTAGTGATAAGGACTATGTAATAATTAAGGCATATTCATGAGGGGCAATTATAGGAATGAAATGAAATATAGTGTAGACAAACACTAAATGCCATGCTTGGCACAGAATTAGTGCTTCATAAAATGTGTGAGTGAGTGTACCCTGTTTCCCCGAAAATAAAACAGTGTCTTATATTAATTTTTGTTCCCAAAGATGTGCTAGGTCTTATTTTCAGGGGATGTCTTATTTTTCCATGAAGAAGAATATGGTACACATTTATTGTTAAATGAAAATAAAGAAAATTTATTACTTGTATACAGTAAGGCAGTACAGTAGTTGTCAACACAAACCAGACAAACTGTTAATCCTACAGTATCAAGAATTTACTCATTTATTCAATGACAATAATGTCATCATCTTCTGGAACATCATCATAACAATCCAATTCTTGAATTTCCTGGTGAATTTCTAGTGACTCCAGTTCTTTCAGAATCAGTGGACCAAATCTCTCATGTTTAGCAATAGCATTCTGAGACAGAGCCTAGGGGCGGGGGAGGGGGGACTTATTTTCGGGGGGATGTCTTATATTTCACTCAGAAGGAAACCTGTAAGTAGGTCTTATTTTTGGAGGATGTCTTCTTTTCAGGGAAACACGGTATGTATGTGTGTGTGTGTGTGTGTGTGTGTGTGTGTGTGTGAGTGTTCATGAATGTATGTGTATATGAGGATGTTAGTGTGTTTATTTGTGAGTATGAGTGTATGTGTATGTGAGTGAACAAATGTATGCACATGTGTGTGAGTGTAAGTGTATTTGTGTGTGTATGTCTGAGTGTGTGTATGTGTGTGAGAGAGTGTGTGTGAGAGTGTGTTTGAGTGTGCATGAGTTATGTGTGTATGAGAGCATATAGTTGTGAGTGTGTGTGTGTGTGTGTGTGTGTGTGTGTGAGAATGCATGAGATTGTGTGTATGTGTGTGTGCACTCATGTGCATGTGGTGTGTGGGGGCCTGTGAGTTGGGACAGAATGGGCAAAGGCATTCTCCTTTTCTCTGAGACAGGTGATTTTTGGAAGAAGCACTTCTCTCCACTCTTAGGTCTGAGCTGAGGTTAGAATGAATATCTCATCCTCGCTCAGCCCAGATTTCTTTCCCTCATGTTCCCACACGCTGGCAGCCAGCGTACTTCCCTTTCGTTTGGCCCGAGGGGCCATTTCCATGGGCTGAGGTGCCAAGTGCCCTCTGCTGTGGCGGAGCTAATTAATGCACGGCCTGTCCTGGGCAGGTGCTTCCAGAGGCCTCTGTGCTGTGTCCTTCCAGAGTGGCTGGCTGCAGCCCAATGGGCAGCGCGGGGGAGGTGGCTGCGGCCTGCCAGCGGGCTGAGCTTGTTTACACAGTGCTTCACAGCTCAACCTCCTGGGATTTAGTAAACATGTGTCCTGTGTTTTCAGAAAAGTTACCAAAATCCACAGTAACTGCTTGCATTATATTTATTAAAACACGCAGGTTTCAGATTAAGGTGCATTTACATAAATGTGAAATTTGGCTCTCACACAAGCAGGTGGCGAGACCTGAGGGAGAGCTCTGGCCTGCCATAGCAGGGATGGGTGTTTTGCCTTTGCTCTTCCAACCACAATGGCTTACCCATGTCATCCAACTTTCTCCACTGAACTACAATTACTCATTTCCTCATCTGTATCTCCATTTGTCTATGAGTTTATATCTCCATTATGTCTATGAGAGTAGAACCATGCTTTGTTCACAAATGCAATCCCAGTGCCTAGCTAGGTACCTTCATTGCGGGTGCTCCATAAAATATTTAGTAAGTGACTAAATAGGCTAATGGATGGGTAGGTAGATCTTTTTCCTAAAGTGCATAGTCCCCTCGTGTATCAAACAACAGAAATATCATCTACTTCATAACAATTTCATGGAGATGAAATGGAATGAGAATTGCTAAACTCCTGTCACAATACCTGGTCTGTAAAAGACACTAAGCAAAAACTGGCTTCTTTCCCACATCCACCCACACATCAGCAGATCTTGCAAGAAACCAATGACCCTTAGTGAGCTTTCAGCATTCTAGTTATTTCCATGTGGCCAGGATAATCTTTAACCACTGCAAATCAGGTCATTTCACTTGCCCACTCAAACCCAATCAACGGTGCCCATCAATCAGTGAGCAAAACAGGTTCTCTGTCAACCAGTCATCACAATTCTGTGTAGTCCCTAGCATTCTGCCAAGGTTGATTCTCACCCAGTCTTCATCTCTAGGCTGTGTCACTCTGCCTCCAGCCACACTGGCCCCCTCTTACACCCTGGGCTCAGAGCACGTGGGACTGCTTGCCTCTCAGGACCTTCACATGTTGAGCCCCTCTTGCCTGCAACAGTTCCCACCCCACAGACTAGGTCAGGGCTCCTTTTATAAATGCTCATAACTCCCAGGACTATTTTTCTTCATTAAGCAGTTTGCAGTATATGCATTATGCGATCACATGATGGGTGCTAGCCTTCGACATGGATTCTGTTTGCTTTGTACCATCAACTAGCACATTGTCTGGCACTCAAAAAGGAGTCAGTGCATGTATATTGATGAATGAAAACACTCATCATTCCCAGACCCTGCTCATACCTCTGTCCCATCACATATATTCACAAGCAAAGGTGTTCATATCTTCCTTTCCAGCCTACACTTAGGGATCACCCACCCCTGCAGGTGTATTCACTGGCCAGCTGAAATGGACTCATGTGTTCTGATGGAAGCTCAGCCTACATAAATCCTAGGGAAGGTTTTGATACACTTTTTTTTTTTAATCCTCTCCTGGGGATATTTTTTCCATTGGTTTTTAGAGAGTGGAAGAGAAAGGGAAAGACAGAGAGAAACATGGATGTGAGAGAAACACATGGATGGTTGCCTCCTGCAAGGAGGATCCTGTAACCGAGGTACATCCCCTTGACTGGAATTATATCCAAGACATTTTGGTCCACTGGCTGATGCTCTATCCCCTGAGCCAAACCAGCTAGAGCTTGATATGCTTTTTTATTCAGATCCCATCTCCTGCCCCATCTCCTGCCAGGGCAGTGGCCATTGCCCGGCCTATCTGTATCTCTCTCTCAGGACAGAGCAATGACATCTCAGGAGTCTTTGGAAGTGGAAATAGGCAGCTGAGGTGGGAATTCTGGAACACCAAAGATGGCCTTGCAGCAGTCCCAACTAACATCCAGGCTGTGGCCTTTCGGGTGCTTCAGGCCAACAGGTGCTTAGGAGGGGTGTGAAGTGTAAGACTAAGTGCCCTGAATCCAGCTGTGAGCTGAGTCTGCATGTGAAATCCGAGGGATCAGCCAGGCAAAGGTCAGCACATGCATCCATTGAGAGAAAGGGAGAATCACGGTGACTGAGGAACAGGCACACGTGAGGCCTGGGAGGCAAAATGTGCACTTTCTACAAAGCTCTTTTGGGAACAAAAACTCTGTTTTTTACTTTATCTTGAATCAAGTCACACTAGAGAGAGAAGTATCCTTTTCAGGGAACTTTACTGTCTTATGATTTTTTTTTTCTTTTAACTTATAAAGACTGTTTTTGACCTGGGCATTTGTAAAGAGAGAGCTATTTACAACCTGTTGCTTTGAATCAAAGGATAAAAATGCCCTGGGTTTGGAGGCATAGGACTTGCATAGCATGGATAGAAGGGTGTGTTCAGCGATAGGCAGACTGGAACCCCAGGGCCTCCAGCTGCTTCTTCCCGCCACTGCCTCTTTGTCATTAAGGGGGAAGACTCCTGTGCAATATCAACAGGGTTGATGTGAGGATTAAATGCACATAAAACACTTGGGAAGGCCCTCCGGGAAGGTCAGTCCCTTCTCACATGATGCAGATTTGATGGATTCCATGAGAAATTTTGAGAAGATGGAGTTTGCCAAATTGGGTGAGAACCATCCTTAAATGACTTCGTGATGGGTTTTGTTGGCGTCCCCACCATTGGCTGGAGTGCAAGCTTGCATTAGAAAGTCTTTTCATCCTGGTTGCCTGAATTAGACCTGAAGTGAAATCTAATTCCGAAGTGGAATGATATATTATTTTCCCTGAGGAAATTATATAGGAAGTCATTTAAGGTAGACATGTATATCTAGAGAGCTCTTTCTTCAAATTATTCACCTGTGTATCCAGTTTGTCATGGAGACTTGACATCTGTTCATTTGAATTATCTTTCTGAGTTGATGTTTTATCTCCATTCCTGCCACCATTTCTCCCCACCTAGACTTCATCCATTCAGTTTATGGCTATTTTTGAGCATCTAACCATATGTTGTAGGTCTTCAGTGCCTCTGGCTGGAGTTCTGTAACAGTCTCCAAGCCAGCCCCCCAATGCCAACTCCTCTTTACTGAGCTACAAAAATTATCTTCTTCAAGTCTTGCACTCATATTGCCATTCCTCTGTGCCCTATTGCCTATTGATAAATCTCAATGCTTGCTTCTGACCTATGTCTAAACTTCACCGATTTGAAGGCCCTCTCAAATATGACTCCTTCCCACTCATGCAAATATCTCCTAGTGTTACCTGCTCACCAAATAAAAATTATCTTTTTCAAATGCATATAGTATGCATAATTCATAGGCACAGACGATAGTGTAGTAGGCCTGGGGGCTGGGCAGGGACAGGATGGAGGGGTTAATGGAGAAAAAGGAGGACATCTGTAATATTTTCAACAGTAAAGGTAAATTTTTAAAAATTAGCTTTCTCATCCCCAAGCAAGTCATGTTGAATCATGTTTCTGTTCCTTTGCTTATGCTCTTACATTTCCTGAAATGTATTCTTTTGTTATTTACATATTGTTAAATGGATATACGTATTCATATCTAAACCCCTACCTTTCTAAAGCTTATTATTACTTTATATAATATTTCCTCCTATTCTTCAAGGTCAGTCTAAATTCAGCCTCATTCAGGGAGTTTTTCTAATCTTTCCAGATCATGTTTACCTTTCTTCTCTGAACTTCAAACACTTTTATAACTAGTCAAAATTATTATTCTTAAATTATTCAGACAGTGCTTTGTCTTGGCAGTGGTTGTCCTATGCTTTCAAAAGAAAGATGCTGAGTTTAGCCCTGATGTTCCAGGTTCTTAAGCAATTACTGAGCCTGGGGAGAACCTTTAAAACTGACAGGTGAGGCGGGAACTTCCTTCTTTTCCTATGTCTCTACCCATCTGCTCACTCCTTCCTAGTCTTGCCCAGAACATCCATTGCAGCCTTTTTGACTAGTGGGCAGGGTTACTGTGTAGAAACTCCTTGCTCATGTGTGGCCCTGGCTCTTGCCCTTCCTTTGTACTCTATGGTCAGTTATTTGTTTACCCTTGCAAATGGCTGAATAGGGCTTTTCTCCTAAGTAGACCTCTCCCCCTAGTTATCCCTCTCCTTCTGTTCATACAGTGGAGAACCTAACTTTGTTTGATTCCCACATTTGAATTTCACCAGACAGTCTCTGATTAAAAAAATTAAAAAAAGATAAATTAAATTTATAAATACTACTTTATTTCCAACTCCTTTGTGTCATTTGTGAACAGGAGAATGTAATGTTTCAAGGAAGGTAACTAATACTTGAGAGTATGCCAATGGGTATATTGTCAGCCAAAGGAAATCCTCTTCTGTTCATGGATCCCAATGCTTAATGTGCTGCAGGTTGGGTAGGTTGGGAGTGGGATTGTGCAAAGCCTGAGCTGGAGGCCATGAAATGTTGCCTTCAAGGAATTCGGGAAGGAACCAGGAGATTGTGCTTGACATTGGCTTCCCCAGCTCAAATGAGACCAGGCATCAAGCTTGCAGAGTCCAAAATGAAATACTAGGTTTGATAAGAAGAAATAAGAAGTGGCTCAAAAGCCACTTGCAGTTGTAACTTTGACTTGGACTCACAAATGTTTTAATTGCATTTAAGGCAGAGCTCATATCCATGCCTCCCCCTCTACAAAAACCTGTCTCTGTCCTTGTTTTTAAGATAAATTGCCCTCCTACATGAGTTGTCATAGCATTTGTTGATATTTCACAATTGTCTTGGGTGTTTGTGATTTAGCAACTTATATTTATCTGTCTTTCCAGTAGATGGAGAGACTCGTTGGGACAGGGGCTCCCTTAATACACATTTATATCCCTTACAGCAGTTTGTCAGTGTGGAATGTGCGGCCTCTCCCTCATTCTTGCTCCAGGCAGACATTGATAATCAATCACCACATTCCTTACCTTACTGCTAGGAAAAGGCCTCAGAATCCTTCATAACAAAGCTCCCTTCACTGCCTCTATTAATTAATCAATTTTCATGCAAACAACAACAACAAAAAGAAACAAAACAAAAAACAACACCCAAAACTATTTGCTGTATCTATCACAAGTACCATAGTGGCTTGCACACTGTTGGTATCCAGTTAATATTGGTTGATTTTAACGATCTCCTAACAGGCATGTCTAACAGAGGAGACTTGTAGGTGGGGTAAGAGTGGAATGAATTGGGACAGAGAGGGGTCACAACCATTAGGACCTGGTGGTATAGCAACCTCAGAATCTAGATCCTTGCATTGGACTAACCATGACAGAATCAGGTTGCAGGCAAGGCCTCCATATCATTCATGGACAAAAAATGTGGGCTGTTCTGGCAGGACCACAGCTTTATGTGTGCTGGAAAAAACAGCAGATACTCTAGAAGGTTTTGTTGCAGACCTGCAAATGAAATTTGAGTGCTCTGCATCTCACATAGATTAAAAGCATGAATAATCCAAGGTGGCTCCAGAGACCTTCTCTCCAAGCCTCACACAATCTCCTTATCATGTTGGCTTTTCATCTCTAAACCTAATGCTTCCTTCTTTTCTTCTTATGGATTTACCAATCCCTTCAATTTTCTTTCCTAGAGATTTGCTTAGCTAATTAAAAGTATTCCTACTGGGCAGAAACTTGACTTCAAAAAAAAATGAGCTAGCACTGGTCTTATAAAGGAGCTGCCTTTGGGTCAGGTGTTCACTATACAAGCAGCATGTAGGTGTGGAGAGCACCCAATCACCGCTTGCCTTGGTGGCTAGATGTGGTGAGATTAGCCAAGAGAAATGGAGGCATTAACATCTCAAGGTGGACTTCTTCAGTACAAGAAGGGTTCCATGAGAAAGTTTGAGAGCCCCTAGAGAAGGCGTTCAAGTCAGGAGATTCATCCATGAGAGTGAGCAAAGGGAAAACAGACCCTGGTGCAAGGAGAAATTAGAGACTGGTTAGGATTGTCATCAACCCAGTTGAGTTTCAGAGATATTGTTGAATCTACAATTTGGTATCTTTCATTGATTTTGGAAAATCTTTGGCCATTAGCTTTTGTAGTATTTTTGTTTTTCTGTTCTATTCTTTCCTTCTGTGACTCCAATCACATCATTTGTTATTCTCTTATAAGTACCTTTTTACTATTTTTTCTCTATGTGGTTCAGGTTGTATAATTTCTATTGATTTGTTTTTGGATTCACTGTTATTTTGTTCAACTGTGTCAGGACTGATGTTAGACCTATCCAATTAAATCTTTCTTTTAGATAATTTACTTTTCCATTTCAGAGTGTTTATTTTGAACTGTTTTACAGGTTCTCTTTCTCCATTACATTTCTCATTTTTACCTATCTTTTAATCCTCTTTTTCTGTATAATTTTAAGTTTTTAAAGTCATTATCTATTAATTCCAATATCTGTGGGTCATCTGTGAGTCACCTGTGGGTCTATATTTATTGAATATTTTTCTTCTAGTTTATGGGTAGCAGTTGCCTGTTTGTTTGCAGATTTTGACAGTTCATTGTATGCCACATATTATTTTCTAAACAACCATTGAAACTGGAGTAAATGTTCTCTTACCCCAGAGACAAAATTCCTCAGTGAGGAAGAATAAGGTGTTGATGACTTCAATTAGATTCAGTCATGAGTTGGGTTAGGTCACATCTGAATTGCAGCTTTATTTAGTTTCAGTTCACCTATGCTTTCAAATATCCAAGATCAAGTTGTATCCTGTGTGTAATAATGACCCTTTTCTCTAGTAGAACTTTGAGCCCTGGGGACCATGAAGTGAAGGGAAAGTGTTCTCTTTCCAGTCCAGTCCTCAACCTATTGCAATGACATCATGTACAATATTTAGCTGAAGTCCTGGGGGAAGAATTGGTGCTCAGGAGAACTACTGCTGTTTTGGGGTGTGTATATTGTTCACTTCATGGTGCTATTATAAAGATTAAAGAAGAATAAAAATGTAAACACACCTTTCATGGTGCTCTACACATAGTTTAGAGCACCATGTATTCCTTTCCACCAGTTTTTCTTTCCACCTTTTGCTGTTCTAGCACCTGATCCAGGACCATGCTGCATCCAGTCATCATGTCTTCTTTTCTTCTCTCTAAGCAATAGGTTTTGGTCTTTTCTTCCCTTTCATGACGTGCACGCAAGGAATGGTGGACATGCATTTGAAGATTGTTGTTTGAGTATTTTGAGGATTTCCCTGAGTTAGAGTTTACCTGACTCTAACGTGTGATTAGACTTGAGTTAAGGATTCTTGGGAAGAATATCAGAACTGTGTTCACATCATATTGGGGTATATTCAGGGTGGCTATGTAATTTTCAGGCCTCAGTGTAAAATGAAAAAAGTGAAGGTGTGTGTTCAAAAAGCAAAAAAAAAAAAAAAAAAAACACAAAAAAAAACTTAAAAGGCACTACAACATAAAACTTTCCCTTTTTCTCTACAATTTCCCTCTCAACTTCTTACATTGTTTTTTATTTGCCATTTATTTAATGCCACCCTAAATAAAGAAAAGATAACATTTTACATGATGCCATGAATATTTATCATTTATGTTTATACTGCGTGATGATAGTTTTAAGGAAAAATATAAGAACATTTAACTTACATGTATAATAGATTCATCAAAATTGCACAATTTGTATTTTGAAGTCTGCACATGCATTTTGTTCTTACCCAAAGAGCAGAGTGATTCTACCATCATTCTCTACCTTCTGCTCATTCAGGAATAAGAAAAGGCTAAAAGGAAAAGGAATATCGGTGGCCTCATATTTCACTTGCCTTCTGTTATCATTTTTAAAGTTAGTAATAGACTGAAGCATGGAAGTAACATGAGTAAGAAAGGATAGGATAGGGTTTCTTGGTGATTGATGTTTTATAGAACCATTGCCTTCCTTCAAAGCAAGTCTGGTTCCAATGGAAAGTATGACTTCTAAAGGCTGTCAGAGTCCCTGCTTGCTCAGTTGTTGGTGTAGCACATGTGCTTTGTACTTGCTTTGATTCTCGCTGAACTTCCATGCGTCATGACTCCTTGGAACCCTGTGCTCTTGGGGCATCCGCATGCAGTTTTGTAAACAGGGTGGCAAGGCATGGTGGGCATGCATATTGCATGTATCTATATCTTCTGCTCACACACATGCTCTGTTTTTCTGTCCAACTTAATTTACAAAATCAAATTCAAAGAGAAAAGCATTAAGGATTTCAATATGCCCAAAGCAGAGCTGAAAGAAGGGTGGGGCTCCTCGGAGGGTGGAGCCCTGTGTGGCGGCACAGGCTGCATGCCCACCCAGAAGCCAGCCCTGCTACCTGACATCAACCTCACTGTTTACCCTTAATCCATTCCTTGGGGGGACAGGGGAATGCCTGCCAGTTTCCTCCATCATGAACTTGGCACCTTTCCCTTGCCACACCCTACTAGTTAGAAGTGAATCCCTACATCCAGCCCACGCTTGAGAGGAGGGGAGTGAATTTCCACCTCTGGAGGGAGGAGTCTCAAAAAAATTATGGACACATTGAAACCCCCAAAGTAGTTAATAAGCATTTTGGAGTAGCCAACGCTATTGGAATCCCATAACTCAAGGACCAGTTTTGGAATCCCATGACCCACATCCTGTCTCCAGATCTGTGATCCCATGAGGTTGGCAGGAATGTAAAAAAGAAAAACCAAGATAAATCTCCCTGCCCTCTGAATACTGGTCTCTCACCAGGAAGAAGGCCTAAGTCTTGGGAGAGAAGTGACCCTCTACCCATTTTCCTTGGAAAATCTCGCCCTTCATCAGCTGAGGGCAGCCTGTGCTGAGATGATGTTGTATGCAGAACATCCTCTTCTCCAAGTGGATGCCTAGGAGTCAGTAATTATTGGCCTCGGAGCAGGGAGCTCCAAGTCCCCCATCACCCTCGGCCAGCCCAGCATCTCTGCCTGTCCACATTTGCTTCGTCTGTCAGATGCTGTCGGCACAAGAAGCTGAGTGCAGGCAAATTATTTCCATGACTTCCTGCTAATTTCAGTACTGCATTCACCCAAGGCTCTCAAAACCGTTAATCAACAGGAATCTGCTAACCTGAGGCTGGGTCACGGAGGGACAGCCTATAGATCTGGGTGGATTGGTGACAGCTGCTGCCCTCTCTCTGAAGAGGATCGGTGTAGATGTCATGGTGCTTGGCGACAGGAGGAGGGACAAGATGGTCTTTTAAGGTTTCTTCCAATCTGGGAAGTCTATGAATATCGCCGCCAGCTGAGAGTGATTCTCTATGCTTTATTCATCATGAAAGTGACGCAAATTCAGAGAAGCAGCTCTCTGAAAGTGAGGTGGCTACTAAACCAGGCAGTCAGATACTTAGCACTCCAAACACACTTGCTGAGGAAAATCCTTTATTTTACAAAAAAAGAGAGGGCATTTTAGGTAAAGATGGGAGAAAAAAAAATAGTGTACTTGGTAACACATGGGAATAGACTATCTGATTTTAAGTTTCATAGCAGTGAGCTATGGCTTCCAGGGAAAGCTATTGTAATTCTAGATTGCACTAATATAGCAAAATCTTTTAGATGAAGAAAGATAATTGCTCTCTATTCCTCGCTGATCAGACCTTACCTGAGCCATGTTGCTTCATTCTTATTATAGCTGGGATGTTAGGAGAAACTAAAGATTTAAAGAGGAAGGTACTGCAGATACTGAGAGATCTCAGAATCATGCAAATGAAAAAGGCATGTAAAGCCTGCAGAACTGGGGATGTGTGGATGTTATATCTACCTGCTTGCTCAGTGGTAGATATAACACATATGTCGTACTTGCTTTGAGTCTCCTGAACATCCATGCATCATGAGTCCTCGGTATCCTGTGCTCTTGGGGCATCTGAATGATGTCTGTAAATGGGGTAGCAAAAAATGGTGGGCATGCATATTGCATGTATTTCTTTTGGTCACACATGTGCTCTATTCATGGTGGGCAGTGGTGGCATAATGACTCCTATCACAAGCATTGGAGGTGGCCTGAGGTCATATACATCGCAGATGGTGAAAAGAGATTAAAACAGCAGGAGACCTATTCTAACTGGAAAGTCTCAATAGTATACAAAACCATAGCTTTTGTATATATAATCTCCAAACCTGTAACAGTTCCAGTCAAGATCTTAAGATTGTTTTAAGAGTTTTAAAATATGTAGCAGAGTTTAAGTAATTTTGTATACCCACCACCTGCATATTATTATTAATACATTGAATGATAGGATTTTGGGGATACAATTCATATACTATTATATACAAGTAATCTATTTAAAATATATTATTCAATGCTTTTTAGCATATTCACAGAGTTGTGAAACCATCACAATTGATTTTAGAATATTTTTATCACTTCACAAAAACCACACCCATTATCAGCCACTCCCCTTCCCACTCCCAATTCCCATGTCCTTGTCACCAACCCACAGCCCTGGGAAACCAGTTTATTTTCTGTCTATATAGATTTTCGTATTCTGGTATTCTGGTCCTTTCATATAAATAGAATCATACTACTAGTATTTGTAACCTTTTGTGACTAGCTTCTTTCACTTAGCAGAATCTCTAAGGGTCATCCATGCTGCAGCCTGGATCATAACTTCATTGCTTTTTATTATCCAGTAATGCTCCATTGTGTGGGTGTGCCACACTCCGTTTATCCTTTCATCAGTTGATGGCCATATGGGTTGTTTCCACTTTTTGGCTCTTATGACTAATGCTGCTAAGAACATTTGTATACATCATTTTGTGTGGACATCTGTTTTCATTTCTCTTGGGTTTAGATCTGGGAGTGGAATTGCTGGGTCATATGGTAACTCTATGTTTAACCTTTTGAAGAACTGCCAGACTATTTTCAAAGCACCATAACATTTTACTATACTTGTTCTATAAAACATGTATCTATTCCTTAATTGATTTTTTTTTTTTTTTTTTTTTTTTGCATTTTGAAGGAAACTGCAAGCATCTGTACATTCATTCTAAAGACTTCAGCATTCATGGCATTAACAGGATTCAATATTTACTTACATTTTTTTTCTCTTGTTTATAAATTGACAGGCCTAGCAATGCACAGATCTTGAGGTGTGCACTGAGATTTTAGCAAATGCATTTCCTTGTGCAGCCCAAATCCCTGTCAAGAGATAGAACATTCCCATGATTCCAAGAAGTTTCCTCTTGCCCACTGTCAGCCAGCCTTTTAACACACCCTCTTTCCAGATGTAGCCACTTTCTCTCTGTTTAATGTTTTGAGCTATCAGTCATTCATTTATTTTCATGGATTTGCTGGATCATAGTGGGTATATACTTACCTTTCTCAGACTCTGTCAGAACTTTTCCCCACAGTAGTTGTGCCTTTGTGCCACCAAGAATGTAAGAGAACTTGGTTGTTCCATGTCATGGATAATATCTAATGCTAGCAGCATTTTAGCCATTCTGGTGGGTGGGTGTGTGGTGACATCTCTTTTTGTGATTTAAATTTGCATTTCCAAGATAACGAATGGTAATGAACTCCTCATCATTTGCTCACTGGTCATTTGTACATTTCTTTTGTGAAGAATAGACAAATACTTTGCTAGCCCTTTACTCTGCATCTTTTTATTATTGAGCTATAAGAATTTTTTATTTGCCCTACATAAAACCCTTTTGAGTCTTTATGAATATTTTTTCCTAGTCTATGGCTTGTCCATTCATTTTTTTAAATGGTATCTTTTATGGAGCAATTTTTTTTCAATTTTGAGGTCTTATTTATCACATTTTTTTTCTTTGATGGCTGATTTTTATGAGCTGTTTAAGAAAACTTTGCTTATTCCTGATCATGAAAATAATGACTTTATTATTTCAGGTGCATTTTGGGTAAATGTTGACATTCAGGGTTCCTCTCCCCCACATGAATATTCAATTCTTCACTACTATTTGTGGAAAAGACTTTTTCTTTTATTATTCAGTTGCTCAGGTGCCTTTGTTAAAACAAAAATGAATGTGAGTCTGTTTTTGGACATTCTATTGCATTGACCTGTCAATTCCAATGCCAGTACCATAGAGTTTGGTAATTAGACCTTCCTAATTTTTTCCTTAAAGATATGTTTTAGTTTTCAGAATGAAGATGTGATACATGTATTCAAAAATATTTTCCTAATATTTTACATTTCTATGTTATTATAAGGGGAATTGTTTTTGAGTTTTATTTTCCAATTGCATATTTGCACATATACCAATGAAATTGATTTCTTTAAAGAAAGCCTAGAGTCCTACAATCTTGCCAAATTTATGTATTGCATCTTGTGATAACTTTTCAGATTTCTTATGGCTATCATTGTAAACAATCATGTCATTTCCAAATAGACAGTGTACTTCTTCCTTTCTGATCTTTATGCCTTTTATATCCTTTTGCTATTATTGAAAATGGTCAGGATTTCCAGTACAATGTTATATAAAAGTAGTGAAAGTGAGAATCCTCATCTTGCTTCTGATCTTAGTGGTCAATATAATACCATTAAGGATACTGTCTCTCAGTTTTATTGATGCCTTTAAATAGGCTGAGGACATTTTCTTATATATTATATTTTCTGAGAAATTTCATCATAAATTGATGTTGCATTTTGTAAAAAAAAAACAAACACAAATAAACAAAAAACACTGTTTTTTGCATTTATTGAAATAAGTTTAGGATTTTCCCCTTTATTCTGCTTATATGGTAAACTACATGCTTTGATTATTGTTATTTAGGTGAAATTTACATATCATTCAATCAACCATTTTAAAGTGAACAATTCAGTGAATGTAAAATAAACCCTGCATTCCTGGGACAAGCCCTTTATGAGCATGGTAAATTATCCTGTTTGGGAATTGTATTTGACTTACTAATACAATTACTTTATTAAGGAGGTTTGTGTCTATGCTCATGAAGTAAATTGGTCTGTAATTTTTTTGTGTGATGTCTTTGTGGGTCTAAAAGTTATGCTAATCTCATACAATGCATTGGGTTGTGTTTCATGTTCCTCTGTGGTTTAAAAGACATTGTGAAATATTGCTATTATATTTTCTTAAACATTTGGTAGAATTAAATAAAGACTTCCAAGGTCTTAGATAAAAAACTTAATCATGATAACAGGGTATGTTGCATCCATATTAATTTGGATCAGCTGTATTATTTAAGGAACTTTTTTTGTTGATTCCAAGTTGTCCAATTTGTTGATATTATATACTATTCCCTTATTGCCTTTTTAATGTCTGTAAGATCTGAGTGATAACTTCTTTTTAATTCTGTACATTTGGTCATTTTTGCTCTTGTACTTGTTTCTTAATTATTCTGGCTAAGAGTTGACCAATTTTGTTGTTCTTTTAAAAGAACCAGCTTCTGGCTTTGTTAATTTTTGTATTCCATTGTCTTCTGCTCTTGGCATTCCCTTTCCTCTATTTACCTTGAGTTTATATTGCTTTCTGTTCCTGTTTTTTAAGGTGATTCTTAGAGCATTGCTTATAGGCATTTGTATCATTTTAGTATAAATATTTAAAACTATAAATCCTGAATCTGAACACTGCTTTAGCTACATCTTTGAGTGTGTGTGTGTGTGTGTGTGTGTGTGTGTGTGTGTGTATCAATTTGAAGTACTGGGAGAGATACTTGCAACAGATATTATGGACAAAATATTTGTATATAGAATGTATAGTTTTTAACAAATCATTAAGATAAGGCCAAAAACATATTTTGAGAAATTTGTCAAAGCTGTAAGCCAGCAATTAAAAAATGGTCAATTGCCACATGAAAAGTTGATTAACATCTTCACAATCAAAGAAATGAAATGGAAGCATGATTGAGATACTACTTTTCATTAAGCCAAGCAAGCCTGAAGTTGCATCTGTATCTGCTAGGCCAGTGGTCGGCAAAAACCGTGACTCATGAGCCACATGCAGTCTTTGGCCCCTTGAGTGTGGCTCTTCCACAAAATACCACGGCCTGGGAGAGTCTATTTTGAAGAAGTGGCGTTAGAAGAAGTTTAAATTTTAAAAATGTGGCTCTCAAAAGAAATTTCAGTCTTTGTACTGTTGATATTTGGCTCTGTTGACTAATGAATTTGCTGACCACTGTGCTAAGCAGATGATACCTGCAAAAATGTTTTAAATGGATCTTCTCCTAGTCCCTATAGCAGATTTATTGATACATGTCCTGTGGCTATTGCCATTTCCTTGTATCTGGGGAGTAAGCAGGAGGGTGGCTCATGTCTCATTAAGAAGGAACCAAAAGGAGACAATAGCTGCTCCCTGCTCTAGCACACAGTGAGGATGGCCTGTATTCCTTTTCTATTGCTAGTGTAACATTATCCCAAACTCAGAGGCTTAAAACACAGAAACAGCTGTGAGAGGTCTGATATGGATCTCACTGATCAAGATGCTGACAGGGCTGTACTGCTGGAGGCTCTAAGGGGGAATCCGAGTCCTTGTTCATTCCTTGGCCTATGGCCCCTTTCTGCCACCTTCAAAGCCAGCAACATTGAATCTCTCTGAGCACTCTTTTCTGTGCTCTCCCTCCGACCAGAGTTGGGGGGATTCATATGATTTGATGGAATCCACCTGGATGATGAAGGATGGTCTTTCCATCTCATGTCATTAACTGCCATCCCATCTGCTATTTCCCTTTTGTCCTGTACGGTAACATATCCATAGGTGCTGGGCATTAAGACTTGGACATCTTTGAGGGACTATCATTCTGCCAACTGCTTGGAAGCTTCTTGCTAATTCAATGGGACTTTTAATATGTTTAGATGGTATCACCTGCTGAAGGCATCTTCCTGCAGGCTGTAGGCTGACGAACTGGCCCCTTCAGTGAGAACACTGCATGTCTCCTTGTTGTTTTGATTTGAGTTAAGTTAATCCTCATGCATTCGAGTTTGTGATCTATACTAATGTCAGAGGCACTCATATCCTTTTCCTATTGAAATCATTCATCATAATAGTCCTGTGAAAACCATGCAACTCATTCAAATAGCAAAAAGAAACTGCTAGCAGGGTCACCTAAGACCATCGGAAAGCACAGATATTTACATTATGTTTCATAACAGTAACAAAATTACAGTTATGAAGTGGCAACGAAAATAATTTTATGGTTGGGGGTCACCACAACATGAGGACCTGTATTAAAGGGTCTTGGCATTAGAAAGGTTGAGAACCACTGCTCTAGGTTGTCAGATCCACTGCCCTGGTTTTATAGTGCTTGTGTTCAAGTGATCCTTATTTTACTGAAAGGTGCCCCCAAATTGCAAGGGTAATGATGCTGCAATGCAGATATGCCATAGAGAAGCCATAAAGTGCTTGTCCTATGTGGTCAGAAGGTCTCCATCCTGGTGATACCATCTTGAATATATATATATATATATATATATATATATATATATATATATATTCAATAATATATATATATATATATATATATATATATATTATTGAATTTTTACAGAGAGGAAGAGAGAGGGATAGAGAGTTAGAAACATCGATGAGAGAGAATCATCAATCAGCTGCCTCTTGCACACCCCCTACTGGGGATGTGCCCGCAACCAAGGTACATGCCCTTGACTGGAATCCACTCTGGGACCTTTCAGTCTGCAGGCCGATGCTCTATCCACTGAGCAAAATCGGTTTTGGCCATCCTGGTCTAAGGCTAAGCACAGTGCTTATGGCATTCACCCCCCTTCATCTCATCAAGGAGGCATTTTATTATCTTGTGTCATCCCAAGAAATACAAGATGTTCTAAGAGAGTGAGAGAGACCACATTTATAAATCTTTTATGGCAGTATATTTGTATAATTGATCTATAATACTATTAGTTGTTTTAAATTGATAAATTTTATCATAGGTATGTCTGTATATGAAAAAGCATAGTATATATAGGGTTCATACATTCATGATTTCAGGGGTCCTTAGAACATATAGGTAAGGGGGGTACTGTATCTGGAAGAGCTGCATGATCATTAAAGGAGCTAATGTTAAATGTATTCTGGCAGATTCACACTTAGGAATACAAAAGACTTTAAAAGGCTGAAATACATCGATGTAGACCATAATGAACAGACTAAGATATAGCAGAGTACAAGAGCAAGCTGCCATCTGAGAGAATATGGCTGTGTGTATGTATAGAACACATGCATAAACATAGAGTCGAAAAGATGTGGAACGATAGAGGCAAACTTTCAACAACAATTTCCATTGTGGGGAGAATTGATTATGGCATTAGGTGTGAGGATTTTAAAGGCAGTCTTTCATTTTTATTTGTAATTTAAAAGTTATATTATAAAATGTACTTTAAGAAGAGGGAATTTAAAATGATGGTACACATTAGAGAAAACAAACCCATCTCAGAATCATAGAATCAAGAGATCATTTCAACTGATCTTACTCTAGAGATAAAGATTATTATGAACTGACTTTCCCAATAACCTGCAGCTCACTGATAGCAGAGTTGGAGCTGGAAGAGAGAATGCTCAGTTCATTCTAACCATAGCCAGTGTGGCATTGCTGTGAGCAGCAGAGTCAGTTTCTAGACTGGGCAGCCTCAGTTCTTCCCTCTGCAGCCACACCACATACTTTTGTTCCTCCCACAAAAAGGTGGATGCTCTTTCCTGCTTCTTCAGGCTGAACTTGACCATGTGATTTGCTTTGGCCAATGGGATGCTAGCAATCCCAGGTGTTTTAAATGCGCTTGTTCAGTGGTAATTGTCCTATTGAGCTGCTGCCAGCCCCATGAATAGAGCCCCCCCCCACCCCCCAGGTAGCTCTTGCCCCTTCACACTGGGCTCTAGAATAAACACCAGGGGAGCAACAGACATGCTGCATGGAGAAGAATCGCCCCAGCTGACCTACAGATCCATAAGTTAAATAGTTACTCTTCTATGCCCCTGAGATTGTGATTTTTTAAAAATATATATTTTATTGATTTTTAACAGAGAGAAAGGGAGAGAGAAAGAGAGCTAGAAATGTCGATGAGAGAGAAACATTGACCAGCTGCCTCTTGCACATCCCCTACCAGGGATGCGCCCGCAACCAAGGTATATGCCCTTGACCTGAATCGAACCCGGGACCTTTCAGTCCGCAGACCGACGCTCTACCACTGAGCCAAACCGGCTTCGGCAGATTGTGATTTTTTTATATGTACTTTATATCGATCAAGTTTAACCTGAGAAGCAGACCCCAGAGTACATATGCACATGCACATTCATGCATACACACACACACACACACACACACACACACACGCATATACTTACAAATCTCTGTTACAGTATCTGACCTGGTGCAATTATGAGAGCTGGGTAAGCATCTCTGTAAGGTGTTTTCTCCACATCCATTGCTGGAGCCCCAAGCCTAGAGGTCTGGAAGGCAGGAGGAGAAGATGGATATAAATTTCGGGATATAAAGTTGCAGGTTCAACTTACAAGCATAAACTAGACCCCATGAGAATGGACTAAAACCCATGCTATTTCTGAACTGCCTTCAGCCTTGGTGATGTAGGTATTCTGCAGAAGGAATTGCTATCAGTTGTCACAGAGGTAACCATGTGTATCTGGCCCAAGAGTGGGAGGTGTTGAAGGAGGACCCAGGGGAAGGTCAGCTGCTTATGAAATGGCGACTGCTCCCTTTCCACCCGCTGTGCTGCAGGGTAGACATGCCTAGGAGGATGTGGAAGTCCTCACTGCTTTGGTTACCACTTTAACTATCATGGCACATAATAGTCACTCAGAAAGCTCCTAGGAATGAATAACTGTGTATCAAAGGCTTTGATACAAAAGAGTTTCAGATTCGAAATTCCAGCTCCATTACTAATGGGTTATAAATCCATGAGCAGGGTAGGTGATCCGTCTTGGCCTCCATCCCTTTTTTTTTTTTGGCCTCCGTTTCTGTCTGTAATATAGGAATACAGTGTCACTGGACATCTAGGTAAACAGACAAAATGCAAGTGGGGGAAGATACATACAATATCTGGCTCATAATGGATCAGATCTCAGAAGTGTGTTATTTTCCTGTCTTTCTGGTTAGAATCACAAGTCAGGGGCCTGAATATAATCAAAAGACACAGCTCTCAAAGCTGATGTATATTATGCAAGGGCTTGGGGGATGAAAAGCACCCCGGTGGAGGCGAAGGAAAAAGCAGGGTGAGAGCTAAGTTCCCTTTGGAGCTCCTGAGGGTTAAGAAGGACTCATGTACACTCCCCACCCCCACCCCCAGGTCAGGCTGGCCCCAGAACTGGAGCAGGTTGGGAGCAGGCAGGTCTGTGCGGGCCCCATGCTCTAGAGCTGCCTGCCTCTGAGCCAGGGCCCGAGGGGAGGTGGCGGTGGCTGCGGCAGGCTGAGTGTAGGATGATGCAGTGGGGCTCGGAGCAGAGAGCAGCTAAGAGACTGCCTAGTGATTTACAGCCTTTAAATGGCTCTCCCCTCCTGCAAAACTCTTAATTTAATAGACAAACATCTTGGGATAAGGGCTCACTGGAGACAGAACTGATGGGATAAATGCTGGAAGATTAAAGACCTTCAGAGGGGAGTACATATTTCTATTATGAAAATGAGAAAGAACTTTTCCTGCCAGGTAGCCTTCCCATCCCCTCCCCCCAGGGGCAAACCTGAGACTGACGAGGGAGCCAGGATAGGGACTATTTCAGAGGAACCAACTCAGTCGTCATGCTTAATTGCTGCATTGGTCATGGTCTTCTCACCTGAATATTTCAAAGGTGAGGAAACCGAGTCACAAGGAGTTGAGGTATCTCTCCAAGGTTAGCTGTCAGCAGGGTTAGTTCTGAGATTTTGGTGTCTGCCCATTTATTCCACAGTAGACAGTAAACTCCTCGTGTCATCTTGCACACTGCCGTCACCTCGGTAACTAGCCGAGTCCTCACACATAGTATGCTCTTCATAAAAACTTGATGAAGAACACCCCCTGGAAGCCCATCACTTTTCCCTGAGCAGGTGGCCTGAGGTTAGTGTGTGGGAGTTGACTGTTTTGGTCCTTAAGTCTTCAATGCCCGCTTTCCTTCCAACCAGCCCGTTGTTTTTCTCAGAGTTATCTTTCTTAGTCCAAGCTACTTTCTCTAAGTCACATGTGTCAAACACAAGGCCCGCGGGCCAAATCCGTCCTGCCAGGCCTTGCAATGTGGCCCGCACCGCGCTCTCATCACTGCACTCCGCTGCGTTTCCATCACAATGACAGTTTATGACTGTTCAGTAAACCATTCGGCCCGCGATTTAGGCTGGATTTTAGATTTTGGCCCCTTCTCTGATTGAGTTCGACACCCCTACTCTAAGGTGTCAGACCCTGGCGTGTGCATAGAAGTTGGAGAGCCAATGCCGAAACTGGTTTGGCTCAGTGGATAGAGCGTCGGTCTGTGGACTGAAAGGTCAAGGGCATGTACATTGGCTGCAGGCACATCCCCTGTGTGGGGTGTGCAGGAGGCAGCTGGTCGATGCTTCTCTCTCATTGATGCTTCTGGCTCTCTATCTCTCTCCCTTCCTCTCTGTAAAAAATCAATAAAATATATTTTTTTTTAAAAAGAAGAAGTTGGAGAGCCAAAGGTGAGGTGGGCTGACTCAGGTAAGATAATTGATCACCTAAGCTGACAATGAGTAGGATGGATGTGGAGTTGGAAGGCGACCCAAAGTCATGAATTTGATGTTGTCAAGTTAGTTTTTCAGTCTACACTATGTGTGTAGACTACAGGTAAAATATATCAGAATTGGCAAGGATGATAGAACATCCAAGAGTAGGGGAATGGGAAACATTAAGTATATAGGAAACCCAGAATCTGACCTAGCTATAACCCACAGGGGTCCCTTTATTTGTGTTTAAATATTGATACTTTGAGTCTTGCTCTGGCAGTAAGAGTTTAGGAAGGAGCCCCTCTAAGTTCACATACCGACTTTGGTGGACATTGGTCACAGTGATATACCAAATTTGAACTTCTATGTACTTTGTCTGTGTGCATGATCTAGAGCCATTTATGTAACCTATACAACCTTCAGTTTTGTTTTATGCAGTGAGAATGACCATAGTTTCCACCTCAGTGGGTCGGGAGACTAATGAGATAGCAGAATGCCTGACCCAACCTGATGCTTAGTGTGAGTTAGCTAATGTTATCCCCTACCTGTCCTGAGAGGCTGCTTTTTGTTTCTTCTGGCACATGCTCATCAAAGCAACCTCAGAAGGCCATCAATATTGGCTATCAGCTCAGAGCTATTCTGGGTAGTCTCATTTCAAATACTGCTACATCTTCCAACATTTGACTTCCATTGAGAATTTAATTTGTCTTTACAACTTTGCGTTTCCTAACATCAACTTTTGTCTAGCAGATTCTCTTTTTTCCCATGTATTTTCTTTGAATTTTTAGAAATCAGGTTATTTTGTTCATTGATAGGTGATAGGTATTTATTGAGCACCTCTTATGTGCTCAATGTGTTATCTCTTATGTAACTTACAATGTCTCATCTTTGTATACTATAGTAATTTTGAAGATTAATAAAAAGTAATTCAGGTTATATTTATGTTATATGTAGATTTCATTCTTGATCTCAGTTTGCAACACGTTAGCTAACAGTAAGAGTACAAGGAAGGTTTATTGATTAAAACCTTCCATGGTATGAAGTTTGGAAGAACAGCCAATAATAATAATCGGGATTCAACAAATGCTTGGTAAGTGAGAACATGGGGTCAAATCTAAGTAGAGAAAATTAAATATGGACCAATCTCAAGTATTCACTTGGGTTCAAATCTCTAACTCTATAAATATGGGCTGAGAAAACTATTGTTTAGAAGAAAGACAGGTTAAAAGTCTGAAGTTATAATTTTATTTAATGGTGGCATGAGTCAGCAATGAGCTTTGAGTGGAACCAAAAACTTCAGTCCTACTACAGGCTAACCTACGAGTAATTTCATGCTTGGTGGAGGTAAGTGATAACTTTCTCTTACTTAACCTTGGTCCAACCATATCTGCAGCCCTGAGCTTAATCTCAGTTTAGGTTCAGTGATGATGAACCAGAGTGTGGCCACAAGTAGGAGAAGAAGAAAAAATCAGATACCCAGAATGACTGAGAGGACTTTAGATTCTTACCAGGAGAGGGGAAATTTGGGAGAAGTAACTTGGTAGCAAACATCTGAACACTTGTTCAGGAAGAGACTAAATGTTAGAATTGTACAATAGATAGAAATTACAGAAAGACTGGGGTCAGCTAAATATGAAGAATAATTTTCTAAAAATTAGCTTCCTGATCCAGCAGTTGTCTGTCTTTTCAGTCCACCAGCCTTGCTCAGTCATGCAGTCACCCGGTATTACAGAGGGCATTGTGGGTTATAGAAAATGTTGGAACAGAATCGTATAAAGTCAAAGACCATATCTTAGACATTTACATGCATGATACATCTATTTGTTAAATGGAGAATTAACAGCTAGCAAAATTGCTTCTTTGAGTAACTGATATGCTTAATTTTTAAAAAGGCAAATTTTCATTACCATGGAGAGATGGATTTTGAATGGGTTAATTAAAATTTTTCAATTGGAGGAAGGATGGATAAGAAAGGTAGTTCAGCAAAGTTGAGGACATGAGCCATACCATAAAGTGTGAAAAAAAAAAAATAACGCTGATTATACACTTATACAGCATTTCAGAATTTATAAAATACTCGGCTCCATGAGTTGTGATCTAAGCATCACCAACGAAAGTGATACATGACGGTGCTATCCTATTGCTGCCTCCTTTTAATAGATGAGGGAACTAAGGTCTGCCTGTCCATGAATTGGCTATGATGGCATAAAATTGAGTTTCAAAACTAGATGTTTTTGTGTGTTTTTTCCCAAAATCCTAAGTTAGAAAAAACACACACAATACAAACAACTCTGAAAAGGCCCTTTCTCTGCCGCCAAGATGCCCTACATTTCCTCCTACCTGCTGGCCACCGGCGGGGCAATGCCTTCCCCAATACCAAGGACATCAAGAAGATCCTGAACAGCATGGACATTGAGGCGGATGAAGGTCGGAGCAACAAGGTCATCAGTGAGAACCGACAAAATGTCAAACATCTAAGATGTCATTGTCCCAGGTATTGGCAACCTGGCCAGTATTCCTAACGGGGCTGTGGTGGTCTCAGCTGCCCCAGGGTCCGCAGCCCCTGCAGCTGGTTCTGCCCCAGCTGCTGCAGAGGAGGAGAAGTCAGAGCAATCTGATGATAATTTGGGATTTGGCTTGTCTGATTAAGTCTCTCATTCCTCGTTTCTCTACAAATACAACTCTTTTTACATAAAACAAAACAGAACAAAACAAAATCTAAGAAACAAAACAAAACAAAATAAACACCAAAAACTATCTCACCAATATGGGACTGAAGAAGAGAGAAGTTCTTACTTTTAATATGGCACAGGCTGGAAATGGAAGTAATTCAAGACCTGTATTTTAAATAAAATAAAAATGAAGGTATCATTCCAAGAAAGAAAAGCTGAGAAACCATGAGGACAAAAAAAAAACAAAAACACACACACACACAAAGGAACTTTAGTTAAATAAACACAAAAAATATGCATTTATATGGCAGCCGTGCAGGGTGGGAACACAACCCGAGGGGGCTGAAATCTGGACCCTTTTCCTAGACTCCATGAGGCCGGCCCACAGTGAGGCTGGAGGAAGGGCAAGAGCTAATGCTTCCTCTGGGAGCTAGGCTAGGTTGCTTTACTGTGGTAAACAGTTTTTGAAATTACACACTATGGAGGCAGGTAATTTATTTTTTTATAAATTATGAGCACTGAATTGAAATTGAAAGGGGAAAATGGCATCTGAACTGATTAAGAAGGAGTAACAAGGGAGGGCCTGCTTCATGGGGCCCATGTGACCAGAACCCAGTGTCACCTGAGGAGTCCAGTGTGCTGGCCAAGAGCTCTACAGGATGGTTTATGCCTGAATCCCCCACCCCGCTCTCTAGCACCTTCCAGGCTGTTATTGTAGCACACATCACAGTGTGTTATAATTACCCCCTCTGCCTGCCTGCTCTGCTGCAGTGGGGGAGCCAGCACTGGGCCTCAGCAGGCTCTGGACACCTAGCAATGGTGAAGACCAACACTATGCTGCATTGTTGGCTCCTGAAGAAGTGATTTATGAAAAATGAATTTTTGGCTTTACAAGTGGAGACATTGCTGGTCAGAGAAGAGAACTGTAGGGCTGAAGGAAATGGGGGTAGGAGTAGGAGGGGCAGGGGCAGGGGGAGGGTGTTGATATGTACTCTGTACAGTTTCTTGTACAGACCTTGCTCTCCTGGAGCTTGCCATCCGGTGGAGCAGACAGACAGGAAGTCAGTAGGGCAGTTATAAGCCCAGATTTAAGGAAGTGCTGCAGGGAAAATTCAGGGTGGGGAAGGCTTCACGGGAGCCTGGAGCTTCAGGGCCTTATTCTTGATGCCATACAGTCTGTTAGGGCCAAAGTCAAGGATAGCTTCTCAGTCTGCTTAAATGGCATGCAGTCATTTCTTATGCAGGTTGGGCATACTTATAAGTATGCAAAACACAGAGTTCATTCTTATATTATCACTTATTAATTATTGTAAACCTGCCTGTATTTCTTGCAATAATTTTTAAAAAATTCTTTGTCAAGGAGGTCACATTTTGATTCCTAGTCAGGGCACATGCCTGTGTTGTGGGATGTGCAGGAGGTAGTCAATCAATGATTCTCTTTCATTGTTGATGTTTCTATCTCTCACTCTCTGAAATCAATAAAAATTTATTTTTTAAAAGTTCTCTCTGCTCTAAACCAGGGATTTTTAAGAATTCTGTGGCTCATAGGTCCCTCTGAGAACCTGGTAAAAAATATGTATTATCTTTCAAATGCACATACACTGAGTGGCCAGATTATTATGATCTCTGAACGCATAATAATCCGGCCACTCAGTGTGTGTATGTATGTATGTACGTGTATGTGTGTGTGTGTGTGTGTGTGTGTGTGTGTGTGTGTGTGTGTGTATTATAGGCCGGTTCATGAATTCGTGCATGGGTAGGGTCCAACGAGCCTGGTCACGGGGAGGGTACTTGGGCAGTTGGCCTGTCTGCCTGCTGGTTGAACTCCTGGTCGAGGGGACAATTTTCATATTAGCCTTTTATTTTATAGGATATACACTGAGTGGCCAGATTATTATGATCTCAGAAAGCATAATAATCTGGCCACTCAGTGTTTATACCCAACATGTAAACTTGGACATAATTTAGGGGGCCAATCATAGACGACTAGGTTTTGAATTTCTGTTATGAGCTCTTTTTAAGTAACTTCATCGACTCCTAGCTCTCCTTTCTTTTGGATCATTCCTAACCTGGATCTCTCTAGACAGCTCCCTAAAATTCCACCAGGTTGTACTACAATTAGGATGTAGCAAAAGCCATGCTTGATAAACAGTTATGTGTGCTAGGGTTGGAGGTGACAGCAGCATTGCAGGCCTAGGAGAGCAGATTTATGTTGATAGAAATCTCGGTGCACAGGTGGAGATGGCTAACAGGCGGTCATAAAATATGTGCCTGGTGCTCAGGAAAAAACTAAGAAGAAAATGTCAAACTGGAAATTGTTAGACCACGAGTGGTAGGTTAAGCCCTGAATCGAGTGTTATCATCACAGTGGGGGGTAGGGGGTAATAGAATGGAAAGAGAAGTCTAGGGGAAGAAAAGCAGAGGAAAAGGAAGGAAAGGGGGGGAAAGGGGGGAAAAGTAAATTGAAGGGAAAGGAAGAGAGTTAAAAGGTACCCTGGGGAACATCAGTATTTACAAAGTCAATAAAGGAGGAAAAACCTTTGTAGAAACCTAAAAATCCTAGGAAGAAATTCTTTCAGGGAAGAAGCTATCAGTACCAGTAGCATAGACGTCAAATAAGGAAAGAAGCCCTAGCTGGTCTGGTTCAGTGGATAGAGCCTTGGCCCTTGGATTGAAGGGTCCCAGGGTCAATTCCGGTCACAACCAATTGATGTGTCTCACATCAATATTTCTCTCTCCCTTCCACTCTCTCTAAAAATCAGTGGAAAAATATCCTCGGGTGGGAATTCACCAAATAAAATTTAAAAAATAAAAATAAAATTTAAAAAATAAGAAAAGAAGCTAAAAATGTCCATTGGGTTTTGCAGTTAGGTTTTGAATGAGCTTTTGCAAGATGAGATCTGGTGTCATTGGCTTGGGGAATGAATGGAAAATAGGAATGTATGAACAGTCAAGGTAGAGAACCTCTTCACACACTCACCTTTGCAGGACCGCAGAAAGAGGAGGTGAAAGGAGAATGTGGTTCCAGGTGTGGCTGCCATGGGAGAGGAAGTTATTGAGAGGAAGACAGGAGTAGTAAGGAGTGTCAGGCATCTCGGTGGAGTCCAACAGATGGAATAAAGCCTTAGAAGAAGTGTGACAAGATAAGTTCAAAGACATGAAGCTACTCTTAGGTAGATCCAGGTCATGAGGTGTAGGAAAGAAGGGAGTAAGCATAGATGCGGTTACATTTGCAGGGGGGATAATGAGGAGGTGGGTTGAGGAAGCTGTACTGTGATCCTCATGTTGTCTGATGGTTGGAGGCCCCTTTCCTTGTCCCCACTTTATCTTACTGCAGCCAGTCCCTGCTGGCCCCACTGCTGCCTTTTGTGGTGAAGGCGCTACATTTGCAGGGCTGCTTTTAAATAGCCTTGCAGTCTGTCTTGGAGTCACTGGCTCACCATGAACTCAACCTTTTTAGAATACAACCTTTAAAGAACCTGTACACTTTAGACATTGAAAACAAAGGGGAAAAATGTTTTTCCTGATGCTATTTGCAAATATCATTGTAGGGCTGAGGAGTCTGGTTGGAAACTGTGAACCCTGTTTTCCTTTCTAGAGTCCACTCTAAAGTTTGAAGAGTCATATGCAAACTTCTGGAACTTTCCTTCAGTCATTGAAGGGACTGAAAGAGCCACGATTTCTGATCCTGCACTTGCTGTCACTTTCTCTCTCTGGGTCCCAGTCTCCTCTTTTGAGCAGAGCGACACTGTGTGCAGCAATCTCCTATATATATATAGAATTTTTTACAGAGAGGAAGAGAGAGGGATAGAGAGTTAGAAACATTGATGAGAGAGAATCATTGATCAGCTGCCTTCTGCACACTCCCTACTGGGGATGTGCCCGCAACCAAGGTACATGCCCTTGACCTGAATCGAACCTGGGACCTTTCAATCCACAGGCCAACACTCTATCCACTGAGCCAAACCGGTTTCAGCTCCAAGATCTCTTTTAACCCAGAGGAAGATTCTAAGACTTGAATCCATGAAATGTACTTGGTACCCAAAGTTTCCATGGAGTGGCACAGTTAGCTATGAATCATATTTCACAAGATGGAGAAAGGAAAGGAAAGGAAATGAAAGGATAGAACCCTGAGCAAGAAAAATAATTAAATAAAAAGTCAAAGCAGATGTTGGATCCTGACCTCATCTTTCCCAGCAAAGTTCAGCACTTTTTCAAAGCCCTCAACACAGAGAAATCCTGCCAGGTGCCGCTGACTCACAGGGGCAGATGTAAGCTCATCTTGTATCTGTTTCTTCACCGTGACCTGAGAAAGAAAGAAAGCTGAAGGCAAAACGGATAAGTACACAAAGACTCAGGCTGAGGGATTAGGACAAAATGCAGCCAAGAAAGCCCCAGGAAACCTACAGAGCCTTTCCACATTTCCCATCATTCCAGGGGGCTTGAGGTGGGGACCCAGGACCTTACTACCCCTCACGGAGTTGTCATCCATATCCTTTTTTCCACTTCAGGAGGAATTGTGAACAGGCCCACAGGGCTGTGAATTAGTTGTCTGAAGACTTAGTTTGAAATCTGATTTTGGCAGCCAAACAAACGGAATGGTCTTGGGGCACATAAACTCCTCAAATTTCCATTTTGTTAGTTCAAATGGGAATAAAATATAGTTACCTTTCAGGATAATTTTAAAACCATTTGGTATATGAGAAGTTTGCTGACATTGGAACCCAGTGGGACTGGATTTGAATTCTATCACATTTCCCTAATCTGTTTATCATGATTATTTTGTCTTTGTTTTCCTCACATCTTCAGCATCTCTCCCTGATGTCTCATTCTTTTCTTAGACTTTGCTACCTATTTCACTAGGAAACAAATGTGACTATCTATGCATCCCACTTTCAGAACCAGCCTACTGGAATTTGTGTCCACACACTTCGCTTTCCCTCTTTTTACTACAGATTAGTTGTTCATACTTTTATCTAAGGGTCTTCTGTCCACTTCTTTTTTTAGATATTGCCCCTTCTTCTGTCCCACCCCCCTAGTCCAACCTTTGCTCAGGGTCACAGCTCTTACAATCTAGAAAGCATTCTGGCTTTTCTGTTGAATCATCCCCTCCCCATCCTGGATAACTTACCAATTAACATAAAAACATGAAACAGTGACTCTCATGGTTAAAAAAATTTCCCTGGAGTCCAGACGCTCCTAGATGTCCCCACGTATAGTAAATGCCAGCTCTGTTCCATCAGTTCTTCGGACCAGAACTCTGGGCCCATTCTTGATTCCTCTCTCTCACATTCTACCTCTAATCCATCAGTAAATACTATGGACTCTCCTTAAAAATATATTCAAAATAAGAACACTTCTCACAACTTCTGCTGCCAACTGCCATCTCTCTAGGAAAAGCACAAGAGCCCCTCATGGTTCTTAGTGTGGAGAGCTGTCCTGTGTATTGTAAATATTTAGCAGCATCTCTGGACTTGACCCATATTTAGCAGTTGTCCTGCAGCCGCCTTGGGCAACTCAGTCGATATTTTTTTTCACAGCATCCAAGTAATTATTTTAGAATATGAACCATATTTGGCATTTCTCTACTTAAAACCTTCCTCTAATACCTTCTCATCTTATTCAAAGTAATAAGTCCTTACTATCACATACATTGCCCTGCCAACCTGGACCTCATCAGGGTAAGAGCTCTCCCTTTCTCTCATGTGCCTTCCTGCTGTTCCTTGACCCCACCAAGCCCATTCTCTCCTTAGAACTCTGGCTTGTGATGTTTCCTCCCCCTACAAGCTCTTATCCCAGATGGCTTCATTTACTGGTTTCTCACTCAGTGCTGCTGCTCAATGAAGACTTTGCTAGCTATCCCATATAAAATTAGCACATTCTATACATACTCCCTGCACTCTCTATTTTTAAACTCTTTAATTTTTTTTTATTTTTTTCATTTTTTTTTTTGCATAGCACTCATCACCTTTCATATGACTGATTTTTCTTGATTGATTTGATCATGATCTGTCTTTTTCCATGAGAATGAAAGCAGGCCACTTTGCTATATTCCCAGCCCCTGGAACAGGGCCTGACATGTAGTGGAGGCTACAAAATTAAGTAAAAAGATAACAGAGTGGCTTCAGGTAATCTATTTAACCTTCCTCTATCTTGGATTCTTCGACTCTAAGAATGGATGTAATATTGCCTACTTTGTAAGATTGCTATAAGGGACAAGATGGCATATATGAAATGCATGGCACAGAGCAGGAATGCAATAAACTGGAGCCAGGCCTATACTGTCTGCCTGTGGACCAGGGTTTCTCCATCTTGGCACTGCTGACATTTTGGACTAGATGATTCTTTGTGTGGAGAGCTGTCCTGTGTATTGTAAGATATTCAGCAGCATCCCTGGACTTGACCCATAGATGCTAGTTGCATGTCCTCCTCCAGTTTTGACAACTAAAACAAATCTCCAGACTTTTCAAATGTCCCCTGGGAGGGGAGGGGAGGGGAAACCCACTTCTGCTGGAGAGCCACTGCTCTAAATCGTGCTTCTAGGCCTCATCATGACTCTCCCCTGGAGTGAGTGGAGTCAGTGCTCATATATGCTTCCAGCCTGAGAGGAGAGTAGGATTGAGGCAGAGCTGGGGCCAAGCTGGGCGCAGGCCCCACCGATCCAGCAGGCTCCTCTCAGGACTCACTCTTTAGCAGTTAGCCTTTCCTCTTTCCAGATTCTGCAACCTCTGTTATGAACTCAGCCTCCTCTACCAGGTTGCAGTCCCAGAGGAGCAGCCAGCTCTCCCAGGACATGAAAAGATGGCCCCTGAGAAGGCTACAGAGAAAGCTCTACATTGGAATGGTTTTGCTGTTGGTGGCAGGGAGCTAAATATTTCATCTTCATAAAATAAACATGGATTGTCTCATCATGAAATATACATAAAAATGTTTAAACATGTTAATTATTAAACCAATATTGATTCATATTGGATGAGGCATTAAGGGAAAATTAGCTAATGTATTTAATATCTCCTCTACGGTTGACTAGTATCAGAATTCATCATATCTAATCACCAATAATCGTAAAAGTGGCAGGCAATATTTATGATCAGGGCTGAGTGAGTGCTGGGCAGGAAGTGATGGGGATGGAGGAAATATGAGAATCTAAAAGACAGAGCCTGTCAGATGTCACAGCCCATCCTCTGAATTTCAGACATAAATCACTGGTACAGTCACATCATCAAAGTTTGATCAACCTTTCATATTGGGATGGTTAATGAATATCACTTGGACCTGGTTTCTCTCTCAGAAATGACATGGGATGGCAGATGCAAAGGAGAGGCAGAAGCAAATGGGAGGAGGCTAAAACACAGAGTTTGAATTCTGTCTCACGGCTATTTTACAATGTTTGCCTCTATTTATCCATCTGCAACATGAGGGACCATGTGTCAGTCATTTCCCTTTGACCATTTATGTGTTTAAATCTTTTTTTTTTTTTTAATTTTCACCTGAGGATATATTCTCATTGATATTTTTTTTTCTTTTCTTAGAGAAAAAGGAGAGAGAGAGAGAGAGAGAGAGAGAGAGAGAGAGAGAGAGAGAGAGAGAGAGAGAGAGAGAGAGAGAGAGAAACATCTATGTGAGAAAGAAACATGGATCAGTTACCTTATGTACACACCCCAACCTGGGCATGTCCCTGACCTGGAATTGAACCTGCAACCATTTTGGTGTACAGGATGACTCTCCAACCAGCTGAGCCACCTGGTCAAATCTCTGTGTCTTACTCTTATCTCATTAGCTAGTTTTCAAATTCCTTAAGGGAAGAAATCTTTCTCCCGGTATTTTTCCCCCATGTCCTGAAAGTAGGCTAACTTAGTCATTTCAAAACCTGCTCTGGAATAGGAGACTATCTGAACCTGAATTCCAGATCTTGAGAAAGTTACTCTTTTTCTTTGTAACTTGATGTCCTCACCTGTAAAATAATTCACTTACCACATAGACTTGCTATGAATATGAGCTGATAATGATGTATATTAAGTGATAAACCATAGCATGTAGTGGCTATTAAATCTTTGATGATGATTATTCCTGTTTTCCTAAAGCAATGATAAAGAACAAAACAGTTGGCAAATATTCAGTGAAATTCAGTAGATTTTTTAAATGAGTAATTTGTGAACTTTTAACACTGGAAGTAACTTTAAATATCAGCTACTGTGAGTAACTGCTGAGTCGTGCAAGCAGCTTCTGGTACAGCCTGCTGCCGAGAGGACCACGCCTTGGGAAGGACTCTGCTGGATGTGCCAGCAAATTCTCCTTCCACCTCCCCAGAGACCCCAGTGCGAGGGTGGGAACATGTCTCCTCACAGGAAGATATGCTTGGGAAGAGCTGGGTAGAACTCCATCTCTGCCACCAAGTCACCTAACCTCTGTAGAAAAGAGCAAACGACGTACCTTGCAGTCTTATTGTGAGAATGAAAGGAAATGGAAAAATTAACACAACCACATTTTGCCAATCTAGACAGATCATATACCATAGCTTCTAAATTTTGAGATATATTCTGTTTTTGTCATTTTTTTTCAACATTTCTATAATTGGGATATGACTTACAGTTAACATGTACATTAATGTAGCACTTCTCTCCTTTCCCCAAAAAGCGCTTACGAAATCAGGAGTATGTGTTATCATTGGAAATGTCCTCCAAAAAGGTGAAGCAGTGCTATTATTCATCACACTGTAATTGAATAGACCCTAAGAAACAGTGCCAACTTACCCTAAATCACCTATCTGAGATCACGTAGTTGCTAATAACTGGGGGGGGGGGGGGGGGGGGGGGGGGGAGAACTTGACGTATTTCTTATTTTCTTCTGCAGTGAGGTGTATTGACTTGCTGTGGAACACTCCTCAGCTCGGAGGTGGGGGGACAATGGCAGACACATGGCCATTTCCCAAATGCGTTTTCCTTAGGTCTATTGTGTCCTCTGGGAAAGTTGATGGGAAATGGCCTCTCGTTGTCTATCAGGACCCATCGAACTCCGAGATTGAAAACCTCATCAGCAGCATTCCTCAGCTACCAGCTGTCACACAGCTGCATTGCAAATTGTTATCAGAACTTAAAAGAGAGTAAAAGAGAAGATTGTTGAAGCCATGAAGGCATATGACATAGTAAACGGTGCATTTAATTTCAACTTAATGTGAGAGATAGAGTGCGTTGTATAAATATTATCCGATCATTAAAAACATATTTGTGGAAGTTTAGCAACTTTGTCAGAGATGTGTGACTAATAATACAGAGTTGTGAGGCCCAAAAAACATATTTGTCTTAATCGACTGGTGTTTAGTTTGGATTATTGACTGTTAAATCACAATGAAAGTTTTCACTTGAGATTTTTGCATTTCATTTGTGACGGATTTGTTCTCAGAATTGGGAAAGTTCTGAGAAGTCCAATCTCCTTTTAGCAATTTTTGGTTCCAGTGGTATCATCTGTTTTGATTTCTGAATAAATGTAGTATTGCTACACTGGGGAAAATTTGGAAAAGAAAAAGGAAAAAAAAGTCAGCTATATTCTCTTCACCCTGACAATCCCATCTCTTTCCTTTTCTGTGTATCTCTGGGAGGGTTAAATAAATTAATCCATGTTAAACATTTAAAATTGGAACAAAATGAATAGTCCATAAGTATTAGTTAGTATGTTAAGTCAACTATGAATATTCTGATACATATTTTCCCTAAAAATGTTGAAAGATATCCTCAAGGGGGATTCCCATAAAATCTCATACAATGGCTCAGGCCCTTTTTGATCATTTCCAAAGTCAAATTATCTGTTACTTCTTTAGACAGATTATGTCACTTGGGATGATTTCAATTATTGGGAGTTTCTTCTATGTGTTGAATCTGGATGGTTCTCCTACTGAATCTCATGCAATGATTAGGTTCTATCCTTGTCTTAATGGAAATTATTTCGATACATTGAGTCTCAAAGCATGTTCCCTGAGACAGTAGTAATTCTGCTATCCAAGCCATTCAGGTTGTAATGATTCCACCTCCAAAATGCCTCTTGAGTCCACCTACCTGTCTCTGTGTTTATCGCCACTGCCTGAGGCTAAGCCACCATCACCTCAAGTCCTGGTTATAGCAGTGAGCTCCTAATTGATTTTTACATCTGCTCCTGGTGCATGGCCACCAGCTGGTCTCATTCCAAATTCTAGTCTGACCACAAAATTCATCTCTGCAAAGCCCTATATAGCATCCCATTTCTCAGACTCACATCTGAACTGTTCATGGTGATCTTCTGAGCCCCACCTGAACTTTCTGCCTTTCTCCCCTCTCTTCCCCTTACCCCCCACAAGCCAGCCACATGGCTCTGTCTAGGGCACATGTGTCAAACACAAGGCCCGCGGGCCAAATCCGTCCCGCCAGGCCTTGCAATGTGGCCTGCACCGCGCTGTCATCACTGCACTCCGCTGCGTTTCCATCACAATGACAGTTTATGACTGTTCAGAAAACCATTTGGCCCGCGATTTAGGCTGGATTTTAGATTTTGGCCCCTTCTCTGATTGAGTTCGACACCCCTAGAGCATCCCAAGCTCTTCATGGCATTTGTAACATGGTACCCTTTGCCTGGAAGTGTGCCCCCTTCTCTTATCTTATCCTTCAGGCCTCTCCTTCTATATAAAATATGCTTCTCTCTTTATCAGAGTAACTTGCTCATTCCCCCTCAAAGTGCTCATTAAGACTTTGTAATCATACATTTATTTCTGTGTTTATTTGTACAATCCCTCAATGAAGTAATGATTTACCAGCTCAAATGAACTTTTGTTAGTTATACCCAAAAGCAAGTGCAAACAAACCATGGTCAGAGATAATTCACCACAATCTCTTTTCTGTTCCTAGAGCTGGAATAAAATAACTACAGTGATGTTTTCTTGAGCATTGCTATGTTCCAGAACTCTCCTAGGCATTTTAAATATACACTTGTACTGCCTAAGAGTTGAGCACTGATACTGTCTCATTTTACATGTAGAAGGGACAGTAATGTGCCCAAGGTCACACAGCAGGTCAGTGGCAGCACCCAGATTTGAATCCAGGGATCATGTTTTTAACACCACACTAGAGAAAATAGATGTTCAAGAACCATTGCTTTGTATGGAAGAAAGACTCACAAAGCACGTGAAGTATTCTACCTTTTGCACACAACCATGAAGAGAAGTCATTTGCTGATGCAATTAGGGTAGAATATTGAAAGGGATGTTAAATGAACATTTAAATGTAAAGTGTCATATGACTAAATTCACATGTTTATCCCAAAAAAGAAAACATAAGGAGATCAACATGTCAAAAAAGGAAGCACACCAGTGCTTTATGAATGACTTTATGAAGAATTGGCTGCAGTAATATATATGTGCAGTTAATTATTATACAGTGTGTTCATTGTGTGTGTTTGTCTATATCCATACACATTTACTCTCTGTATACATATGGAAAATAATGCAATAATTAATCAGTAATTAATACAAGAATAAACTATTTCATGTGCTCACAACTGTATACCTACTGGTGCCCAACTCTGTCTATACATTGAGTGGCCAGATTATTATGATCTCTGAATATATAATAATCTGGCCACTCAGTGTATATCCTATATAATTCTATATAATAAAAGGCTGATATGCAAATTGTCCTCTCACCAGGAGTTCAACCAGCAGGCAGGCCGGCCAACCACCTATGTCCCCTCCCCCTGGCCAGGTGGACCCCACCCATCACCAATACACGAATTCAAGCACCATATCTCTAATATATGTGTGTGTGTGTGTGTGTGTGTGTGTGTGTGTATGCTGAATGGCCAGATTCTTATGATCTCATAATAATCTGGCCACTCAGTGTACATAGGTATGGATATGTTAAAAGAGCTACTAAGAAGAAGAAACAATGCAAATAAATAAATAGATATTGGCTCCTTTGCCTTATTTTAATAGCTCTTTTTGCTATTTACAAAAGTACCACATACTTAGTGCTTAATTGATCAAAGTGTTTTCCAAGCTTTGGTCCTTGGGTGCTGCCAGTATCTAGGGAAGGAAGGATTGTTATTATGTGGGGATAAGAGAGTAGAGGTCCCAAGTGGGAAGGAACTTGTCTGAAGTGAGTTAAGTGAGACACAGCCCCAGCTCTGAGGCCAGAGGCAGGGATAATGGTCCAGACAGAGATGACCTCAGAATCTGCGGAGCAGTAAATCACACATTTGCTGAATCCCGGACCTCTTTAACCCTTCTGACCAGTTCCTTCATCTGTATCGCTGTTTTTTGTTTTGTTTTTTTGTTTTGTTTTTAAATATATCTTTATTCATTTCAGAGAGGAAGGGAGAGGGAGAGAAAAATAGCAATATCAATGATGAGAGAGAATAATCGATCAGCTGCCTCCTGCACACCCCACACTGGGGATAAACCTGAAACCCAGGCATGTGACCTGATCAAAATCAAACCATAACCTCCTGGTTCATAGGTCAATGCTCAACCATTGAACCACTCTGGCCAGGCTCTATAGAGGTTTTCATGCTTTTAATGCCTACCTTGCAGGGCTCCTGTGAAGATTGATTCAGACAATGTCGGGGAGGCACTTGAACCGAGTGTCACATATATTATCTGTTTAACATGTGAAGTTTTTTTTTTTTCCTACCCACCATCCTGGCTGGCCCCTTTCCCCTTCTCTTCTGGCGCCTCCTTCCAAAACAGCTCAATTGAGATGATGTAATGCTTCAATTGCCTGACCCAGCCTTGCTGTGGGATCAGGGCCGTGGCCTTGCCTGATAAAAGCACTACATAAATACAGCTCCTGGAAATGCTGACATAACCTCAGTTACCAGCAGGTGACACGTTGGAAGGAGGAAAGATGGATGGCTTGGTCTCAGCTTATAACTCTAGGGAACTGGACATAGGCACAGCATCTTCTCCTGGCATCTCTGAACTCGCGGCGTTAGTTAACCCAAGGCCCATTGCATCACATCCGCAGAGAAAAGCTCTCTGTGCCTGGATCTGTCTTAAGTACACCCACAGTTCTTCCTTCTGACTCCTCTTTATTTGCCGGGCATGTTTGGAGAAGTACAGAGAGGACAATGTTTGGAAGTTCAAGTCCCTGCTTTATAATAACTTGCTGGCTCAGTGGCCAAAGACAAATGGCCTTCTTTCTCTTAAGTCTCAGTTTACTCTGAGACAGGGGATAATTGCCTGAGTCATGGGCTTCAGTCCGATTCAGATTCAAAGCTTCTTCTGGAAGAGAGGGTGGGTGTGGTCTCTTTCTCACGTGGTTTTATCAGGAGGGTATCCAATTGGGGTGACCCTGTGAACCCAGGTTCTCGGGTCTCTCTGGGTAAGAAGTGGGGGCCACTGTCCCCAGATATCTGAGTATACTTAGGTCCTTTTGGAGAGGGGCTAAAGGCCTCTGACATTGGATCCTCCCAACCTGGGTAGTCCTGGACTGATTAATGCAGACAAGGCCTATTAAAGCCACACTACCTGGCTGCAGCTTGCTCATTCTGGGACAAGAATCCTGCAGACTTGGGAAAAGCCTGGCCACCTTGCAGAATGCATTCTATCTTGAGTGTGCTGGCAGGTAAGTAATAAGCCAGGAGCTAAGGAGCAGACTCAGCCAGTGCCATGCACTGTGGATGGGGAGCAGGCCCTGAGAGGCAGGGCCCCACAGCAGTTCAGAGAGAGCTCTGCAGTCAGCCTGATGGGGTTGAAACCTTGACTCCTCCTTCTTATCTATGTGCCTTAGGAGAATTGTTTCACCTCTTTGGTCCTCAATTTTCATTTCAGTAAAATGGGACCGAAGAGGCATCTGCCTCTTGTTTATTAAGATGTATTAATACATATCAACCTTTAAAATATCATTTGCATCTAGGTTAACTGTCAATGAATATCATCTCATAACTAAGAGCTACCACCTACTGGCTGGGTCTGGGGTACCAATTTCTGGGCTAAGCCCTTGACCCACATTGTCCTCTTTTTTTTTTTTTTTTTTTTTATCTTCACTCAAGGATATTTTTCCATTGATTTTTAGGGAAAGTGGAAGAGAGAGAGAAAGACAGAAACATGGATGTGAAAAAAACACATTAATTGGTTGCCTCCTGCATGAGCCCTGACCAGGGCCTGGGCGGGGAGAAGTCTGCAAAAGAGGTACTTGCCCTTGACAAGACTCAAACCCAGGACCCTTTGGTCCGCAGCCCAATGCCCTATCCACTGAGCCAAACTGGCTAGGACCACATTGTCCTCTTTATTCTTCAATGCAACTCCAGGAAGCTGGCTCTGACAGTCCCATTTCACAGATAAGGAAGAGGAGGATAAGATAAGAGAGATGGCATCACCTGTCCAAGGTCATGCAAACCCCCACTTCATCTTGGTCTGATTCCAAAGCCTTGGCTTTGAACTCCTAAGCAATTATGCAGTGGACACTGATATGTTCAGCTAAAAATGCTGATAGTAATCATCTATTGCTTTAAGTTCTTAACATATATTCATTTATTTAATCTTCACAATAACTTTTGGGCCTCGGTGACATTATCATTCCTATTTATAGATGAGTACACTGAGGGGCATGGAAAAAGTAATCTTGAAGGTGTTTTTGTTTGTTTGTTTTTTGTTTTTTTTAATCTGTATTTAATTAAACTCAATGCTTTCTAAGCGTTTTCAGTAGAGGGCTTCTCTTAAGTGTCTCTGTAAAATAAAGCCTGCAATGACAAATATGTTTTGCAAATTCTGCCCAGGAAAACCCCCTCCCAGGGATTCTTAATGCATATTTGCATAGCAAAGGGGCAGAGGAGCCCTGGAGGGAGGAATCCTGTTACACTTTGTTTAACCCAGTGCTTCCCACAAGGATTCCACCAGGGAAGTCAGCCACCCCCTTGGCTCCTGCCTCACACTCCTGTATAACATCTGTCAACATTCCGCAAATCCTTTTGGCAAAGTTTATTCTACTTCAACTTAACCTGCATTTGTGGGAGGTCAGTCTGCTCCCATCCCTGTCACTGCTGGGCTCCAAAGGCATTGTGGGGAGCTCTCCTTTTCTGCACGTTCATAATCACCTTGGTAGGAGAGAGAAATGTGCATGGTAACCATCTAGAAAATCATCCAAATCGTTAATTTAGATGTTTGATGGCAAAGATGCCAGAAAGATGGGAGAGTGGTGGGATGGAACAGAGCAGCCTGGTGGAGGAAGGAGGCAGGCTTCCTTTTTAGACCATGCAGGATGGACACCTCAGACTGCTCTGCAAAACCGAGGCTAGCCCACTCCTAGGAGCAGGATGTTTCATGCTAACAGTCACAGTTCTTCCCGAAGGATCGTCAGTAAGATCTATTACTTATTGTTATCATTAGGATTGTAGTTATGGTTACTAAATTAGATGATCACAGGGTTATAAAATTGGAACATCTTGCGCCAGTCCTGTGTTTGATTTCCTCCATGATTTTTCTAGCACCACCTCAAACTTTATGACGCCTGCAGGCTTCTTACTCATCCTCCTCACTTTTGCCACCCACCCTTTTTGATTAACAAACTCTCTAACAAAGGAGCTGTGTGAATCACACCACCACCAACAATGTTCCCTTTTCTTTTTTTAGAGTGTTCCTCTTCATCATCCCTGTTGCTCTGAGCTGCCATCACTCTTCCATGGCCATTTTGTGGAACTTCTGGTTCCTAATTAATCCCTAACTCTTTCAACTTTCTTCTTGAAAACTCTAGAGGATAAGTTGCTCTATTGGTTAGCTGATCAGAGAGGGTGTGTGCACCCCCCAGTGGGCCCAGCAGAAGCAACCAGTGCTGGGAGGTGGGAAAAAGCACACCTAGGAGAGACTGAAGAAGAAGGCCAGGCTCAAGTTCTAGGTGTATGTTGCCCAAGGCTGGGATCCCCACTTTGATAAGCTGCTGAGTTCATAGCCACATCTCACTCTCTTTCTGTGTTTCCCCACCATTGCCCCCTTCTTTATCCAGTGGTTCCAGTGCAGCTACTTTCTCTGGACCTATGTTCATCCCCTGACCTTTCTGAGGACACTGGTGTCAGATGAGGCTCCATTATGGAGCTTTCACCACATCCTGTCTCATCTTCTTGTTGAGTTTACTGATTCTGGTGTCCTTTGGAACTTTGGCATGAAATGGTCAAAACTTTGGACCAACCTGCATGGCTTACAAGTCATAAAGTATTTTTATGTATTCAATAATTATTCAGCATCTAAAATGCAGCCTGTCTGATACATGTTTCAGTTACTGAGTGCCTAATAGGTACTCTGCTGGGCACTAGAGAAGTGAGTGAGAGTTTCTACATTAAAGAGTCATCAACTGGAAAGTTAGCCCATGTTTCTGACATGATGTGATACGTATCCTAACGTAAGTGATATCATTTGAAATAGGAAGATAGCAAAGAAGGATTCTGTCAGGAATGGATTCCAGATTTATGTCAGAGCTCACGTTCATCTGTACAAAGAAAGTGAAAGGGAGAATGAGCGTCAAGAAACATACATGAAAAGCCCAAAGCACCCCCTTGCTTAGAGGCCAGAGAGTGGAGTACAGCGATGGAAACAAAGGTTCTGCAGTTCAGAACCCTCCTCTGCTGTTTACCTGTTTGGCCATCTGTAACTGGGATGGTCAGACTCATAGTTCTTGGGAGCCTCAGTTTCTCTCCTATACAGTGGGCATAACAATAGTACTAACCTCATAATGTTGCTGTAGAGAATTACATTAGTCAATGCATATAGCATTGTTAGAACAGTGCCTTGGCACACAAGTTTTGAGTAAATGCTAGCTAATATCATGAAACTTAAGAATAAAATAACAATTCTGACTATGGACCCGTCATAGTTCTAAGGGCTGGGATATTGCAATAAGACACATAGTATCTATTCCACTGTGGGATGATGGAAAACAAAGCAATGTTTAAAGATAATTTCAGATGATGCTGAATGCTATGAAGAAACACAGGATTCATGATGGAGCTACTGTTTAGGTTGGTCAGAGAAGTGCTCCCTTAAGAGGTGGCATTTGAGCGAAGACCCCAATATTGCGAAGAAGTAGCCATTTGAAAATTCTGAGAACAGAGAGTCAGCAAGAACATAGGCCTGAGGTAAGAACAGACTTCCCAGGTAGAGGAACGGAAATGAGGCCAGGGTGGTTCAGGTGGACTGAGCGAGTGTGAGACATGGTAGGAGATGAGACCAGGGAAGTGAGCATGAGCCCAGGCAACGGGGCTTAGGGTGTGCAGAGGGTATTTATGCCCCTCACGAAGCCAGCTAGCTGCAGAGTCCAGTGAGAAATGGGACCAGGCTCAGCAGAAGACGGGGCTGTTTCTGAGTGTCAGAGTTCACTAGACCTAAGGATTGAGTGCATTTTTCTCCTTATTTGTTGAGCCACTTTGAACCAGTGGGAATTCTCTCGTTTCTAACACCAGGCCCCTTCCATTAATTAAAACAAGACTATCGGTAGCCATTGCTCTCCGTTTAGCCCTGATTTTATGCCCTGGACAGGGAAAGGAGAGAAGGAAATTATGGTTGAAATAGAACCATGCCTTTCCTCATTCTATAGCCTTTACTGCCATCCCATTAATTCCGCCAAGTGTGGCATAAGGGAAAGAGCTGACCTTGGAAGGTGTTTGCTTCATCCATCAGCCAGGGGTCCTGGCAAGCAACAGATGCCACACTTAAAGGAGTGATTGAAGATGGCTTAATGGGAGGGTTGCTGACAAAGGTGTGGGGAAGGTTAAGGGCACCACCAAAGGCCATAAAGCAGCCAGGAGATAACAACCAAAGGAAGCAGTTATCACCCCAGGCCTGATGCAACAAGGGCGGGTGGGAACCACAGGAAGCCTTCGCATAGGAGGGGGACTACCTAGCAGAGCTGTAGCCTGGGCAGACTCGTGCAGCTCCTGCAAAAATATAGCACAGTGAGGAGAGAACAGGGGACATAAAACCTGGATCCTGGACTGACCTCTCTTCCCTTCCTGATCTCCTGCCAGTGTCCCCCACTGGCTGGACCCATTAGAAGTTAAGAAACAGGAGAGCCATGGGGTGCTGAATACTGGCTCTCAAAGATATCTCTGTCCTAATTCCTGAATCTGTGACTATGCCAGGTTGCATAGCCAAAGGAGGTTAAGGTTGTACGTGGAATTAAGTTGCTAATCAGCTTACCTTAAGATTGGGAGAATATCCCTGTGTTGCATTCTGGGTAGACCTAGTGTGATCAGAAGGGTCCATAAAAGTGGAAGAGGGAGGCAGAAAAAGAACACTAGAGAGATGGTAGCATGAGAAGTACTCTACCAATTGAAAGTCTCTGAAGGGGCCAATGGGTGCAGCTGGAAGCTGGGAGAAGCAAGGGCATCCATTCTCTTCTAGAGTCTTCTGAACGAGCAGAGTCCTGCCAACACATGACTTGAACCTACAGACCCATTTCCGAACTGTAAGATAATACATTTTTGTTGTCCTTAGCCACCGAATTTGTGGTAATGTGTTATAGTAGCAGTCACAAAAGACTGATATAAAAGCCTACCTATTGCATTACATAAAATGTTAGAGTAGGATGGGGGAGGGTAGGAAATACCTGAGGTACAAAGAAGAATGTTCTGCACACATGGGTTCAAGACTAGGCTCTCCCCTTACTATACAGCTGAGGTCAAGCCATGTCACCCACCTGAGCTTCAGCTGCTTGACCTATAAAGGGAGGGTCATCCTGGCTACTTTCCGTGCCTTGCGAGGATCAAATGGCAGAATGGATGTGACAATGTTTTATAAACTAATGTCACATAGATGTAAGTCTTCTGCAGTCTAAGGATCACAGGGGAAATGATCCAATTTGCTATTTTAGAGATCCCTGAATGTTTAAAGCTTTATACCTCTTGCTTACATGATTTCCCCATTATGACTTTTTTTAACGTGAAAAATTAGGACATGTCTCTAATGCTTACTCTCCCATGAGGCCTGGAGCCATCCAGGCTGGGCTATAAATCTTTTCTTTCCATGTAACGATTTATGGCTCTCGTTGGAAAAGATAGGTTGCAACATGCATACGCATAATCATGCACCCAGACGCACTTGCATGTTTTAGAAAATGAGACTGCCCCCAGGAGACATGAATAGGGAGTTCATGACTTTTTCATCACACATCCCATGAGCAAATCTAACACTCCCATGTGCATACATGCACCACAGATATTCATGTCAATTTGTATAATTCTCATGAAGGGCACACAAATAATTGAACCTGCTGGCCCCTTTGAAGCATATGCATGACAGGGTCATAGAGGCACATAGACCCTGCATTTCCCTCACCATCCCTGGGCCCACAATGAATTTTGAGGCCAAATAAATGCTTAACACCAGCAGAAATGTGTCTCCTGTAATGGCAGTCATGAGGAAAAGTCAAATTGCTTTTCATGACTTTCAAAATGGCTTGAGGAAGACAAGTTGGTTTGTGTATTAAATTTATCTGGAATTTACATTTTGATTGGCCAACAGTCTGGGCAAATTCCACAGAAACCTATCGATCTGACAGAGACATTTGACAGCTCTGAACAATTGCCGAAATGGCTTTTAAAACCCAGCCCCTGGGAGCCAGGGAAATCTTCCCAGAGAGTCATCTCATTCCTCTCCCATCGGCTCTCCCACCTCCCCAGCAGCCTTGGGGTGGTTTTCAGTAAAGCCAATGGAGACGTATTTCCAGAGGTGCAAGATGAAGTTCTTCTGGAGTCTTCCTTCACTGTTCTGCCCCTCCCCCCCAATTTCTCCCCTGATCACACTGGCAGGCTCTTTCCCTCGTGAAATTTACAGTGGTTTCAGGGTCTGCTTGCTCGAGACAGATGGAGACAGTAAGTATGTCTCCAAATGACCAGTCTGGCGTCTTTCTGAAATGCTCTCTCATCTCTGTGACCCCAGCTCTGGATACTGAGCCAGGGATCACCTTGGTTTCTCTTCTGTCTGAAACATAATCTGGCATCTAATGTTTTTTTTATCATTCTAAAACCATTGTGACTTCTTATACTCTAAGTCTGTACCAATCATTTCTCACTTAGCATACCTGGCCTGGATTGCTGTGGTTTAATTTGATGAAAAATTATTATCAGCTACTATGTTTAGGCCTTCTAGAACAGTGGTTCTCAAATATGGTACCCAATTTAGTGGCCACCAGCCTCACCTGGGAACTTGTCAGATAGGCAAATTTTCAAGCCATTACTAGACCCAAGACCTACTGAACTGAAATTCTGGGTGCATGTTTTAACAAAACTCAAATGTGATTCTTATGCAAGCAAAAGTTTGAGAATCAGTGCTGTAGTATTTGAGGCTTATTCGCAAAAGCTGGTATTGATTTCTATAATCAATGTGGCAGCACTGTGCTAATGGAGATCCAAGAGGAAAGCTTCATAAACTCTAGGAGGCAAGTATGAAGAATTTGGAGGACAACAGGAAGGCTTCAGAGAGGAAAGGTCCCTATGCTGTGTTGAGAAGGATGGAGTCTAGACCAACACTTGCCAACTGGTGGTCCATGGACCACTAGTGGCCTGTTAGATCCGAAAGGTTGGTGACCACTGGTTTAGACATTATAGACCAAAGCTGGGAGCTGGAGAGAGTGGGGAGGAATAATGCCAGCATGGCAGGCATCTAGCATTGGATCTGCCCTTGCTTATTCCCTGCCTGTGGCAGACATTACTAATAGATCACAGTACTTTTTCCATTTGAAGGCTGTAATGGTCTCAGGATCTTTCTAAGCACACTGTTCTGGGTAGCCCATAGCAAACAAATAAAATCAGCAGATACCTGCCTCTGTCCTGTTTCTGGAAAGAGCCAGACACTAAAGGCACATACAGTCAATAGGCCTTTTATTTGGGAGACTCAGAGGAATGAGGTCTGGTAGGTTCTCAGTTATACAGGGCCATGAATTCCAACCAAGGGTTTGAATTTATTTCTACATGCAATAGGGAAGCTATTAAGGATTTGATCCAGGAAAATTAAGTGATCAGGACCCTTGAATGATTAGTCATTTTGTCTTCTTCTCCCTTTAGATCAGTGGTTCTCAACCTTTCTAATGCTGCGACCCTTTAATACAGGTCCTCATGTTGTGGTGACCCCCAACCATAAAATTATTTTCGTTGCTACTTTATAACTGTAATTTTGCTACTGTTAATGAATCATAATATAAATATCTGTGTTTTCCGTCTTAGGCTCTATAGCAGTGGTTCTCAACCTGTGTGTCTCCTGCTAGTGGTGCTTTTGATAGTAGTTTCCAAACATGGCTGCCCATTGAAATTACTCAGGGAGCCTATAAAACCCCTGGTGCCAGACCACACCTCAGACCAATTATATTCAATCTCTGGGGATGTGATCTCTGAGCATCAGTGTGTTTTAAAGCTCCCTGGGTGATTCCAATGGGCAGCCAACTTTAACACCCAGGAGTTTAAGTTATAAATGTATTGCACTGAGGGTTCTTTATTATCTGTCCACTCAGTTATCTTGCATTAATCTGGCAAAGAAATGATTGCCAATGTATTAAGTCAGCATCTAATTGGTTGATGAGATGTTCTATTATGTTCCATATAGAATTCCTTCCTTTATCTGGTGGGGAGGTTTCGAAAGAAGCACAAAACCAAACATCTGGAAATCATAGCTACATTTTCATCCTGAACTTAATGGTCCTCTGATGAGAAAAATCAGTGGCCCCAGCATTCACCAGCGTTGAAAAGGCCATGATTCTCTTTCTGTCCTTCTGAAATTGCTCGTGGAGAGTGAGGAATATGGCAGAATGGGAGAGAGGGTCCGACAAGTTGAATGCATGGAATGAATGAACACGTGAGGAGGATTACATGGATGGATAGGTTAGAAGGCTGGAGGGGAGGACTCAACCAGGAGCCAATGGTATTTCCTCTGAGTTCTCTTTGCCTGGTTTCTCCCTTACCCCAAACCTATCCCCAGATCTCACTGTTTACTGCTTAATTACTCATCTCTCTTTTAGCATAAACTACCAGTTTTTTCATGCTTTTTTCCCTAAACAGAAGTTAATTTTCCCCTTTGCATCTCTCACAGCAGTGTTTAACTCTAAATTGATGTTTCTCAGGTCTCCTGTTGTAAAAGTTGGTGTTGCCAAGAATGACCTTCCCCCAAAGCTCACCTCTGGGAGCTCCAATTGAAGTGTTTCCTTCTTGTATCCTCCAGGCAGATCTGGGGGCGCAAAGCAAGGACCTGTATCAAAGCTCTTATTCCATATAGTCTGAGTACTTTCCCCACTTTTCTATCCCTTTCTTGCTCCTGATTATAAAAGAAAAATGTATGGCTTTGCACATATACTTTAAAAACAATGGAGAAAAGGACTTTAAAATTTTCCAGACTTCTCAGTGATTCTGTATCGCAAATGAAATCACTGACAATGGTTCCGTGTTTGGAGTGTTTTTGCTGTGTGTGTGTGTGTGTGTGTGTGTGTGTGTGTGTGTGACCTTAGTTGAGATCATAACTTACATGGAGGGCTGTTGTCTATTTTTAAAAATATATATTTTATTGATTTTTTACAGAGAGGAAGAGAGAGGGATAGAGTTTGAAACATCGATGAGAGAAAGTCATCGATCAGCTGCCTCTTGCACACCCCCTACTGGGGATGTGCCTGCAACCAAGGTACATGCCCTTGACCGGAATTGAACCCGGGACCTTTCAGTCTGCAGGCTGACACTCTATCCATTGAGCCAAACCGGTTTTGGCTGTTGTCTATTTTTGAAAATGTGATATTAATAAAGACTTTTTAAAAAGGAAAAATCCTCCCCGACTCTCATTTGCAATGCCTACATTAATTTCCATCATACGGAATGTACCACAATTTTAATCAGTTCTTTCTTTTTGAGTATATTTTTGCTTCTAATTATATTATTATTCACATGTGCACACATACGTCTCCGCAATGTATATCTCAGTGTATTTTTAGTCTGGGGTGCAAATTAGTTTTTTTGGATCTTATAAATGGGAATACTGCTTTAAAAGATTTCAGTATATTTAACTCTGGATACAATGCTTGAATTGCTCTCTCAAAAGATACATATTTATATTCCCAGTAGCAGAGAGGTTCCTTATCTCACAAGAGGTCCCTGTTTAAAAGAGAATTTTGTTCTCTCATTTTGCTAATTTGAGAGGAGAGGATAATAGCTCATTGTTTTAATTTGCATTATTTAATTGCTATTGAGGTTGCCTTTTAAAATCATGTTTATTTAGTATTTATATCTTCTTTTCACCAATTGCCTCTTCTGACATTTTATGGCCAGTTACCAATTGGAATCTGAAAGTTCTCTATCGGTTTCCTTTATGTCTTATGGATGGCTCTTATTCTGTTATGTTTGTATAAAAATTTTCCCGTTTGCCCCCTGAAATTTCAATCTTGTCATTAATGTTTAAGTCCAGATTATTTTATATTTTTACATCTAATTTTTATTCTCATGGGCAATTTCTTCCCTTTTTAAGTTAAAATATTCTCTTTCCCTTTGCCTCTCATATTAATTCTCACTATTATTTAATTTTTTCTCTTTATCGATTAAGGTATTTCATGTATGTCCTTAAACTTAAGAATTAAATCAAATGCTGTCACCACTCTGGTGTGTATGTCCATTGGTTAGGCTTATACACATGTATAAAAGTCCTTTGGTTGATCTCTCCCCCTTATTCCCACCCTCCTTACTTTTCCTCTGAGGTTTGAGCATCTGATGGATGCTTCTCTGATTCTGGATCAGTTTTTGTTCATCAATTTATGTTGTTCATTATATTACACAAATGAGTGAGATCATGTGATATTTATCTTTCTCTGATTGGCTTATTTCGCTTAGCATAATTCTCTCCAATTCCATCCATGCTATTATAAATGGTAAGAACTCCTTTTTTACCGCAGCTTAGGATTCCATTGTGTAGATGTACCACAATTTTTAACCCATTTGTCTGCTGATGGGCAGTTAGGCCGTTTCCCAATCTTATCTATGGCAAATGGTGCTGTTATGATCATAAGGGTGCATATATCCTTTCTGATTGGTGTTTTTAGCTTCTTGGTAGATATTCCTAGAAGTGGGATCACTGGGTCAAATGGGAGTTCCATTTTTAGTTTTTTGAGGAAATTCCATACTGTTCTCAGTGGCTGCACCAGTCTGCATTCCCACTAGCAGTGCATGAGGGTTCCTTTTCTCTACAACCTCACCAGCACTTGTCATTTGTTGATTTGTTGATGATAACCATTCTGACAGGTGTGAGATGGTACTGCACTGTCGTTTTGATTTGCAACTCTCAGGTGATTAGTGACTAAGCATGTTTTTATATGTCTCTTGGCCTTCTTTATGTCCTCTTTCAAAAAGTATCTAGGTCTGTTGCCCATTTTTTTGATTGGCTTGTTTATCTTCCTTTTTTTAAGTTGTATGAGTTTCCTGTAAATGTTGGAGATTATACCCTTATCAGTGGTAACCTTGGCAAATATGTTCTCCCATTCAGTGGGCTTTCTTGTTGTTTTGTTGATGATTTCTTTTGCTGTACAGAAACTTTTTCTTTTAGGTAGTCCTGTTTCTTTATTTTCTCTTTAGTTTCCATTGCCCTAGGAGCTGTATCAGTGAGGATATTGCTTTAGCATATGCCTAAGATTTTGCTGCCTATGGATTCCTCTAATATTTTTATGGTTTTCTATTTTCTGTTTAAATCCTTTATCCATTTTGAGTTTATTTTTGTGTATGGTATAAGTTGGTGGTCTAGTTTCATATTTTTTGCATGTATCTGTCCAATTTTCCCAACTCCATTTATTGAAGAGACTGTCTTGACTCCATTGTATGTTCTTGCCTTCTTTGTCAAATGTTAATTGAGCATAGTGGTTTGGGTCGATTTCTGGGTTCTCTATTCTATTTCATTGATCTACATGTTTATTCTTGTGCCAGTACCAGGCTGTTTTGAGAACTGTGGCTTTGTAATATAGCTTGAAATCTAGTATTGAGATCCCTCCTACTTTTTTTCTTCTTTCTCAGGATTGCTGCAGCTATTCAGGGTCTTTTTTAATTCCAGATGAATTTTTGGAGAGTTCATTCTAGGTCTGTGAAATATGCCATTGGTATTTTAATGGGGGTTGCATTTAATCTATAGATTGTTTTAGGTAGTATGAACATTTTAATGATGTTGATTCTACCAGTCCATGAACACAGTATGTTCTTCCAACTGTTTATGTTTTTTTTCTATTTCTTTTTTCAGTATCCTGTAGTTTTCCAAGTACAGGTCTTTTACCTCCTTAGTTAATAATTTTTGTTTTTAACATTTTTAAAGTATTTAATTATTTATAAATCTGTAACCTTAATGTAGACAGGATGGGTGAATGCTTCTCTATACTCCAAGACTTTTACCCCCTTGTAAATGGGCCCTTATATCCATGCATTAAAAATAATTTACCTAAGAAATTGGTGAAACATTTTAATGCTATATTACATTTCTGAGTGCGTGTGTATGTGTGTGTATGTAGACACACTCCTGTTTTTGTCCATTGACATGTCATTTTATGCCAAAACTATAACATTTTTATTATGTTTGCTGTGCAATATAGGAAGGTAAATCTTCCCAGTAATTCTTATTTTCCCAAACTGGCATACCTCCTTTTATTTGTTATGATTGTAAGATGGGCTTCAGAATCAACTTGTTACATTTCCAAAAACCTGGTCAAGATTTTGAATGGAAAATAGGATAAACCTGTAAGTTAATTTAGGAAAAACTGATCTATTTACATTATTGATCCTTCTGTCTAAAAATGCTGCTTATCTTCCTGTTTAGTCAAGTACTTTTTACATTCCATAGTAAAGTTTTGTGGTTTCTTCATAAGCACCTTGAATATTTCTTGTTGAAGCTATTTATAGGCACTTTAGATTTTCTGTTGTTGGTAGTGAATAAGTTAAAAATTATATTTACAAGTACTTATGGCCAGTAAAGAAAAACACTATTATTTTGGTATATTTACCCCATAACCAGTCTCTCTGCTGAGCTTTTCTTTTCTTTTTTTTTCATTTTTAAAAGATATTTATTGTTGAAATTATTTAAAAAAAATATCCCTTCCCCTCCCTCTTCTAGGCTGCCCCTTCCTATTAATTTTAATAATTGATTCTCTTGAGTGTTCTAGGCATCAAAATATCCATTTTTGCAAATAATGATAATTTTGTCTCTTTGTTTTAAGCCATTGTTATTCTAGCAAGGGTATCTTTATGACAGAGACAGGAAACTAACCCTGCACATCATAGGGGAAGTGGATGCATCTGGTGGGGGTGGTAGAGGCTGTTACTGAAAGGACAGACCAGGCAACACCATGGAAACAAGCCTACAGCGTGGTCTCATGGGAACTGGAGCTAGGCAACCTATGGAAACTAAAGCCACTCACGCTGTCTGTTCAGAGTTACATGATATTTGCCTCACTAGGCTGGCTTCTTGAGCCTCTGATTTCTCCTTGTCTCTCATTCTCTTTCTTAGACAACTGTGTTGGCTGACAGATGCATCTACGCACCTAACTGTCCTAGAATGACATGGAATACGGGCCCGTGTTCTTTCCAATTCTGTTTCCAACAGCTCACCAGAGAAACTCTATTAGCTGCTGGCCAGGCAGTGGGTTAGGTGCCATTGGTTCAGGGGCCCTCACCTGGCCCAGACATCGCTGTCAAGGAGAAACACTGCCTCTGAAATCTGTGAATCCTGTTTGGGGCAAGTTTTGCTGATTTCAGACCATGAATGAAAGAGCCGTTCAACTTCTCTGTCCTTGGAACAGCTTCTAAAGTATAAGAATGTTCTGTTTCTTGAAATTTTCAGTGAAATTACCTGGCAGAAATACTCCTTGGGATCAGCAGCTCCCATATCCATTGCTCCAATGAGATCAGGAGTACATCTCTGTTCATTTCTTCATTGGACTATGGCCTCCTGACAGCCAGAGCCCTGTTTCATTTGCCTGTTTGAGCCCAATTTCAGTCCAGGGCCTGGCCCTGAGCAGATGTGTGGTTTGTTGAGTTGGAGTGATTTGAACCAGAGGTGGCAGAGACCATGAAAAGAGGCCTAGGTTTGGAGTCACAGGACTGGAGTGCAAGTATTAATTCTGGGTTTTACTAATTGGGAGGATTCAGGTCAGTTGTTTCTCTCATGAGGTTTGCTTTCAAACAGGTACTGTAATGACCTCTGGGAGGGGTGTGTGCAGAGAAGGACCTCAGAAGTCTCCACCTTGCTTTACCATTCTGAATTAAGCTTACGTGTAAAACTGGATTTCTACCAGGGAAATAAAAATTAAAAAATTAAAAAAAACACTTTTCAGAATTCTTCATTAATCCTTATGGAATCAGGGTAGTATTAATAAACAAGTAAAGTAAATACATGAATTGTGTTTTATTTACCCTTTTACACTGGAAGATAATCATCTGTTAGTTCGAGCCCTGAGGCATTGCCTTCTTGAGGTACCTGTGTGAAATCCAAACAGTTTTGTGAAAATTCCCAGCATAGTATCATTGTATGTGCCTGCTATTTTAGTAGAGACTAATAAAACCTTTTCTTCTAGCAATTCATTGCATTTGGACATTTAAACTGGACCCCTAATTCGTGCATTTCCTGAAGATGCTGCCTTGGTGTTGACATTTCTTGGTCAAATTGGCAGAGTGTGCATGCACATTCATAATCTCCTCTGAGTTAGGGCTGCTGTTTTACAAGGGCCATATATATGGTTCTAGGTCTTTGTGTGAGGCCTTTGTTTCCTCAATCCCAAGTGTGGTTTGACTGATTGCAGTCAGAATGTGGGAAAGAAAAAGGAGGAAAATGGCCTTCACATATGCGGTAATTGGGAGTCTTCCTTGCCCCCTGGTGATGACCAAGGACAGTTCCCATCAAGAACACCTTCATTCACAGAAGTCAGCAGTTCCCTGCACAGAGTTGCAAGATTGGGTCACACGAAACTCCAGTTGCTAACGTGCACTTCAAATCTGAAACATGAGCACTGATTGCAATTCTGAAGACATTTTCATTTCGCCTCAGGCCAGGATTTCTAATTTTAAAAAAATAATAATAAACCTGTCAAGGTCTGCAGGAAAGGCTCTTAGATATTCTAGCCAATTGTTTATTTAAAAATCCAATAATGCAATTTCCTCACAGCAGGAGTTAGAAGGCTCTCTCCTCTCTAGACTGAATGTCCTAGGAGTGGATTGGAGCCAGATGCCCGTGAAACTCAAGGGTCTTTACCAAAGGGATTCTACTTTGTGGGCCCAGAGCAGGATTTGTTAAATCTCTGTCCAAAATAACTATGTGTATTGGGAGTAAGACGACCTGGGTTTAGTCTCACTCACTATCCATGTGACTTGGACATAGATAATTTAAATACAACATTTAAACCTTAAATACAGAATTTTAAATTTGTAAAAGACCTGCCAGTCATCTTCTCAACCCCAGTTATGTATAATTCCCCCCAGCAGAGAAAGGGCCTCTCTGTGTGCTATATAACCCAACCTGTTGATCTTAAATGATTGGCCAGGAGAAGCACCACTGACCCACTGGGCTAATCAGGCTGTATCTCTTAGAAATTTGAAATCAGTACTTGAAAGGGGGAGTAGTTAACTGTGGGCTCTGGAGCTGTAAGAGCCAGTTATCTAAAGAGCTAAAACAACTGTTTTTGGATAGGTGGACTCTGGTTAAAATGAAGAAGCTGGTCCTTAGACAGAGACTAGAAGATACAATAGACAAAAGCAGAGATGGAAGGCCAGGGAGTCACACACACACACACACACACACACACACACACACACACACACACAGAGAGAGAGAGAGAGAGAGAGAGAGAGAGAGAGAGAGAGAGAGAGAGAGAGAGAGAGAGAGAGAGAGAAAGAGAGAGAGAACAGATACCCATGAGGTTCTGGTTCCTGAGAGGCCTGGAAATTGAGTTCTGTAAGAGTTCTCACTTTCTTCTTGATTTTCTTTGAGTGAATTTTTACCACAGAAAACAACTATAAGAGAATTCCATGACTTTGTATCTGAGCAGACTTTAGTTACCTCTTGTCTTACCAATTCATTCAATGCACAAATAGTTCTTGAACATGTTTTATCAACCAGGGTCTCTAGTAGAAGCTGAGAAAAGTCAATGAACAAGACAATGACCTCGTGGAGTTAAAATTTAATGGTGGAGGTGGGGGAAGCCCAAAAGCAAGATAGGAAGACAAAACTTATAAATAAACAAGCAAAGGGCAGCACATTAACAAATTCAATAAATCAACAAAGGGAACGTGTAGAATTCTGAGGAATAGGTTGATGAGATGGATCTCTTTTCAAAAGAGTGGTCAGAAAAGTTGCAGAAGAAGTGATGCTAAAGCTAAGACCCAACAAATGAGAAGGCACTGGCTCTGCAGAGAATTGGGGAAATTGAGTTTCAGGCAGGATTTATGTTGGTGCTTTCAGTGGAATGAGCTCAGGTATAATGAGCCCCAATTTCATGCTTTGTTCTTTCTCTTTGAGGGAAAGAAACAGCACCAATTCTGAGCCATAGAGAACAGGATATAATTACGCATTGGCTCTGCTATGGAGTCCTGGGCAACTCAGTTTGTTCCTTAGAACCCACTTTTCTTATTTGTAAATGGGGATAAGTGTGCATGACTGGCAGGTCTGTAATGAAGTCTAGCAATGATATATACAAATATCTAACACAGGAGGCAATAAATAGTTGCTCTTACTATTTATGACTATTATTTCTGAGTCAGCACTCCATCAAAATGTAGGGGCAAGAAGTAACCTAACTTTTTATCTTAACAACCTGTGAAAACAAAACAAAACAAAACAAAACAAAAACTAAATCTATAATGAGCAGAAGGAAGGGACAAAAAAAATGAGAGACAGAAAAAAAACACACATAAAGAATAGAAAATATAGAAAATTAAACCAAACCTTTGTTCTTTGAAAAGATCAGCAAAATTGACAAAATTTTAGACTGGCCAAAAAATAAATAGAGAAAACTCAAGTCAATAAAAGTGGGCTCGGCCAGAGTGGCTCAGTTCACTTCCTGGTCAGGGTACATACCTGGATTGTGGTTCAATTCCAGGTAGGGGCATGTGCAGAAGGCATCTGGTCAATCTCTCTCTCTCTCTCTCTCTCTCTCTCTCTCTCTCTCGTCCTCTCTCTCTCTTTCTCTCCTTCCCACTTGCTCTAAGCATGTCTTTCGGTGAGCATTAAAAAAATAATAATTATATTGGGAATGAAAAAATGAGCATAAATACTTACCTTACAGATGTAAAGAGGATTGCAAGGAAATGCTATGAATAGCAGTTTGCCACACATTAATAACATATAATAAATGAACAAATTCCTAGAAAGATATAACCTACCAAAACTTGATTCAAGAAGAAATAGAAAACCTGAATAATGAGAGATCAAATTAATAATAATAATAATAGAAGCACCTAAAAGAAAAGCCCAGGACCTGATTCACTAGTAAATTTTAGCAAACTTAAAAAATATATATATTGTATATATTTTTTTCATTTCTTTTTTTAAAAAATTATAGCATCAATTCTTTACAAAGCTTCCCAAAAATATAAGGGGAGGAAGTACTACCTAATTCATTCTATAAGGCCTGTGTCACAAGAAAACAAAACTACCAATGTTCCTTATAAATATAGATGCAAATATCCTTTTAAAAACACTGGCAAACTGAGTCCAGCGTGATTTAAAATTGTTTATTCACCATGACAAAGTAGGAATCATCTCAGGAATGCAAGATTGGTTCAACACATGAGAATAAACCAAAGCAATATGCCCTATTAATAGGAGAAAGGACAAATAAAACCATGTAATAATATCAGTAGATACAGAAAAAGCATGTGACAAAAATATAATCTTTCATGATAAAAGTACAACAGGCTAGAAATAATTCCTCAGTCTGATAAAGGGAACCTACAAAGAACCCCACAGCTAACAGCATATTTTAGTTGAATGAATTCAGAGAGAAGGTAACAAATGTTGAGAAGAATGTAGACATATTGGAACACTCACAAGTGGTTGTTGGAAATGTAAAATGGTACAATCAGTTTAGAAAATACTCTGGCAGTTCCTCAGGAAGTTGGGTGGATATGGATATGGGCTTTCTTTTGGAGGTGATGAAAATGTTCTAAAAACGATCATGATGAGGATTGCACAACACTGTGACCATCCTAAAAAAACACTGCATTTTTTTTTTTTACTTAAATTGGGTACATTGTGTACTTTTATCTGTGAATATTATCTCAATAAAGTTTTTTTTGTTTGTTTTGGTTTGGTTTTTTTTTTTTTTTTTTTTTTTTTTTTTTTTAGCGTTATAGGGATAGCAGTAACCTCTTAGCAAAATTGTGTAACTGATATTTTGTTTGAATTTGTATTATTGTTGCAAATCATCCTAAATTGTTCTTAACCACCCTGGACTCAAAGTGCCATGTTGTTTATAATTGGGAATGGGAATATTCTCTAAATGAATTGGGACATTCCAACACCTGACATCCAATAATCAAGGACATTCTTAGGTATCGGTATCAGGAAGTTCCAAAACAAAATGGAATTTTTGTCTTTTTGGTGTTTTTTCCCCCAAATATTTGACATTTATCTTTTCCAAATCAGAGAACACACTGATGAGGATGATATGTATCATTTTTCTAGGTAGGTTACATAGTTCATGGAGACATATCTAAAATTTGAAACCAGGTATATTTAATTCCCAAAGCCACACTGCTAAGCTTTAAATATGCCTCTTTTTAACCTGTATATTTGCACTTATGGTTTGTTTTTCTGCTTTCCACAATTTAAGTACATTCTCATAATGCATACTCATTGTAGAAAACCTAAAAATCAGAAGTGTGTCATAGGTGGAATTTTGTGAATTACTGGGATTTTGAAATGAGGAAATAAAATTGCTAAAAAAAGAATGATAGTTATATTGGCTTATATTTATCACTCTTAATGGATGCTTGTGACATATTAAGTGAAACATTTGCTATACAGTGATATATTTATAAAACCTCTTTACATAGGTTATATGACTAACATATAAAATATATGGATATAGGATATTTGTGAATTACATATTGAAAATATTTGCGAAGAGAAAGGTCTCTAAGTACTTATGTAAAAACTAGAGGCCCAGTGCACCAAATTTGTGCATGGAGGAGGTCCCTTCAGCCCAGCCTGCACCCGCTCAAATCTGGGACCCCTCAGGGGATGTCCGATTGCTGGTTTAGGCCCAATCCTGGGAATCGGGCCTAAACCAGCAGTCAGACATCCCTCTCACACTCCAGGACCACTGGCTCCTAACTGCTCACCTGCCTGCCAGCCTGATCACCCCTAATTACTCCCCCCCCAACTGGCCTGGTCAACTGCAACTGATACCCCCCCACTGGCCTGGTCACCCCAACTCCCCCCTGCCAGAATGGTTGCTCCATGCAGCTTGCTGTTCAGTCATTTGGTCATCCCTCACTAACCGCTCTGCCAGCCTTGTCACCTCACACAGCCTGTGTTTGGTTGTTCATTGGATTGTTTCAGTCATGATAGCTCCTGGTTTTTTATATATTAGGATGCTAAATGTCTCTGAGTGGATTTAGACAATTCTCTTTTTATGTTTTCCTGTATTTTGTAATTATTTAAATATGCTCATCCTTGACTTCAGAACTCGTCAGTTCTCTGCCCATTGTCTTTGAAACTTTGACTAGAGCCTCTGCAAGTTAGCCCCTCCTAGCTGGTAGACTGCTCTTGAATCCTCCAGTGCTCTTCTGCTCCCTCTGCCTTCCATTAACCTACAATTACAGATCCTGATCTCAGCAGATAAGAGGGACTTTCCTGTAATGGGAGCAGGAGGAGTGCCCAGTGTTACACAATTAGTAAATGGACTCCAGTCACAGAGGAGTTGCTTTTTGGAATGAAAGAACCTCGCAGTAAGTTTCAGAATTACCCTTCCACATGTTTCTAGGCAGTTACTGCCTTTCTTTTTCTTTTTTTTCTCCCCTTTTTGTTAGTCTTTGAGATTTCCCCCCTTCTTTATAATTTCCTTCGTATTTTTATCGATAGTTGTCACTCTCTGTAGGGGAATAACAGCAATAACCACCACAAATCAACCTTTGGTCAGTTAAATCAGTTTGGTTAAAAGGGGGAAGGGGGTTTTAGCTATTTGGATTACAAAGCCTACAATGCGTTCATCTAAAAAAATAAAAATAAATAACACATTGGAGATATTAGAATAGTTTCATCTCATTTTAATTATTCAGAATAATTTGGAAATCCAGGAAAAGGCAAGAAGGCTGATGGCAGATTCATCCATTTTTTGTTAATGATTATAAATTACATTTCTCAGAAAAGACAACAGATACACACCCATTCTCTCCAGGGAGCTCAGAGAACGACATTGCTTTTCCAAGGAAGGTCATTAGAGTGAGTTTTTCTCCTTATGATAATAGATCTCAGAATGCCAGAGCAGAAGAGGCTGCGAAGTATTGAATCCAACACCCTTATTTTATAGATAAGACACAGAGGCTGAGAACGAGGAAGGTGCTGACCGAAAGTAACAGAACAAATCAGTGGCAGAGCCAGGAGCAGAACCGAGTCTCCTCCTGACTTTTGGGCTAGGGCTCTTTCCATGAACAGGGTGAAGCAATTAAAGGGAATGGTCAAAATTCACTAGAATAAGGCAGTAGGGGACGGTGTGGACTGTGGTAAACTGGAAAAGACTATGATCTGCCTCAGTGCTGGAAAACATACACACGTCTGCAGAATGGTATGGCTCATGGCGCTCAGTAAGCATACCCTTTCACACCAAATATTTCCTGTAGAAACTCCAGCACATTTATAAATGGCTTATGTTATTTACACTTAGTGGATGACTTCATGGTTTTAATGAAAGGGCTCTGGAGATCTTTTAACTCAGGCTCCAATCTTGTGCGGTCATCAATCTCAACTCCAAACCTTTCAGTGATGCGGAACTTGCTCTCACATGATTTAGCACGTTTGATTCGCAGACGGCCTTTGTCATTAGTGTTCTTCTTATCAAAACAAAACAAACTTCTTCGTAACTCTCACATCCTGTAAAACTGTTACCTTTCAAGCCAGCAAGAAGGAGTCTCATCCATTTTATGCTTCTGAAATGCATGAGGATAGTTTGCATGCCCTTCCCCATGTTCTCATCTCCCCCCAATCATTCTTCACATGATGTAGGATACTCAGCCGCATGGTGTGTTAAAAACGGTGAGCAAAATAGCTTTTCGGATAGTCCATCATCATGCCTAAAGTTAACCCAAAGTACCAAAGCATTCAAAAAAATGTCAAAAGACATGAAAGAAAGGTTCAGAAAGGAAACATGAGGAGGGTATTTGAAGTTAATATTAATAATAATGACATCTAACATTTGTCAGAATCTCACAACATGCTAAGAACTCTGCTGAAATTCTACATTATATATTATCATGTTCATTGTTATCCCAATAGATAGGCATTTTGTTCCCATTTTATAGATGGAGAAATTGAGCCTCGGGGAGGTTCAGTGACCTACCTGAGGTCATTTAGCCCCAAAGAGGCAGAGCCAGGATTTAAATGACATCTATTTAATTCTAAATTAATTTCTCTGACCTGCCTTTCTGCTGCTATGAAGTATTGAGAAGTGTACTGAAATTTGAGTCAAAACCCTTGGGGACAAAATCTACCATTGGTTGCTGACCAGAGCAATTTATCTCGCCTCTTTGAGCCTCTGTCTTCTGCATAACTGTTTCAGTTCTCTCTCTTCTTTTCTATTTATAACGATCCACTTTCCAGAGGAGAACTGGACATTCTTCTCTTAAGAACTTTTTGTGGTTCCCATTGGCTGAGGGACAGAGAAGGAAAATGTGTAAATTTCTCTGCAGGAAACGAGGGCCTTCTGCTCTACGCTCCTGCCCACCTCTCCAGCCTTTTTTTGGTAACGCTTCCTCCAAGCACCTTCTAAGTACACTTAATTTCTTGCCTCCAGCAAACTTGCTGACACTGTCTTTCCATTGTGCTTTGCTCTCTGCCTTGAATGGCTTTTTTTTCCTGGAGAAATTATATCTAATTTTCAAATTGGAGCTCAAATTACTACCACCCCTCCCCCCACTTTTACCGTGACCAACCAGCACAAACCCATTTTCTTCTGGCTTCTTAACTGCTTAGTCAGTATCTTTATCATCCCAATCCCCTGTGCTATGGTCACCAAATGTCCCCTAAACCTCTCATACTGGACTCCTAACACCCAGTGTAGTGGTCTTGGGAGATGGGGCCTTTCAGAGGAGATTGGGGCATGAGGGTGAAGCCCTGGTGAATGGAATTAGTGATCCTGTGAAAGAAGCTGCACAGAGCACCCTCGATCCCACCTCGTAAGGATACTGCACTTAGGTCTGCATCTGGGAAGAGCGCCCTCACCCCACCGCCCTGGCACCCTGATCTCAGGCTTCCAGACTCCAGAACTGTGAGAAATAAATCAATTTCTATTGTTTATAAGCTGTAACAGCCCAAATGGACTAAATAGACTGTTTACCAGCTACTTTTAGAATATGAATTTCTTGAAAGCAAGAAGCATATTGTGTTCATTAAATTTTTATTCGCAACCTATAACATGGTGTCTTGCACATAAAAAAAATGAAGTTAGAAGTTACAACCTACTCTGTGCAGGATGCAGTGCCTACTACATACTATAGTACTTGACAATTTCTTTTACAAAGGAAAAGAAATACACAATAGAAAGACTAGGCTTCCTTCCATCAATTAACATTTTATTAAAGGTAATGAATTCTATTTGCCACAAAACAACGGCCCTTAAATGACTCTCATTTGGATCTAGAGATGTAGTTCACGTTCAGAGAGCAGAAGATAAAATCAGGTACCCTACCATTATTACCACCACTGTCATTATAGTTATGATGATGAATATGAGATTATTATTATTTTTATTATCTTTAGCAAATGAGTTTTCTTGCTTCCTCTGGAGCTTCCTGGAACATTTCTCATGTGTTTCCAGCTGCCCCGTCTTGTTTTGACACTTCTGCCAGGGAGCTGTGTGGTGAGGGGAGAGGGCGTGCAGGCTGACCTTGGGCTCAGGCAGGCCTGCTGGCTGCAGACTGCCCCGAGGCTGCCGCCACCCTTGTCTCTCCCTCCGCTGCACTCAAGGCCACCATTGATCAGCTCACTGAGCGCTTTACAGCCGCAGCCTTGGACAGGCCTTCAGGGAAATTGATTGCAGTCGATTCCCAGCAGATTGAGCCACATCAACTTGTCTCCTGGCCCCACCAATGAGCACCTTGACTTCCCTTTTTAATTACCCCAGTAGACCTCCTGCACAGTGGCCAGGGCACAGGGAGGGAGGGAGAGAGAGAGAGAGAGAGAGAGAGAGAGAGAGAGAGAGAGAGAGAGAGAGAGAGAGAGAGAGAGAGAGAGAGAAGGAGAAAGGCAAAGAGGGAGGGGGAGAGAAAAAGGGGGAGAAAAAGAGGGGGCTAAACTGAAATAGCTGTCCCCGGAGTGGAGTGCTGTCTTAACTTGTGCCAGGAAACTGGGTCACATTTGTTCATTGTGAATTTAGTATGTAGATTAGTGGAGAACTTGATGAGAGAATCAGAAATGAATTTGAGTTCGAGACTTAACTCAGCCAACTAATTTGGTAAACTTGGCAAGGTATTTCACATAGCTGGGACTCAATTTCACATTTATAAATGAGGAAATTAGTAGGACAACCTTAATAACTATAAACATGCATAAATCTGAATGAAACCTTCGCTGCTCTACAAATACGACGAGGACAAAGGCGGTGGCAACTGCTGTCATCTCTTGAGCATTCCGAGGCCCTCAGCCCCCATATATGCTTTACACGGATATTTTTTCCTTATTCTTGTAAATAATCGCTCCATCAAAAAATGGGGAAACGATTTTCCTCCATTTCCTGTAAGTGGACCTTCAGGCTTAAAAAGTTTAGGCTATTTTCTAAGTTTACAATACCAGGGGTCAAACCCACGTTTCTCCACAGGCAGAGCCCTTGTCCTATGTTGTCGCTATAAAATCCCACTCACATCAGTTCCCTGAACCCCATGTTCAGCCTGCAGCTCTTTGGATGGGTAAAAGGAGGAGATTCACTCAATACAGGCACTTGGGCTTGATAGTCAGGCGAGGAAAAAGTCCCTGATCGATTTCTTTCTCACAACAAAAGGAAGTTCTATACCCCTGGTATTTATCTTTATAGCCGCATCTCTGCTTGAAGATAAACCGGACGTGTGGAATGATAGCTGCTCTTACCTTGTACATGGCTCTCACCCAGGCTTTAGAATCATGCAGTTGCCAAAACCGGTTTGGCTCAGTGGATAGAGCGTCGGCTTGTGGACTCAAGGGTCCTGGGTTCAATTCCGGTCAAGAGAATGTACGGTTGCGGGCACATCCCCGGTATGGGGTGTGCAAGAGGCGGCTGATCGATGTTTCTCTCTCATCGATGTTTCTAGCTCTCTATCCCTCTCCCTTCCTCTCTGTAAAAAATCAATAAAATATATTTTTTAAAAAAATCATGCAGTGATGGGTTCTGATGGGGTGAGCAGCAAACTGCCTGCCTCCAGTTCCCCCCGGGGGCACTTGCTGAAAACATAGGCCTAGTCCCCTTCCAGGATTCCTAGGGCAGGGACCCAGAACACTGCATTCAACCAGGGCTCCTGGTGATAGTTAGCACTAGTGTTTGGAGAACCGCTGGGAATGATAACCTGTGCCTCAGCCAGAGCATGAGTTCAAGGCAGTAAATCAGCATCCCCTTACCGCAGTGGGCTCTGTGGGATGCCACTTTCACAGAGGATGTTAGCATCTTCCTCACATTTTATGTGACCTGAACTCTGGCTTCCTAACCACCAGCCATCCCTGCCTCCCTTGAACACATGCTTCCTCGCACATACCATTCAGTTTCATTGAGGAGAATGTGCCCCACCCTAGAGGATGAATCCTTTTTTTTTTTTTTTTTTTTTTTTTTTTTTCCCAGAGCTCTTAATTCTTTTATGTGAAATTACAGCATGTAACTTTATAAAGTGTCCATTATGTCTTTTTTCTTTTAAATTTTATTTTTCAATTATAGTTTACATTGAATAGTATCTTGTATTTGTTTCAAGCATAACAGCATAGAGATGGTTGGACAATCATATACTTTACAATTCATTCCCCTGGTATTTCTAGTTCCCACCTGACAGCATACATAGTTATTAAAACATAATGGACTATATTCTTGTTCCCATGACTGACTTTTTTGTAACTACCAATTTGTACTTCTCTATTTCTTCACCTTTTCACCCAGCCCCTGAGTCCCTATCCCTCTGGCAGCCATCGGTCTGTTATCTGTACCTAGAATCATGATTTTTCTCAGCCTTTGCACCCTCCCATTCTCCTTTGCTAATTACTGGCTATGGATAAAAATGTGATTAAATTCTGGGTTAGGTGAGACAAAGTCTTCAGGGGGCTCCTTGGAAACATTTTTATTCCTCATTTCTTAAAAGGAATCTACATAAGGGGAAGGTCTATTGCTCAATCCCTTTCCTTCCTACTTTGGATGCAGACCTGTGATGATGTGATGTTTGCAGGTGCTACATCTGTCTTGCAACTGCGAGCTGACCAACACAAGAATGTGCAGCCACCCTGGTGTGTGGGGCAGGGAGAAAAATGCAAAGGGTCTATGTCCTTGAAGACAAGTTTAGAGCCAGTCAGTCCACCCTGAGGTCCACTGACTCTCAGTGAACTGTATGAACAATGAATGTACTGGGTTAACCCACTGGAAGTTGAGACCCTTTCTTGTAGCCCCCAAATTTCTCAACTTTCTCTGTTCTCTGTCTTTCCCTGTCACACTTCTTCCCCTTAAAATTTAAGGAGAAAATTTATTTTGAGGCTTTATCAATCTCGCATGCTACCTTTCCATTTAATTGGGAGAGTTAAAGGAAGAGACAAGAATATGGGCATTTGACTCTGCTGTCCAATATCTGATGTCATAACTAACTTGTGGCAAATCCTAGATTGCAGTAAGTTGATGGTAGAATTGGTCCTGTAGATCAAAGGTCAAGAAACTATGGCCCTTGGCTAAATTAGACCCACTGCGTGTTTCAGTAAATTAATGTTTACTAGGCTGCAGCCATCTCATTTATTTATTTCATATATAGTTGCTTTCATGCTATATTAACAGAGTGTAGTGGTTGCCACAGATATCAAATGGTCCAAAAACTGAAAATATTCACTATCTGGAAAAGTTTGATGATTTCTGATGTAGGTAATCAAGTTGCTGATCAAAGAGAGAATCTTGTGTTTCATGCTGGTGCTTTCTTTACTTATCTGTGTTGTAGATGCCAGATGGGAAGGAGACCACACTGTCATCCCATTGGAAGACTTGAAGAATCAGCTCTTTATTTTCATCCAAAGAGAAAGGTAACCCACTTCACTGCAGGTGTAGATGGGAGGAGGGAGATGTCTTCAAGCAGGACCAGTATTTCTTTCTCTAAAAGAAGTACAGATGCTCCCCAGGCTTTGGTTAGGCAGAAGGGTAGAGGATAGCAATACTCAGACCTGGATGCTAACCAGAGAAGTAGCAAAGCCCACCAGGGACATGAACACAGTCAGGAGTGAAGCTGGATCAGCTACGGAGATTCAGAAAGGGATGGTACCTTGAACTGAATAGGCGTGGCTTCTGGAACTATCGATAGAAGCCAGAAGCTACAGGTGTTGGGATTCAGGGATGGTCCAGCCCAACGCTGATGGACTAGGGTTTGTAGATTTGGAGTTGCCCTTTACCTTGCTATTATAGGGCGTTCTAGGGCCATCCTCACATACAAATAGTGATTTTGAATTAAGTTGTAGCTGATGGGGGACCCACATATCTGGGTAGCATGAGAGAGACTACTTGAACCTCATATTTTTCTTTAAGGGAAGAATCATCAGGTAATTTTTGTAGGCAACCAACTAAATATCATGTTTCAGGCAAAAGATAAGTTGTCTTTGAAAGGGCATTTAAGGCCACCAGAGCCACGTGTGAGGCTTGGTTCAGCTGTGCAGCCTGGCGGCACCTCTGACCCTGTTCTCTGGTCTATAAAATGCAGCAAAAGGGGGGTTATTGATAAAGTATACATGCACCTGCCATGATATTCAGAAACACATGTAAAATGTGCTTTCTACATTATAAGGTGTTGTGCAAATGCAAGGTATCACTGTTATTATTGAATATGGCTACATCCTGATGGGCCTGCTGAATAAGCTGGCCGGGAGAGATCTCCTAAAATAGCTGTCTAAATTAACCTGTTGAATGGGGATAATTCGCGACTCTCTTTACAATGTTATAGAATGCCTGCCAAAACGGGCTCATTCTGCTCAGTGTAATTGACACTGAGGTCCTTGTGACAGTAACTAGACACCAGATTCAACCTCCTCCAAAGACCGCTCCCTGTCAGAAATAATAAAGCGGTAATACCTGTGTGGCTGGGCATGCTCCTTTTTCTCCTCTTTAAGGGGGAACATGCGTGCAGCTTGGCCACCTAAGAGCTCTAACATGCAAGTCACAGAGCTATAAAGCTGTTTGAGACCAGAAGTGCATCCATGGTTGCTAGGATGCTCATGGCAGCACTATCCAAAAAAACTGGACACTATACTAATACCCCAAACAGTTGAGGGATAAATGCCCAGATGGTGTGGCTTAGTGTTTGAGTGTCACTCTGTGAACCAGGATGTCACGGTTCAACCACATGCCTTGGTTGCAGGCTCAATCTCTAGTAGGGCATGTGCAGGAGGCAGCCAATCGATGATTCTCTTGCATCATTGATATTTCTATTTATCTCTCCCTCTCCATTCCTCTCTAAAAATCAATAAAAATATATTTAAAAAAAAAACAAAAACACCTAGACAAAACAAAAAAAAACAGTTGAAGGATAAATAGGTTGTAGGGCCCTGAGCAGGCTGCACCTGGCAGAAGCTGCAGGGTTATGCTGACCATGGATGGTATCATGCCCATGGATGATATCAGCTGAGGGAGAGGGATACAGGCAGCATCTGGGCCATGGAGGTCAGAGAGTCACAGAAATAAGAACAAACAGGATTGGGCATTTTTGACTCTTGGGCAGAAATACTTTAGTCTATTCTCTATTGGCGGTTGCCATCTTTCTGAAGAAATTCTTTGAAATATTTTCCAATTCTTAATCATGTAAAGCTTGTGTGCTTGGATTTAGACACAGCCTTGAAAATTACACATGCATCAGGTGTTGAACTTGAAGGGTGGCAGCTGATCCTCCCTCCGTGCACAGCACCAACACTGTCTCTCCAAGTCTTGAGTGCTGTGATGTTGATTCAGATTCGGAGACTTTCTCTGTTGAAGCTTTGCACATGGCCAGGACTGTGAGAAGTTCAACACAAAATGCTTACAGCCACAAGAAGGAATGATCTACAGTTGTAGGCAATGGCATGAATGAATCGTACACATACATCTTGAGCTAAAGGATATAGGATCAGACAATTCCATTTTTATTAAGTACAACATTCTCAAAAATCACCGATGTCATTGAACACATGAACATAGGAGTCATGTGTCGTCAAATACACTGACTCACAATGATGGTTCCCCTCAGGGTAATAGGTGCTAGAAGTAGCAGGGGAGGGGTCTGGGGGTGTTATGTATATTCTCTACTTTTCTGTACATGTTATACTTAACTAATTTTTAAAAAATAAACAAGGAGTCATAGATATATAAGATAATGAAGCTCTTGAGCAACGAAGCCAGGGACTAACTGTAGCACCCTGGGGAGTCATGTTAACTGGCCAAACCTCAGGTAACTCCCTTTAAAGCATTATCTCATTTAATCCTGACTCAGAGCACTGTGTCACTTACAAGGTTCTGATTAAGTGCCAGGCACTGTTCCAAGCTTTGATTCATATTTAATGCATTTCATCCCCATAAGAGCCCTGGGAGATAGGTGCCACTGTTGTCTCCGGTTTATCAATTAAGAAACTACAGCAAAGAGAGATTAAATAACTTGTCTGCTAATAAGGCCAACTGCTATCAAGTGACTGAGCTGAGATTCGAACTCTGGCAGCCTGACCCTAGTGCTATTCTCATGCACATTATATTACATCACCTCTGGGGGTGTTTTTATGCCCATTTTCACATGATTTAACTCAGCAGTCAAATCATTTGCTCAAAGTCAGAAGGAGGGAAATATTCTGGCTTGTGTGATGATAAGGTTTATGCGCTTCCTCACTCGTCTGTCTGCTAAGGGCACCTTTCCAACCATGACTGAGAACAAATGAAACTGCAGTCAAGTGTCTTAAGGCCGAAATGAATAGCAGTAACTATAGCAAACATTTATGGAGCATTTATGTGCTAGGACATTGTATGTGTCACATGTGTTACATGTATTAACCACTGCTAAATAACCCTTATGGAAACCTATCGGGAGAAGTACTGTTTTACAAATGAGGAAACTGAGTCTCAGAGAAGTCACCAAACTAGTAACAAATTCAAAATTAGATGTTGGGCAGCTCAGCCACACAGCATGCTATCTCCCGCCACTCAACAGCCTCTCAGCCCTAAGGAGGCTGATCCCAGGAGCTGAACCCTCCTTCCCCATCCCCATCCCCAGCTACTTCTGCTACTCAGTGGTGCCCTGGGGCAGCTTTTAAAGCATTCCAAGTCTTCATCTCAGGTCACCTTTCCAAAGCAGGCTGCTGCACAAATTCCTTCCCCGGTTAGTAGAGAGCCCCAGGCCTCCGAAGAGCAGGTGCTTGCCTAACCCGTGTCACCTGAATCTGATCAATCTCATCCGCCTCAGGGAGAAGCACAGTCTGGTGGACTCCTTCTCCCCACTGAGCCTGGTGCAGCAGCAGGAGGAGCCATGGCCCTGCTCGCAAAGGAGCTGAGCTGGAGTAGCTCCTCTTCCAGGAGCAAAGGAAGAAGACATAGCTCCCCTCCCTACATACCTCGTGAATGCATGGGGCTCTGTCATGCACTAGGAAGGCCAGCAGCCCAGCAGCGCCTCCAGGACCAGCCCTAGTCACATGGCCGACAGCAAGAGGAGCTGAGGAGTTCCCTTTCCATAAATGTCTCCGCTCTCAGACTTATCTTAGAGCCTGAAATCCTCCCAACCCCCCTTATAATCAAGTCTTTGGGTTAAGCATGAAGTCCTTATATTAATCAAAAGCTGACAAGTAAAGCAGCAGCAGAGCCAGTAGTGTGTGTGCCTGTCTCTGTCTGTCTGTCTGTCTATAAGCAGGTCAGTAGAGTAGATCCTCTAGAGCAGGATCTGTAGCCTGTTAATAGGATTTCTTCCCCCCCTCTTCCCCCCTTTTTTTAAACTAAACTATTTTTTTAATATTTTTTTTATTGATTTTTTTACAGAGAGGAAGGGAGAGAAATAGAGAGCTAGAAACGTCGATGAGAGAGAAACATCGACCAGCTGCCTCTTGCACACCCCCTACTGGGGACGTGCCCGCAACCAATGTACATGCCCTTGACCCGAATCGAACCTGGGACCTTTCAGTCCCCAGATGCACGCTCTACCACTGAGCCAAACCGGTTTCAATGGATTTCTTTTCCTCTTAAGGCCTTTTACCTGATTAGATAGGGCCAACCAAGATTATGGAGGATAATCTCCTTTAAAACCCACTGATTATCCATGTTAACCACATCTACAGAATACTTTCATAGAAACACTTACATTAGTGTTAATTGCATAACTTAGTCTAGCCAAGTTGGCACATAAGACTAACCATTGCATTCCTCATGGTATAATGGAAAGGTCAGCCAGATAGCAGCTATGGCTCTAACTTTCTGTTATCTTGGGCCAATCTTTTTGTCTGTCTCCGAAATGCAGTGTTAACTTCTTTAAGTGTGTGTGTGTGTGTGTGTGTGTGTGTGTGTGTCTGTCTCGGGGAGGGGTGCGCGGATGAGGGCCAGGGGAAATGAAACAAGAGGAAGGCATAAGAGCTGTCCTTGGATATTTGAAAGTGTTGGCCATGGAAGGACACCCAGGCTTGTTCAGAGGGCAGGACCAAGGCCATTCATGGAAGGAAAAATGCAAATTTGAGTGTCTTAAGGGAAGTGTGCCTCACAATGAGATTCCACTCTAAGAGGGGCTCCTTGTAAGATAATGACCCCCTTGCTCCAGGAAGAGTTTAAACAACAACTAAGGGGGGATTTATCAGGGGAAGAACAATGTAGAAGACATTCTATTTTGCACTAGATATATTAAAAAATGTCTTTAGTGTGACTATTCTCTTTTTCTCCCCTGGGACCCTCCCTGCTGCCAAAGATTGTCAACTGACTTGCTAAGCAACATAAAATGCAAACACGTCCCGGAAGAAGTATTACTCATTGGCAGCCATCAGATGTATTCTCTAGGTTTATCCACAAGATTAACTGTCTATCACCAGGGTAATCTCCAAAACCAATTTAGATACTCTCGCCAGCGAAAGCACTGAAAGAGGCAGCACAGTAACATTTTCCATCTGATGGGTGAAACCTGATTAAGTAAAGCACATGTGGGTGACTATTGTATGCACCACGTTGCTTTGTGTAATGACCCGATGTGAACTAGGCAAAGCCCCGGCCTCAGGCATAGCTGTGGCACAGTGAAATCCATGGCATGTAACAGATGGACCGTGAGATCTCCAGTTGGATGGGACCACAGTTGGGGACAGATTAATTACAAGGAGAATCAAGAACTCCATTTTCGTGCATGGGCAGTTTTACCTGAGGTGGAAGATGGGAAATCTTGGATAGATAGGTATTCTGGAGAAAAACATGATGGATGGAGGGTAGAAGTTGATAGAGTCAAGCTTAGTAGGTATGTGCTGAGCTGGATCTGGACACAGTGAGAGAGAAAGCTATTGAAAGGGCTGCGGAAATAACAATGATGTGGTTCTTGTAGAACTGGAAGAAAAGATGGGGCCTACAATGAAGGCGGGGGTGGGGGGAGAAAAAGAAAAAAAAAGTGACAACTCTTCCTTTTGAGAAATTACCAAGGGACAGCCTTTTACTAGTTTTTTCCTTGCTATCTGTAAATGCCTGTTATCTGAAGACTAGGGGCCCGATGCACAGAATTTGTGCAAGGGGCTTGGCCCCTGCCACTGCGGAGGCCTCTGCCTTGGCTCACTCCTTCCCAGCACAATCCCCCTATCCTCCGCAGCTTCATCCAGAAGGTTGTCCGGTCTAATTAGCATATTAAGCTTTTTTTTATTATAGATATAAGGGACTTGATTGTGGCCAAAGACCCCTGTGGCCTTGGTTACCTCTCAGAGCCTTGATTCCCTGACCTGTGAGATGTGTGTAATATCCCCTGTTCAACAGACTTGCACGGATACTACTTTGTAAGCTGTACACCTCTGTGCAAACATTCATGTGCTCAGGGACAGATTTTTGTCAGCCCAGGGGGAATTTACAGCAGCTTGAGACCAAGTTCAAAATCAGTTAAATTTTGCCATCAAAAAGAGAGTGGTGTCAGAGACGTCCACCTTTCAGCCATCAGAGCCATGTGCTGGGTGTCTGTGGAGCATGTCAGCTGCTTGGATTGTTCAGTGTGAAATTTAATTTGGGCTCCTGGGTGAGCAGGGAGGAGGGTGTGAAAGATATGACACTGGTTAATTTCATGTTTTACAGGCCCAACAACCCCGAAAGTACATTTCTTGGCGAAAACTGAAAATGTGCAGGCCACAGCATGCAATGATATGCAGTCCAGGGGGAAAATGAAGATAGTGAGAGAAAGAAAAAAACACACACATAAAGAATATATCATTTCCTGAAATCAAATAAACTCAACAACCTTCCATCTCAACGGGTTAGATTGACAGGCAGAGAGAAAAAGGCGAAAGAGGGTTTCTTTCAACTCTTGCCAATACCTTTTCACATAACTGCAAACACTCCCTAGCTTGACGTTCGAAGCCCCTAGTGACTGTCCTAATCCATCTTTCCCAGGGCAGGTCTAGCTTTTATATTACCCTTGCTCAAAATCTCCCTTGCCTGCTACTAGACTGTAGCATAAAACTCAGACTCCTCATCATAGAACAAGTGCTCTCAGGGTGGCACCTCCCTTCACTTCCTGCATCCATCAGAGCTTACCCCCACCCGATGCCTGCTCCACCAGCAATGTGGATTGGTGGGTTCCCCAGTCTGCTGGCTCTTCCACATCTGTCTGCCTTTGTATGTGTAAGTTCCTCCTCTTAAAATCCCCCTACTTTGGATCTTTCCTTGATTTCAGAGAAATGCAGGCCATACAGGGAGCAGCTAGCAGCCAAGAGTTTGGCATCAAGTAGACTTGACACTGGGGACTTGATACACTGAATGCTGGCTTCTGTCCCATCTTACCTCACAAACTTGACAAGCTATTCACTATCTCTGTCAGCTTGCAAAAGGGATGGAAGAACAAATGCTCACCATCTTCCCGGGTTGTTGTGGGGATTCAGCACAGAAAGTATGGAAAGCAATGCCTGGTGTATGAAAAATACTCAGTAAATGGCTTATTTCCATTATTATTTTAGCCCAACTATTACCTCCTCTACAAAACGTTCTTTGAGTCCCACTGCAGACTTAGGTGCTGTTTCCATCATTCCAAAACTGATTCAATTGCACCTTGAATGTGCATCAATGACTGCAATTACAGCGTTGAATGTTGTGTTTAATAGTCACTTGTGTTCTCCCCCGTTACACTATGTTTGTGGGTACACAGATCAAGTTTGGCTCTCTCTATATGCCCAGTGCCTAACCAAATGCCTAACCCAAAGTAGTGATTTGGTACATACTGGCTGAATTAACGAAAGGTAGGATGAATGAATGATCATATACCTGGACCATCCTGCAAGGCCTAGATCCAGTGCCAGCTCTCCTGTGATGTCTTTTCAGACCCTCTCAGTAGAGCAAAAGGTCCCCTTCTGTGGACCCATCTCTTTGCCAAAACCCTCACCAAATCATGATCATGTGGTGAGTATCACTTAGGAGGCTCTGTGTCTTATTCATACCTGTCAAGCCATTAGCAGAGGAGCTGGGACATGGTAAGAATTCAGCATATGTTATTCTTCATCCTCATTCTCATTCTCTCCCTCCTCTGTATTATTATTATTATTATCCCCAGGGAAGCCTACATATGAGATTTCACCATTAGGAAAGGTTAGTCACGGGGACTGGGTTTAATGCCCAGACCTAATATACAAATGCAGATTGTGTCAGGAGCCTCTGGAAGATTGTCCACAGAGACCACACAAAATGCAAATCCAGGCGTAGCTGTAAAAAAATAAGAAAACAGAATGTCCTTTTCCTAGATGGGTATCCATGAGCAAAAGGCCTGTGTGAGCTTGTGAGAACAGTGTCATAGACTTTGGTTCTGCTCAGGGAGCTGTCAATTAACTGAGAATTTTGGAACAGAGAAAGGCCTTGGAACCATTCCAGGTAAATAAAGCAGGAGGTAAAAATAATTGTGGGGTTGGTGCATGTATATTTGGAACTATTTGTAGCATGTATTTGAATGTGAGGGAAAACAAGCCTAACACAATTTAGTGTGCATCTATTCCATGCCAGGTACTCTTCTAAACACCTTGCATGTATTCGCTTATTTAATACACACAACAACACTGTAAGATGGGTATTATTCCCATTTGAAAAAAAAAAGAAAAAAAGACTTGAGTACAAAGAATAACTTGCTCAAGGTCAAGTGGCCAATAAGTGGTGAACCTGGATTTGTGCCTAGGCAACGGACTCCAGAACTGAGGTTGTCAGTGTCTGTAGAAGGCGTCTCTGTGTGTGAGGAATAACTGAGAGGCATATGTATTGCAAACCGACTATTTGTCAGGCCCAGTGCCTGGCCAATAAAGTGATCCCTAAATAAAGAGGGTGGTGCAGTCCTGCTTTCAAGCTGATGAGAGAGCAGGCAGACTTGAAGGGGGAAACTAAGGAGTTTAATTCAATTTAATAAACTATTTTTATCATTAATTCTGTGCTTGACACTATGCCTGGCCCTGGAAAATAAGGGATAGGACATAACCCAGGCTTTCAAGATGCTCAGACAGTGTCAGAACATGGTGAGTTTTATAACAAACACACCAAATGTCACATGCTCATTGGGTGCTGACTTCCTCACAATGGAAACTCAAAGCCTACTGTGTTGAGCCCATTGCATATTATCCCAGCCTCTGATGACTTTGTTTTATCCGTAGAAGGAATCCCCTTAAAAATGTGGGTTCTGGTCCTCATATTGGCTTCACCTCAGTGGTTGGGGCTTGTCCAGGGCCTTTCCTATGTCGTTAATCAGGTTGCTAAGGAGCACACCAGTTATTGTGTCCCATGTGCCCAGCCTCCCCTTCAGACACACTCCCCACTTATAGAGTCCAGTTTCTTTGGGGCAGACACTCATTGCATTAGGTGTAATCACCTGACATAGAAGAGTTAATTCATTGGCTGGTAGTGAAGCATGAAATAACTTGCCCTAAAAAGGTGAGTTGCATCTATCAAATGTCTTCTTGGAGGATTCAAACTGGGAGGACAGAAATTGTAAGTTGGAGGCAGATAGAAAAACAGACTCATTCAGTGAGTAGTGGAGCACTTGAGCAAGAATTCGGAAGGTGGTATTCTGCATTGTCTGCCAGCTTGAAGGTGGGATAACCAATAGTCCCTGGGCTTCCCATTGTGGATCCCTGAAGAAAGTCCTCAGATTTTAATTAGCTCCAGTGGTTAACTCTCCCTAGAGCCAGGATTGGTGGACTGGACAACACCCTTCCAGTTCTAGGGGGTAGGCAGAGCAAAGGAGACAAATGTCAATAGGCCCTTCCTAGGAACCTCTGTTGATAGTTGTTGACAGATGAATATTCTCCTGTGCACACATAAATAAAGGAGGTTTAGTGCAGTTTTGAGGTGAGCCTGAGAAATAGCTGGGAACCAGGTGTATCTCTCAGGTAAGTGGAAACACTCTCCTGAAGAGCCCGATTCTCACTCTTCATACAGCTAAACCACCTATCCTCTTGAGAGGATCTCATAGACAAATGGGGCTGATGCCAGGCTGCCTCAGGTTCTCTCCATTAAGCAAAGCCTCTGGTGTAGGCAGGTACCTAGACATCATCCTCACTTTCATCATTGTAAACACAGGATTCCTTCAGAGACAGTGCCTCTCAGGATGGGAATGATCCTTGGAGGCCCCCCTCCAGTGCCCACTTTCCTGACCTCTGCCTGCTCCCACATTCTGGTGAGGGGCTTGGGTCCCACCCCAACAGCCAGCCTCATCTCTTCCTTTTCCCCTGTCCCCGGTCCCCTCTCCTCTCTTTCTTCTCCCCCCCGCCCCCTGCCAGCAAGGCTCTCTAGTATCTTTGGTTGGGTTGAGTGGAGTGCTCCCTCCTTCTTCTCAGGGCCTCTCTTCACTTCTGTGCCTCTGCTCTGGAGCATCTGTTCTGCTCACTTGGCCCGCCCAGCTGTCACACTCACCTTTCATGCCCACACAGCCATCTCTTCCATCCCAGAGGCCTTTCCAACCCTTTAGCCCTACTCCCTTACAACATGCACTTGCTTATATAGTCAATTTTGTGAACTTTTAAAGTATCTTTCATTCTCCAGTGATTGTCAATATAGTGATCTCCCTCCCAAGGGGCACTGGGCAGCATGTAGAGACAGTATTGGTTGTCACAGTGGTATGTCTAGTTAGATACATTGCCACATCACATGCCCTGTAATGCCCAGGACAGGCTCCTCCCAAGGAAGAATTATCCGGCCCAAAATGCCAGTGATGCCATGGTTGATCATGCACAGATGGTGGCTTCCCCTGATGGAGACCTTGGCTCTTATAGTCATAGCCACGTGTCCTGCATGGGACCACATACACGTTGACCAACTTGTAGTTGATAGACATGCACACCCTTGCATCAATCTGTGAACAAACCATGTTCACACAGACCTCCCTCTCAGTGGTCATGCCTATTCTTCTGTATACGGGACCCCTTAGGTTATGAAGCAATATAAAGTGACACATCCAGGCACCCACCTCCTTCCACCTGATGCACAGTTCACCTCTCCCTCATCAGATAAGTCCTCTTAGCAATCTCCCCCCACCAACCCAACGCCCACAGGCCACAGGCATCTGCACATGCGTATGTGCACCTGCACAGGGAGCTGGCATGCTCCCACTCACCTGTACCTCTTCTCATGAGACACACCGACTCCGCAGCAGAGGCTTTCTCTTTTGTGTCACATGAAACAGGCTGGAAACAACGGGCTGCACAGGCACATGAACACATGGGCCAGCACAGAGGAGCAGCAGGCAGGGCTGGGGGTGTGAGGCCCAGTGCAGGAACAAAAGCTCCCCGTGACCCCATTCAAGCTATGGGACTGTTAAAATGTGTGCCGTTAAAACTAGATCTGAAACCAGACTTCAAGCAGAGGCCTCAAATCCAACTCCTATAAAAATCTCTCTCTCTCTCTCTCTCTCTCTCTCTCTCTCTCTCTCTCTCTCTCTCTCTCTCTCTCTCTCTCTCTCTCTCTCTGTGTGTGTGTGTGTGTATGTGTCTTTCACTCTCACACAGCTTTACAAATTTTCTTTAAAAAAAAAAAAAGGCAAACTTCAGAAACAGTTTTAATCAACATCATGCCAGTGTGGGCTGAGGGTGAAATAGGATATTAATGCTTTTATCTCTGCTGGGGACATGGCTGACTTCACCACGGATCCATTCGAAGCCGCACCCCAGGTGTGTTCCCGTAGCATTTCTGCATTAAGCAGCTGCGAGACCAGGTCTGACATCCTTTATTATCTCGGCAAAGCTGCACGCTCAGAGTGGTGGGGCCATAATGAAAAGATCCAATACCCCATTAGCACAGCTAAATATTTGACTTCTAAACTCAAGTGGAAAATGAAGCTCTGAGCCTGGAGAGGAGCAGAGGAGGGGTTGCAATGTCAGGGAACCCAGCACAATGCCTTCCCCCTCAGCACTTTACAGTTGACAGAGCCCAGCAGATGCATCTTTCCACTGAGTTTTCCACCTGAGGTCAGCATCCTCCTCCCTCCTTCGCACTGAGGGACTGGGGCCAGGAGAGAGGAAGCGACTGTCCAGGCCCTGTGTGGGCCCCAGGCAGTGGTGGTTCCGCTTGAATCCATGTCGGTTCCCTTTTCTTCCCCTCCCTCTGGCCCAAACATTCGGTGTTATATTGAGAATTTCTTAAACAGAAAATATTAAGTTTCAGATTAGGAGGAATCTACCTTCTGCCTTGCCTTCTTGTCTTCCTTCTCGCCCTCTATTCCAACAAAAGATATTGAACCCCACCCCTCCCTTATGGCCACTACTATATGCCAGATCTGTGCTAGATGCTTGGGAGGGAGTCTTGAGTAGATCAATGCCACCCCTGTTACCAGGGTGCTACCGCTGTCACTAGATAGGAAGCTCTGTCTAGCAAGAAAGACAAAGCCATTCTAAATCATAACAGAAAGTGGAGGAACAGAGACATCCAAAAGCTGGAAGAACTTAGGGGATGAGAGGACTGGGTTATAGATATCTTCCTAAGAAAATGACATCAAAGCTGGAATTCAACTGGGAATCATGAGGAGGGAGAGAGGGGAGATGGAGAGTTTCCTTGAAGAAGTAACATGTGTAAATGCGCAAGGGTGTAAGGGACGTGCTGCCTTGAGTCACCAAGAGCAGGTCATTGTGTCTGGGAGGGTAAACTGGAAGCAAATTGTCTAGCGAAGTAGGCAGTGGCTGGAATCTCCACAGGTTGAGAACCGCTAGCAGGGTCACCTAAGACCATCGGAAAACACAGATATTTACATTACGAGTCATTAACAGTAGCAAAATTACAGTTATGAAGTAGCAACGAAAATAATTTTATGGTTGGGGCTCACCACAACATGAGGAACTGTATTAAAGGGTCGTGGCATTAGAAAGGTTGAGAACTGTTGGGTAAGGTCCTCAGAGGTTACGGGATGCAAGCTCCTGTGCTGACACAGGTGGGGTTGGTGGTAGCTCCGGGAAAGAACAGCACTTTCTTGGGTTTTCATGTTAAAGGAATCACCGAGGAGTGCAGGTTCTGATTTAATAGGAGTAAGAAGACCTAGGTCTCTTCTAACTTAAGGGCCACTCACCACATGTGGCTACAGAGCCATGGACAGATGACTGCTTCAAACTGAGATGTAACCTGAGCAGAATCTACACATCGGCTCCAACTACACATTGATAGAAAAAAGTAGTGTAAAGGGATCATGAGTAATTTTTTATTGTTTGCCTGTTGAAATGATACGTTGATATGTTGGGTTGAATAAGGTATGTCATTCAGATGAAGTTCGCTTGCTTTTACTTTTTGAATGTGACTACAAAAAATTTAATGACATATATTAATTACATATTTTGGATCTATTGATGGAAATAATGATGATTAAGATGGATTCTCCCCGCTTCTTTTTACTTTTCTAAAAGTGGGTACTAGGGCATTTTAGGTTACATGTGTGGTTCCCATCGTATTTTTACTGGACTGCACTGCTCCGGACTCTTCATGGCTTATTTTCTCATTGATCTTTTAATATGAGGGGCACCCTCCTACCCTGAAACCCATCTCCACTGTTCCCCTTCTTAGAAGGACCATTTAGCTAGGAATACTAGCCAACTCATCCATCAGAAAGTGCTGGATCACCCTGAGCAGGGTTTCCTGATTTTGAAATCATCAAACCATGGAGGAATGGATGACCTAACCCTAGTTGGTTCTGATTTACACACTTCGCCCCAGGTAATTCTAATGTGTATTTAAAGTTCAATACACTACAGGAATATTAGCACTGAAGGGGAACTTAGATTTAGTCCATTCTTATTTTGCAAGTGATTAAAACAAGGCTCAGAGATAGGTGTTTGGTTAAGGTCACACAGCACCCCAGGTTTATTGATTCTCATTACTAATCAATCCCCCCCTTGCAGCCTAGAGTGAATGCCATTCACCGTGTCAGAGCAGGTTTCTCCTTCAGTGGTGTTTGTATTTGAATATCTCTGTCATCCAGGAAGCAAACACACAGGGGTTCCTGGAGCAGTGGCCAAGTAACCTTCAAATATGATGACCACGTCTGAAGGATGGGCTGCCAAAGCCATATGCCAAGTGGATAAATGCCCAAACAGTGTTCACATGCATACATTCACACGCAGATGACACACACAGGGATGACTGTATGTTTATTTTTTTTCTTGATTATTTATTTTTAATTTTTTTGTGGAAAGACAATCATATATTTTATAGAGTGGTCCCCCTGATATTTCAAGTACACTCCCCAACCCATAATACATAGCTATTATTATATTATTTTTTTCCTCCAGTGACTTATCCCTGGCCACCCGCACCCCTCAGCATATGCCCTAACCCCTCTAGTGTCTGTGTCCATTGGTAATGCTTACATGCATGCATGCAAGTTCTTTGGTTGATCACTTACCCCATCCTCCTCCCTTACCTTCCCTCTGAGGTTTGACAGTCTGTTCGATGCTTCTCTGTCTCTGGATCTATGTTTGTTAATCAGTTTATGTTGTTTACTATATTCCACAAATGTGTGAGATCATGTGGTATTTATCTTTCCCTAACTGGCTTATTTCACTTAGCATAATGCTCTCTAGGTCCATTTATGCTGTTGCAAATGATAAAAGTTCCTTCTTTTTTATAGCAATGTAGAATTCCATTGTGTAGACGTACCACAGTTTTTTTTTTTTTTTTAATCTATTCGTTTGCTGATGGGCACTTAGGCTGATTCTAAATCTTAGCTATGGTAAATTGTGCTGCTATGAACATAGGGATGCATATATTCTTTCTGATTGGTATTTCTGATTTCTTGGGAAATATTCCTAGAAGTGGGATTACTGGGTCAAATGCAAGTTCTATTTTTAATTTTTTGAGGAAAGTCCATACTGTTCTCCACAGTGGCTGCACCAATCTGCATTCCCACCAGCAGTGCACGAGGGTTCCTTTTTCTCCACATCCACACACAGGGATGACTGTATGTTTATCTTCATTGGTAGATCATGTTAAAAACAAAAAAACAAAACCGAAAACCTGAGGCTTTTCAGGAACATGAGGCTGCTGGTTAGAAGGCCCTGGGTACTGGGGATAGGCCCACCTCAGACTCCTGACACTGCCACGCCTTGCGGGCTGCCACCTGGTTTGCCAAATCCCTCTTTTGGTTACAGCTCATCCCCCAAGCTGGTCTCTGCAAGTCTCCCTCTATTTCACCCCTGATCCCTGAGGGACCTTCTCAGTTATAATCTCCCGAGGAATTTCAGTCTGCAGGCGCTTTGCCTTCACCCCTTTCTGGATGGGTTCCTATTTTAACGTTTGACAAAGTATATTTAGAGGCCTCCTCATTAATTCTAATTTTCCACAAACACCCTTCTGGGCAGGAGAGGGGTTTGTAATGCTGTCTAATAACTCCTAATAAATCAGAAGTTGTTTGAGGCTGACATTTGATGGGACAGTTTGTGCCCAGGCAACATCATTTCAGTTTCATAAAACTCCAGGCCTGGGAAAGGCTTTATATGTCATTGTGTTTGATCTCCTTATTATACAGAGGGGGGAACCTCCCCCAGAGGTGAGATGACTTGGTCAAGGCTACAAAGGCAATGGCAGAGCAGGAAAGAGAGTCCGGTTTCGGGCCTCCCACCTGCCTTCATGGCTCCTAATTCAATGCTGTTGACGTAAGACCCACGCAAAGATGACTTCAGTGTTTCTCAACCGAACAGAGAAACCAAAATGAGCAAAGTGTGACTCTGCCCCTCAACAGGTTTAAATTCTGCAGGAATTTGTGAGTGCATGTGGAGTTGATTCCCTCTTATCTTGTTATGTGGGCTTTAGTCCTTGAAGGGCTTGCATGTTTTGTTTACTGCTCTGCCTCTCTCTATAGCACCTCTGTCAATGGGAAGACAATGAGAGTCGCATCTGCTACTCAGTTGACAAAAGTAAAAAGAAACAGGTGAATGTAAATTTAAAATATATATATATTGATTTCAGAGAGGAAGGGCAAGGGAGAGAGAGATGGAAACATCATTATGAGAGAGACTCTTTGATAGGCTGCCTCCTGCATGCCCCCTGCTGGAGATTGAGCTGGAAATCTGGGCATGTGCCCCAACCAGGAATGGAATTGTGATTCCTGATCCATACATAGGTCGATGCTCAACCACTGAGCCATGCCAACCAGGTGGGCTGAATATAATCTTAATAATACATTTTATTTGAATAAATATATCCAACATGTCATTTCAACATGCAACCAATATAAAACAGTGTTAACAAGAGAAACTTTGCCTTCCTTTTTTCATATTCAGGTTTTGAAATCCAGTGCCTTTTGTGTTTATTGAGCAGGTCAGTTTAGGCAGCTTCATTTCAGTGCCCCAAAGCCACATTCGGTGGGGGCCCCCTATCAGACAGTTCCACTCCAGTGCTTAGAACAGTGCCTGGCACCTGGTAGGAACTTAAGCAAGAATTTGTGAATGAAGAAGTAGATTGGAAGAGCGTCTTGTGGCTCCCCAAATGCAGTTCACTGGTGTCAGGGAAGGGACAACAAGGCCAGAGAATGGCAGTGAGCTTGTAGTAATTCAGTCCCTTGCCTTCCCCAGGACCAGGCAGGACGTGCGAGGATCAGGCCCAACCGATCCTTGACCGTGGTTCCCCAGTGCTTGGCACAACCCCTGGCCTATTCCAGGTGTCCAGGGAGTGTGTGCCGAGGGCAAGGTCACCTCACTAATTGGTAAGAGAGCAGAGTAGAGGACCTGGGGCTCCTGCCTCCTGCCTCCTGCCTGGGGCTTTTCTCTCTGTACCCTGCTGTCCTGAAAATTGATTTATATTCAGGACCTGAAAGAGTGCATAACAATCGCATCAAAGAGGCGCTGGGGGGATGCGGATGCTGAGGCGGTGATTACTGTTTAAATTTCTCTGTGAATAGGTGTCCAGTGGGCACAGTTGGAATTCTTTGTGTTGGGATCTGAATCTGCCTGCAGTAGGGATGCTGGATGCCATTTACATAGCAGAAGACCAGCGCCTGCTACCCTGTTCCTTTTATACAAACATATGCTTTGGGATGTGCCTGGAGCTCCTTACTGGACTCCAAACCCTCACTCTTCATCCACAGGGGGTCAGGCTTGGAAAGCTTCGCTCCAAAATACCCTACCCCTTCCACATTAGGCTTCTCTGTGCTAACCATCCTCAGGGCCCAGCCAAGGGCAATGCCTGTGACCCCTTCCCAGCTCCTCCCCGTGCAGCCGGGAGCACTCTCCCTGCTCCGCTTTGAGGAGCTGGGATCCCACCTCTCCATCTGCCCTCAGTGCTTTCCACCTTATCTCCTGGCAGGACTGCGTTCCAGGGAGGTCATCTCTCCCAAATCAGACAATACATCACCATGATCTGAACTCAGAGGTGCCTTGAGAATCTTCTAAAGAAGCTTCCCAAACTCAGGTGTTTGCATGTAACAAATAATTTTTGTTTCGTTTTTAATTTAATTTTATTGATTGCAGAGAGGAATGAAGAGGGAGCGAGAGATGGAAACATCAATGATGGGAGAGAATCATTGATCGGCTGCCTCCTGCTTGCCCCACACTGGAGCTCGAACCCATAACCTGGGCATGTGTGCTGACTGGGAATCTAACCCTGACCTCCTGGTTCAGAGGTTGACCCTTAACAACTTAGCCATTCCACTGGGCTCCCAAATTCTTTGTCATCGCTATTGTAATACTCAGTGATTTCTTTTCTCTAAATCTCTCTGCTTGCTAAAGTTACCTGAATTTATTTCTGAAATAAAGCAGTAATATCTCTGAAAATAAGCACAATGTGCACATCACATATATTCGTCATATAAAAAATATATAGCTATTTTACTGTAATGAAAATATAGTTAATATTTATATGTAACTGCAAGTCTCAGTGTATTTCCTCACGCTGACTGTGCCTCTACCAGGGACACCCTAATCACTCTTAAAACATTTTTTTGAGGGCCCTGCCCTCCCTGGACAGTGAAGAGACTGAGCCTCAGTTGGGAGCAGGTCCCACAGGATTTTGGTGGCAACACTGGCTGGGTACTCGGACCTGCTGGCTCTGGACCAAAACCCTATCACATTTCCTCCTTCAGTTGAGCAGCTGGCGGTGAACTCCATGCCTCTGTCTGGTGCTTTAAGAAAACAGGGCCTCCCAAGTCACAGGTTCAGATCCCAGCTGTACATCCGTGGCTGCCTGAGTTTATGACAGGTGCTTACCCCTCCCCATTCCGTGTCCTTTCAGAAAGTGGAGATAGTGCACAGCTTGGAGCTGTGGAAACTTTTGCATTTTGATGTGATTGACATGGGACCCCATTTCACACCTTGGTCGTTTGTTTTTTTAACTTTATTTTTACTATTGACACTATTACAGGTGTCCCCATCCCCCCTTTGCCCACCACTCCCCAGCACTTGCTACCCTGGCCCCTGATTCCTTCTGGCCATCACCACACTCTTGTCTGTGTCTCTGGGTTGTGCATGTATGCTCTTTGGTTAATCTCTTCATCTTCTTTCACCCAGGCACCCTCCTTTCTCCCCTCTGACAGCTGCCAGTCTCTTCCATGTATCCATTACTCTGGTTCTGTTGTGTTCATCAGTTTATTTTGTTCATTAGATCCTACATATAAGTGAGGTCCTCTGGTCCTTTTAAATTTTATAGTAACATCATTAAAAAAAGAACAGGTGAAATATATTTTATTAAAAATATTCTCATTTCAACATATAATCAATATGAAACTATTAATAAAATGGTTCCCCTTTTTTACATTAAATTTTCAAAATCCAATGTATATTTCATACTTAAAGCATATCTCAGTGCAGACTCTTAAATTAAAAAACTTGACCCAGATTTAGATTTCATGAGATTTATACAGTTGAAAAAGTGGATTCATAAACCTGAGATTTCTACCCATACTTAAATTGTTTCATTAACAATTTTTGAGTATCGGCTCTTGAGTTTAAATTTAAATTATATAAAATTCAAAATTAAATTCCTCGTCACAGTGGCAACATTTCCAGTTCTCAATAACCAAATGTAGCCAGCGCCTCTCATCTTGGACAGCAGAGGTGTAGCATTTTACCTTGTTTTTACATGTATTTCCTTGTAAAATAGTCATTACATGTACGTTGAACTTGAACCTGTGGCAGTTTATTTGCTCATCACGACCATGGATGAGACAAGCTGGATGGATATTACTATCCCCACTGGAGAAATGGCAGAACAGCTGCCGAGAGAGGTTAAATGGCTTGCCTTGTGTCTCCCAAGCAGTAAACCTCAGAGCCAGGTCCAGAGCCCAGCCTTGCCAATTTCCAGATCAGGGCTCTGCTCAGAATCCTTAATGAAAATTCCAAATTCACCTCCATTTGAAAATTGGTCAGATTGAAAGACCAACTAAGTATACTCCTTTAAAATACCTATTTTATCACATAGTTGGCATTAAGTGTTAATAGTGTGTGCCCATTTTTTAAAAAAACTAATGGGAAGGGAGATGAGTTTCTTGCCGAAAAGCTGAACTCATTGCCCCTGCTGCAGGTTTCTTTAGAAGGCTCATTTTAGCAGGTGTATTATTTAAGCATCAGATAACTGATTTGTTAATAACTCTTTTTCTTCCTCTAGTAGGGAGTGTAATTTTCTTTTTGGGGTTCAAAAGGTAAAATTTTCACCCCACTGAGGCCTGATTGTAGTGCGCAGCCTTTGATCAGGTTTATTCTTATACCAGGTTTCCTGGCTTTCTTTCTCTTTTCTTTCTTTCCCGAAGATTGCAGGGTGTGTGGGAGTGCTGATCTCTATGGCATCTTTCTTCTTCCCCTTCTTCTCTGTTTGTGTTCCTTTGACTGTTTTCTCTTGTGAAGGCAAATACAATAATAACATCTTACTTTCTAAAGCTCTTTTCATCCTGATCAAGTTCCGAGCGCCCCAGAACACATTGCATTTCAAAACTTATGGAAATGCAGGCTTCCCGGTTACAAATTTAGACAACAGGAGAAGTCAGACGCACAGGCCTCCTGAAGCACATTAATTCACTCACAACATGCCCTGTCCCCCGAGCAGCTACAATTAATTGTCTCTGAGCCAAGCCAAGCCTTTTGCTCAAGGTAGCACAGCCTCGTTAAGAGAAAGGGGATGGCGTTTATTTATGTGTCTGCATTTCCATGGGATTATTGGGAGCCTGTTGGGTTTAAACCTGCAGTGCCCGGAGAGGCGCTTGTACTCTCCCTGCAGTCTTGCAGACAAACCGAGCATTTGCATCCTATTAAAAGCTCCCTTCTCCTCTTCCTTCTCTCCAGGGCTGAGGAGGCCATGTTGCTTTAACAGGCTGTGCCAAGGCTGCCTGAGACAAATTAGGAAACTACAACCCAAATGCCTACCATCTTGTGTGAAGACCTACTTACATACTTCCAAAGGGTGGATTCCAACCTGTGGAAATCTTTCACCCACATAGCCCCACCTACCACCGTAGGTAGCTGTACTCTCTACCTCTATCCATAGTGGGACTTTTATTTTTTTTTTAATTATTATTTTTTTAAATATATTTTATTGATTTTACACAGAGAGGAATTGAGAGGGACAGAGAGTTAGAAATGTCAATGGGAGAGAAACATCGACCAGCTGCCTCTTGCACACCCCCTACTGGGTATGTGCCCCCAACCAAGGTACATGCCCTTGACAGGAATCGAACCCGGGACCTTTCAGTCCGCAGGCCGACTCTCTATCCACTGAGCCAAACCTGTCCCGGCCATAGTGGGACTTTTAAATCAATATTTGTATTAATTTCAGAGAGGAAGAGAGAGAGAGAGAGAGAGAGAGAGAGAGAGAGAGAGAGAGAGAGAGAGAGAGAGAGAGAGAGAGAGAGAGAGAGAGAGAGAGAAACATCAATGATGAGAGAGAATGATTGATCAATTATCTCCTACTTGTCCCCTTTCTAAGCCCGCAACTTGGGCATGTGCCCTGACTGGAATCAAACCGTGATCTCCTGGTTCATAGGTCCACACTCAACCACGGAGTCATGCTGGCTGGGTACACAGTGGGTTTTTGTCTGGAGTGAGCTCCTTTCTGCTCCCAGGCTCTCTTCTTGCTTCTGTCAGTCCTCCTGCCACTGGCTCCTTCAAATCTCCCAGGTTTGGGCTCAACAAATAGGGTCTTCTCAAGTGTCCCTGCTCTGTCCATCTGAAAAATGGTATGTTTTCCTCTATTGCTTCTCCTGCAGCTCTTCACTATATGCTTTGTTGTTGTCAATTTGTTTGATTGTGTAGTGGCTGAAGAAATTCACTGTTCAGAGGGTCAGATTGATAAGGGAATAGGGCAGGAGGATTTCAAATCACTAACTTCTCCATCCAAGGCCTTGACATTGTTCTCTTTGGGAGCATCTTACTAGTGCCCATGTTTATAGCTAATTTCTTTTAACTATATATGATGGGAAGGGAACTAAAGAATTCAACATAAACCCCTTTCACTACACCTTAGTTCTATTAGTAAATCAAGATACAAGCTGATTTTTGATAGAAGAAATGAGCTTGTACTATTCTACAGCCACATAAACTTTGGGGAGAGAAAAGGAGATGGAGATGGGAAATATAGAAAATTTACCATTCTTTCCCTCCATCTATTGTTTCATTTAATCTTCAAGTAAAGCTAAAATGAGGTTATTATTTGCACTGTCCAGCTGAACACTGTGGGACTCAGGGAAGTAAAGACTTGTTTAGGAAGATTGAAGGGTTGTTATACATACAAAAGGTTGTGTGTGTGTGTGTGTGTGTGTGTGTGTGTGTGTTTCACATGGGTTTCAACCCAAGTGTTTACTCTGACCTATTGGTAGTAACTGTGGGGACATCTGTTAGAAAAGATTCTGAGGTTGTATCAGTTTAGCCTGAAAGTGTGGTGATTGATTAATAATGTCTGTCAGGGACATGGCATTGGTGGTTAGAAAAGGCAGAATGCATGCCATATAATTTAAAAACTTGGTAAACTATAAGTTTCAAAGTACTAGCTATCTGTGTAATCTGACTTTTGAGTCATTGAGACATGTGGATTCTATTTCTAACTCCTCTAATAATGACCAGTGTGGTCTTCAAAGGGTCATTTCCTCCTCTAGGGTCTTTTCAAGTGTGTAAAATTAGAATACTGTAGTAGATGATTGGTAAGATTTTATCCAGCTGAAGTAGCCTGTGATTTTATAGGAAGTTTATAATGACTAGATTATTAAAACATGCACCCTCACATAATAGCAAATTCTATCCTGAGCTGCCAGTACATTTTTTTCCTCCTTTTCACTTGTATAGATTACTTAAATAGGGTATTTACTTGTATAAACATTGTAGCTATTTAAAATGCCAATATTGATTCATTTTGTGTAAAATGTGAAGTGTGTCATGTGTTTCCTCTAACATATTGGGAAGCAGTCAGATTCTCATTTTTTCATATTTTTCATGGTGACAACAGTTGACCTACACAATACATTCTGTATACTGAACGTATGCCAATGGTTATGAAAGTTGCACAGTAAAGAAGCAAACTTACACAAGAAAAGGATTAAATGACACTATGATCCGTGAAGTTCCAAAGATTTTTTTCAACTTCCTGTGACAAAAATAAAACATGTTAATTGGAGAGGGATGAGGACACTCAGAGAAGAAACAGGCAGTGTGAGTCCCTGATACCAGTAACTATGTTTTATTTGCCACCCATTGTATCTCCAGTGATTTGTAGAATTTCTGGGACTAATTAGTAAATAGATTCTGAATATATGAATAATTAAATGAGAGGCAGTGAGAAGACAAAAAGCACACCTATTGCCAAACCACAGACATAATCGCTATTATTATGAAGTGGGCCTCTACCTTGACTTTTCATTGACCAACATATATGTGTTTGTTTTTTAAAATCAGCCTTATGAGGTATAATTTTCATATAATAGTCATCAAATTTAAGTATATAGTTCAATGAATTTTGACAAATGTCTACAATCAAGATTAAAGTATTTTCTTTACCTCAATAAATCCCTTGTGACACTTCGTAGTCAATCTCTGCTCCCCATCCCTGGTCCCTTGAAACGACCAAGCAATTTCAAAGTCATCTGGAATCACAGAGTGTGTAGTCTTCACATCTGGCTTCTTCACGTAGCACAGATATTTTGAGATTCATCCATGTTGTTGGATGTCATTGGTTTGTTCTTGATCCATTTTTATGGTTATATAACTATTAGTTTATCCACTTACCAGTTGAATGACATTTAGCTTTCCAGTTTTGCCTATTGTTACAAAGCTCTTAACATTCCTGTACAAGTCTTTGTGTGGACATAGGTTTTTCTTTCGGTTGGGTAAATATCTAGGAATGGAAAGGCAGAGTTAAATTGTAACTGCATACAAAAATTTAGAGTGGAAATTTTCATTTTCTGCAGCAGTGTGAGAGCAAAACTTGCTGAAGTCATGCTAAATTTTAATCATTCTAAATAGTCATGGAGAAATATCTCACTGTGGTTTCATTTGTATTTATCTAGTGACTAATGATACTGATTATCTTTCCCAGGCTTATTTTGCCATCTGTATATTATGTTTTGGTGAAGAATCTGTTCAGATATTTCTTTTTTACTTTTTTTAAAAAATGTAGTTGGGTATTCTTTTGTTACATAGTTGAATGGGTTATTTATTTATGCTGGGTCCAAGCCATTTATCAAATATATTATCCCAGTGTGTAACTTTCCTTTTCATTTTCATTGCAGTATCTTTTGAGGAGCAAAGAAGTTGAATTTTGGTGAGTCCCTATTTGAAAATTCTTTATAGTTTCTTCTTTTGGTATCCTATAGTCATCCATTTTCCCCTAACTCAAGGTCACAAAGAGTTCCATTTATATTGTATTTTAGAATTAGGTTTTAGCTCTTATATTTAATTTTATGATCTATTGTGAGTTAATTTTTGTGACTGGTGAGGTAAGGGTTGAGGTTCATTTTTTAATATGTGCATATCCAATAGTGCCAGCACCATTTGGTCGAAAGGATAATATCTTTCTCCATTGACTTTCCTTGGCTCCTTTGTTAAAATTCAATTAGCCAATTATGTTTGAATCAATTTCTGATTTTGTTCTGTTCCATCAATTACATGTTATCTTTTTACCAAAACAACCCTATCTTAATTCTGTAGTTTTATAATAGTAAGTCTTCGAGTTAGGTTAGTTTAAGTCTTCCAAATTTGTTATTTTTTCAAAATTGTTTTGGTTATTCTGGGTTGCTTGCATTTTCATATTATATTTTATGATCAATTTTTTGAGTTCTATAAAAAGTGCTTATTGGGATGTTTATTGGGAATTATATGCATCTATTGATTAGTTTGGGGAGAATTGACAACTTAAAATATTAATTTTTTTATTCATGAATATGGCATACATATCCATTTATTAACATCTTTTAAAAATATTTAGCAACATTTAAAATATTCAGTGCATAAATATTGTCATATTTTGTTAAATTCATCTCAAAGCACTCATGTTTTTTGATGCCTTTAAAATCATATTTTTAAAAAATTTCAGTGTCTAAATGTTCATTGCTGATCTACAGAAAAACTATTAAAATTTTTAAATTGATTTTAGAGAGAAGAAGGGGGAAAGTGAAGAAAGAGGAAGAAAGACAGAGAGACAGAGAGAGAAAGAGAGAGTCACCCCATACCACCCCAACCAGGGTTAGAACCAGCAACCTGAGTATGTGCCCTGGAATCAAACCTGCCACCTTTTTGATGTATGGGATGATGCTCCAATAAATTGGTCAACGCTGGCAAGGCTAGAAAAACTATTTTTGTACATTTTGTATACTCACTTATTAGTTCTAGTAGCTTTACAACAGATAGGGGAGATATACTATATAATCATGTCATCTGCAAATAAAGAGAGCTTACTTATTATTTTAAAATCTGAATATCTTAGTTAATTAGTTAGTTTGTTTGTTAATCCTCATTTGAGGATATTTCTCCATTGATTTTTAGGGAAAGTGGAGAAGAGAGAAGGAAAGACAGAGAGAAACATTGATGTGAGAGAAACACATTGATTGTTTGACTCCTGTATGAGCCCTGACCAGGGCTCTGACCTGGAAGGAGCCTGCAATCAAAGTACATGCCCTTAAATCAAACCCAAGACCCTTTGGTTCACAGGCTGACACTCTATCCACTGAGCCAAACCAGCAAGGGTCTCAGTATCTTTTTTTTTTTTTTAATTTTATCTTAGGGCACACTTTAAGATCTACAATACAATAATGATTACTATAAGAATTATCATGCTTGCTTTGTTTCTGGACTTTTGATGAATATACTGAGTGGCCAGATTATTATGATCTCTGAATGCATAATAATCTGGCTACTCAATATATATATATTAGAAGCCTGGTGCATGAATTCGTGCATGGGTGGGTCCAGCCAGCCTGGCCAGGGGGAGGGGACATGGACAGTTGGCCGGCCTGCCTACTGGTTGAACTCCTGGTCGAGGGGACAATTTGCATACTAGCCTTTTATTATATAGGATATACACTGAGTGGCCAGATAATTATGCATTCAGAGATCATAATAATCTGACCACGCAGTGTATATTCATTCAGTCTTTCACCATTAGATAAGCTAATACCATAAGATTTTCCTAAATGCCCTTTATCAGGTTGATAATTTTTTCCTTATTTGCTGAAAGTTTCTTTTAACCATTAATAAATATTGATTTTTTTTCAAATACTTGTCCTACATTGAAATAATCATATAGGACTTTCTTGTTAGTCTATTGACATGGTAGATAATATTGATAGAGTTTTGGATGTTGTTACATAATAAAGAATTTGTCTGATCTTGGTCCCTGGCTCATGGGTTGGGGAATTTCTAAGCCTTTGTAATTTCCCAATTGCTAGGAATGTCTTATTATTCATGGTGGGTCCCTAGGACCAAGCCTATGTTTACAATAATGAGGTGATTCATGATGAATGCCTTGATAGTTTCAGGTTGGGGACTGGCCTTATGGAAAGACCAACCATGTTACTAGAGGCTTGAAGCAGCTGATACCAGCCTGACCTCTGGGGAGGGGACAGTGGTTGGAGATTCAGTTCAGTCACATGCCCAATAATCCAATCAATTCCCAATTCATTAACACATTACTGTGGCAGGTGGATTTTATATCCTGATTCAACCAAGGGGGGGCATGGAATCTCCATGTTCAGCACCCTTCCAAACCTGCTCTTAGTGCTTGCTTCTTTAGGCTGGTTCTGATTTGTAGCTTTTAAAATAAAGTTATAAGTATAGCACTTTATTGAGTTCTGTGAGTCATTCCAGTGAATTATAGAACCCAAGGTGGAGTGAAAACCCCTGACTTTGTAGCTAGTTGGTCAGAAGTGAAGGTAGCCTGGGAACCCTGCAATTTGTGGCAAGTTTCCGAAGTCATGGCAGTCTTGTTGAGGACTGTGCTCTTAACTAGTGAAGTTTGTGCTCACTGAGAATAGTTGGTGTCAGAACGGCTTTGTAATATCACTAACATCAAACCAACTTTGTATTCTGGAAAAAAAGTTTTCACCTACTCATAAAGATTTATCCTTTTAAGATATCACTCAATTCATTTTGTTAATTTTTTATTAAATAATTTTAGTCTATATTTATGAAAGTATTGCTATATATGTTTCTTTTTCTCCAGTATCTTTTCATGGTTTTGATAATCAGGATAATGCTGTATTCATAAAATAGGTTGGGTAGTATTATATCTTTTTATAGTTATCTGAATTATTTGTATAGAACTGGTGCTATTTCCTACTTAAATATTTGGATGAAGTCACTTGGGCCTGGAATTTTCTTCGTGGGAAGGTTTCTAAGTATGAATCTATCACCTTTAATAGATATAGTGTTCCAGTTATCTGTTTCTTCCTCAACGAGCCTTGGTTGTTAATGCCTTTGAAATCCTTCATACATTTCATCTTAGTTGTTAAAATTTTTGTCACAATATGATATTCTCTTATTATTCATTACATGTCTATAGGGTCTATAATAATGTCTCCTTTTTCATTGCTGACATTAGTACTTTGTGTCCTCTATCCCTACTAAATCTGATTAAGTTCTGTTAAAATTTGACCTTTCCCAAAGATCAGATATTTGTTTCATTGATTTTCTCAATTATTTTCCTGCTTTCTTATTTTTTCCCCCAATATTAAATTTTAACTTTAATGTGCACAATGCTTTTTTATTTATTTGTTCTCTATTCTTATCATGAGTATTTCTTTCTTCCCTACTTACATTAGCTTTCTTTCTCTAACCAAAACAAAACAAAACAAAACAAAACTATTGTTGAGAATATTACAGATGTCTCCCATTTGCCCCCCATGACCAGATTCCCACTCCACCCCAGGCTTTTACCACCCTATTTTCTCTGTCCATAGGTAATGCATATATGCATGTAAGACCTTTGGTTAATCTCTTTCAGTTCCCCCTTCCTCCTTCCCTCTGAGATCCATCAGTCTGTTTCATGTTTGCATGCCTCTAATTATATTTTATTTATCAGTTTATTTTGTTCATTATAGTTCTTATTCATTTATTTTGATTTTTAAAGATTCAATTATTGATAGGTATGTATTTATTGCCATTTTATTGTTCTTATTTTTAATCTTTCTTTTTTCTGCCCCTTCCTCTTCCTCTTCCCCTTCCCATATCCTTTCCCTTCTTCTCCTCCTCCTCCTCCTCCTCCTCCTCCTCCTCCTCCTCCTCCTCCTCCTCCTTCTTCTTCTTCTTCTTCTTCTTCTTCTTCTTCTTCTTCTTCTTCTTCTTTTTCTTTTTCTTCTCTTCTTAAAGAATACCCATCAACATTTCATGTAATACTGGTTTGGTGGTAATGAGCTCAGCCTTTTCTTATCTGTGAAGCTCTTTATATGTCCTTCAATTCTACATTAGATTTCATTTGCTCTTTTTCCCCCCTATTTTTTATATAGAAGTTAGATTATTAACTTGAGGCTTCTTTTATGAGTTAAGAATATAATTCTATAAATTTCTGTTTAGGCAGTTGTTTACCTGAAAGCCATTTTTGTCATGCTGTGTTTTTATCTACTTGAAAAGAATATGGATTCTGCTGTTGTCCTGTGCTAATATTTCTTTTCTGGGACTACTTTATTTGATCATTTATATAGATACTATAGATTTATTTTTCAAAAAATGTTAGGGTAGTATACTTTTTTCTATTATTTTACTTTTATCATATCTTTAGCTTTATATTTAAAAGGTTGTAGGCATCATACAGCTAAATATTGCTATTTTTATACAGTCTATTTTGCTTTTTTTGGAGTGTGATTATTTACATATAATTTAATTAATGATATGAATTGGGTTTATAGCTACTGATAGGCTTATTTGCTTTATATTTATACCATCTGTTCCTTGTTTACTTTTTCTTATTTACTTTCCTAACTTTTGTTCTCATTAAGCATTTTTGTGTTTCTATTTCATCTCTACTATTTGTTCACCAGTTAATCTCATTTTGTTTATTTTAGTGGTTGCTCTAAGGCAGTGGTTCTCAACCTTTCTAATGCCGCGGCCCTTTAGTACAGTTCCTCATGTTGTGGTGACCCTCACCATAAAATTATTTTTATTGCTACTTCATAACTGTAATTTTGCTACTGTTAATGAATCATAATATAAATATCTGTGTTTTCCGATGGTCTTAGGCTCTACAGCAGCAGTTCTTAACCTGTGAGTCAGAACCGCTAGCAGAGTTGCCTAAGGCTTATGGTATATCTCTTTAACTTATTGCAGTCTATTTTTATGGTATACCTCTTTAACTTATTGCAGTCTATTTTTAAGTAGGATTATATCAAATTGATTATTATGTAAAAACCCTATAATAGCTTAGGCGGTTTGGCTCAGCAGAAAGAGCATCAGCCTGCAGACCAAAGGGTCCCTGACTCAATTCGATTCTGGTCAAGGCACATACCTTGGTTGCAGGCTCTTCCCAGACCCGAGTCTGGGCTTATGCAGGAGGCAAACAATTGATGTGTTTCTCTCACACTGATGTTTCTCTCTTTGTCTTTCCCTCTCTATTCCACTCTCCTTAAAAAATCAATGAAAAAAATATCCAAAAAACAAACAAACAAACAAACAAACAAAAAACCACACACACACAAAAACAAAACAAACAAACAAAAAAACACAAAAAACCATATAACATCATACTTCCATTTCTCTTATCTTGGCCTTGTGCTGTTGTTTCATACATTTTTACTTCTATATTACAGACTTCACAAAACACTACTAACATGATCTGTTTTAGAAAGATAATTATCATTTAACAATATTTTAAATTATGAGCAAAAGAATAAGATACGTAAAAATTACACGATTTATTAATTTTAATGTTTATTTTCTAAGGCATGATCTTGCATTATAATTAATTTAGTTCAGTTGCTTTCCCTTTCTCAACTTCCATGTCTACAACTTAGAAAAAATGTAAAGGATCTTTTTTAAAATAGTGGTATTTATATACTTAAATTTTTTTGTTGTTAACAAAAGGATATATTTTTTAGAGAATAGAAGGGAAGGAGGGAGGGGAAGAAATAGATAGATAGATACATCAATATGAGAGAGACACATCGATTGATTGCATCCCGCTAGCACCTTGACCAGGGCCAGGGATCGAACCTACAACTCAGGTATTTGCCCTTGACCAGAAATCAAACCCAAGACCTTTTGGTGCATGGGCCGATTCTCTCACTATTGAGAAACACTGGCCAAGGCAGTATTTATAATACTTTGGTTAGTGCATTCCTACAGCAAAATATTATTAAATACATTATATATATATGTGATGTGCTTATTCATAAATGTTATACACTGCTACACAGATATGGTACATTTATGCACATTAGAAATAAATTCAGAGGATGAGAAAAATAGAATTTTAACAATTTCTTCTCAAAACTCATAGTGGATTTTTCTTGCATCTCTAAGATATATGCTTACCCACCTTGGAAACCACATAGTAAAAATATGGCATGAACAGTCAAGGTAACCGACTTGACATAACAACTCAAATAAGCACACATTTTATTATTTACATTTTATACATAAGAAAACTGAGGCTTATATTGTAAGAATTCATCTAAGATGCCATATCTATACTAATAAAAGCCTATGTGGTTGTAATGCCCTTATGCCATGATGCCTTCATGCCATCACAATCCATCACCAGGAGGCTGTGTGCACAGCAGGTGCATGGGTGGACGAGGACTTGACGCTGCATGCACAGCATGGAGGCAGGACCCCTGGCTCCAGCCTACCTCTTTGGGGCAAACCATGAAGGATCCCTGGATAGGTGGGCGGAGTCTACCTCTTTGTACCTCTTTGGGGAAATCTATTGCAGGGCTCCTGCACTGTGAGAAGGCACAGGCAAGGCTGGGGGAACCCCACCTCCACCCCCAAGTGCATGAATTTTGTGCACCGGGCCTCTAGTAAGGTAAATAGAAGAGTCTTATCTAAATACAAGTCTCCTCATTCTGAGTCTAATGAACTTTTCTTTGCACCACTGTGTCCCACCCTTTGAAAAATGGTACTTCATGCCTGATATATATAGACAACATTATCCAAAAGCCTAATAATTACCATTAACTCAAATATCCTTCATAATATGAGTAAAACATTCATTTCCAAAACAAATCACATAAGATTTTTATTAAAATAATGCTATTTAATAATGATAAAAGTAACTATCTTAGAATATACAGAGATGACATTTAATCCTGTTTCTGTATCATTTGCTCTTAATTCTTTCTCTCATTTTGTATGAGAGGAAGTGAGGTCAGTGAGAATTAACTTTTCATTTCCAATTAATAAGGGAAGAATTAAGCCTAGAAGAAAGACATAGAATTGGGCTAGAAGGAGGGAGGGATAGCATTTGGAGAATAGAGAAATCTTTGGAGAATGTCCCAAATCCCAGCTTCTATCTACCAAGTAATCATATAGAGCAGACAGTGAAAGACTGGACCAGATTCAGTCACTGACCTGGAGATGAAATTCTCCATTTTCCATTATCAACTCGGCCAGAAATGCACTCCCCCTGGAGCCATACTTTGCCAACTTGCTGTCTCCCTTTACACTGGCTGGTTCATAAACACAGACTCAGGCATGGAGGTGTGCAGACCCAGCACTCTCTTCCCAAAGGGCAAACTATTTTCGTGTATCACCAAGCCAAGTTCAGGGACCAGAAATGGTTGTAGTAAATAAAACAGCAATATTAAATTCTGTTTGCAGTTCTGTGAGCGATGGACAAAAAGAGATAAGAGAAGACGAAGAATCAAAACTAAAAATCCTCAGCCTACTGGCGATGGTAGAGTAAACACATTTTACAGAGGTACAATCTGGTATAGGACAGAGAGTGTGGGTTTGACAGTGGAAAGGCCTGTGTTTATGCATCCAGTTCTACAATTTCCTCTGGCTACAATTTCCTTTTGCACAACACCTCAACTTTACAGGCCTCGGTTAGTTGATATTTCAAATGGAAATGCAGTGATTGATTCACCATGGATTTGCTCTGCATATTAATGGGAGAATAAAGATGAGGTTGTGTAGTTACCATTTATTATTTACGTTCTACACATTCTCCAAGGCCATGACTATGTCATTCTTTCCTCTCAAGATCTGATCATTCCATTGCCATCATCTAAAGTGACCATTCCCTTTTTCAAAGTAGCCACATTAAAAGAGGGAAATGAAATGGATGAAATTAATTACAGTATTTCCTTAAACTCTATATATCAAAAATACCATCCTTTCAACATGTAACTAATATAAACATATTATAGACATTTCACATTCCTTTTCCATTCTCTCTGAATAAATGGTGTATATTTTATACTCACAGCACTTATCAGTTCAGACCAGCCATACTTCAGTTTCTCAATAACTGAAGAGTCCCAGGTTCAGTTCTGGTCATGGGCACCTGCCTGGGTTGTGGGCTTGATCCCCAGTGGGGGGCATGTAGGAGGCAGCTGATCAATGCTTCTCTCTCATCATTGATGTTTCTCTCTCCCTCTCTCTCTCTCTCTCTCTCTCTCTCTCTCTCTCTCTCTCTCTCTCTCTCTCTCTCTCTCTCTCTTTCTCCTGCATGCGCCCTCACCCTCTCCCTCTCCCTCCCTTCCTCACTCCCTCCCTCCTTCTCTCCCTCCCTCCATCTCCCTTTTGCTCTGAAATCAATAAAAATAGATTTTTAAAAATAAAATAAAATACATATGGGTTCCTTCTTCAGTGAACCCTTTGGTAGCCTTAGAGATTTGCAGAGCAGGCAGGACATGTCCTGGCCCATCCTGGACATGGATTTGGGGAACCAGCCAGAGTTTTTTCAACTCCTAGGTTCATTTCAACTAACAGGTAATTATTTTAAAAATATTTTTATTAATTTCAGAGAAGAATGGAGAGGGAGAGAAAGATTGAAATGTCAGTGATGAGAGAGAATCATCTATCAGCTGCCTCCTACACACCACCCATTGGGGATGGAGCCCCAAACCCAGGCATATACCCTGACTAGGAACAGAGCTGTGATGTCCTAGTTCATAAGTTGATGCTCAACCACTGAGCATACCATCCCAGCTATAGGTAATTATTTTTTTAAAGAGTGAAAAAATATACTCTGTTAACAGAATGTAAAAGGAAAGAAAAACATTCTTCCCCTCATATGCTTTGCCTTCCTCACTGTACACATAAGAAATGGTTACATTCTACTTACCAAGGAAGTATATTTCATTGTTTCACTAGTTTGTTATCTAGGCTAATGTACCAAGCAGAATATTATTTGCTCGTCATATGTTAGAACTTCTAATCCTTGTATGCAGAAAAAAAAAGAGGAAAAAGAAGACTGTACTAGGTGTTGTTGAATGTAGGTGTGTTGATTTTTTTTCTCATTCATTCATTCATTCATTCAGCTAACATTTAGTGAATGCATTCTCTATGCCAGATGAGAACCTAGGTTCTGAGTTTTTATCTTGGATCTACCATTTACAAAACATGCAGTGTAAGCCACTCTATTAATCTTAATTCCCTTGACAATGAGATAACACAATCTGATTTCATCATTCACTGGACTGAGAATTAAAGGTGTTAAGCATTTTGCCAAGCAGAAATAGTTTTGATCTTCAGCTCCATGCAAAGAACTTCTGCTTTACCACTTAGCCACCCAGAGGAATAAGGACCTGAGAGAGGCAGGCAGGATGGCAGGATGGGTCCTGATGACATGAAGTCCAATCCAAGCAAGTTCTATGTCTTTCTTTTTTTTTTTTTTCTGCAGTTAGTTTCATATGAGTTTTGTGTCATTTATAAGCAAGAGAATGCTAATTGATACTGCCACTTTGATTAAGTGCTCCTGTTCAAAGCCCATCTGAAGAGTTGTTGCAGCCCCTGGTGTGTGCAGCGACCCTGCAGGATGATTCGTGTGGAAACGCACATGGTGTGGTTGTAACCTGGCGTGCTTGCTTCACGGTGTTATTATCGGCAACATTTAACACAGGCACCTGTCCTGGCAGAGAAAAACAATGCCTGCATTCATTAATCCTGGCTTTGTTTACCCCCTCATTCTTTAAGCAAACAGACATTCATTTGTTTTTTGGGCTACTTGTCCCCAGTAAAGCCTGCAGTGCCCACATACCGATGAAATTAGGTTTGATACCTACAACTGTGTCTGGATTTCATAAATATTGTATTTTTACAAGCTAGCAGTTGGGACCCAGGCTCTGTAAACAATTTTTCTGCTCTGACATCTGTAATGAAACATGGGGGAAGGTAAAAGTGACATGGTGCTTGGCCTTCAGGATGGAGAGAGAAAGATATCCTTAGTTCACAATTTAGATAATTCTTTCTATTTGACCTTGCCATCAGACAGGTATGCTTTTATCTCTAGCATCTACAGAGGGCCTTCACCTGTCTCAGGCAGAGAACATGCAGGGCTGACACATGGGTTTCATCTCCTGTGACTAGTCTAATTGATTGGTAGTTGGTGCTGAGAGAGCTGTACTGAAAGGTGTTTGGGGTTTTGTGGGACAGGGTCTCGTGATCCACTGGCAATGGCTGCCCAGGCAAGATATAGACAAGAAGTAACACTAAGGAGACACCAAGAAATACTGAAAATCTAAGCATATCTGGCAGTTTGAAACAAAAGGGTGGGGGGGCGGGAGCAAGGTGGAGGGGGGTCAATGGGAGAAAAAAAAGGGGGACATCTGCAGTACTTTCAACAATAAAGTTAAAATTTAAAAACCCAACCAAAAACAAAATTAGGATTAGCCAGCTAAACTCAAGCTAATTGCAATAGAAGTCAATTATAAACACTGACAAGATGTTTATGTCATAAAATATTAAGACAGCCACACCTTCTCAGGAGCAGTGATGCTGAAGCTGAATGATAATGTGTTTCGTTGCTACTTTAACATCACTGTGGACGCAAATAAGTGGGGCTTGCAGTCCTGGGCTACAGTTTGCAAAAGTGCGACCTCGCATGCTGAGTACAAGTAAGCACAGCAATTAAGAACATATACTCGCTGAAACCAGTTTGGCTTAGTGGATAGAGGCTTGGCCTGCGGACTGAAAGGTTCCAGGTTCGATTCCGATCAAGGGCATGTACCTTGGTTGTGGGCACATCCCCAGTAGGGGTGTGCAAGAGGCAGCTGATTGATGATTCTCTCTCATCGATGTTTCTAACTCTCTACCCCTCTCTCTTCCTCTCTGTAAAAAAGCAATTAAAAAATATATTTAAAAAAAAAGAACACATGCTCATGGAGTTGGGATTTCAAGCCAAACGTCAGCTCTTGCTCACTGAGGTCTTCATTTTACTTCATTTAAAAAATATGTTTTTATTGATTTCAGAGAGAGGAAGGGAGAGGGAGAGAGAGAGAGAAACATCATTGATGAGAGAATGATCAATTGGCTGCCTCCTGCACGCCCCCTACTGAGGATTGAGTCTGCAAACCTGCATGTGCCCTGACCAGAAATTAAACCTTGACTTCTTAGTTCATGAGTCGGCATCAACCACTGAGCAACACAGGCCAGGCTCATTTTACTTCTCGGATCCTCAGTTTCTTCATCTGTGAGAGTGGAGAAAACCTGTGACTCACGGCTTTTTTTAAGCTTATTTTAATCAATGAATTTAATTATATGATATTTGTGAAGCTCTTAGCAAACCTCCTGGCACATTTTAGGCATGAAATATGTGGCAGATAAAAACAGCAATGCTAGTGATATGATTTTGTCTGACCCAGTCAGGGATGGTAACTTGCTCAGAATCTGTCATGTATGGGGTACCCACAGCATATACAATTGGGGTATAGGGCAGGGGTTCACCACTTAAAATGAAACATGTAAACAAAACAACTCTCTCCTCTGTTTCATCCCTTTTACTTTAAAGGCATAAAATTAGAGGTGACAGGGAATCGTGGTTAAGTGCATTGAATTTTGGGTTCAACTACATGAATTTATGTCTTACTAATTTTCTTCTCATTTTCTTCTCTTTAGGGATGATAATTATAGTACCTACCTATTGGAATTTTCTTCTCTTTAGTGATGATAATCATAGCACCTACCTATGAAGATTCTATGAGTTGACACATGGAAAACAGAGAAATGCTCAGTCCAAAGTAAGTGCTCAGTAAATGCTGTTACTAATAATTACGTGATCATTAGTGGGAGGTATAACACCTCTAAGCTTGGCTCCCATTGATTTAGGTACCATATGTCAGGCTTCATGCTAAATGCTTATCTCATTTAATCATTACGCCACAACCTTGTTGGGATGAGGGTTACTTCCTAATGAGACTTTATGCTCCCAAGGGGAATGGTCCATTCACTGCTGTCGACCAGATGTCTGGCTCTGAGAAGGGATTCAATAAATAAATTCCAGGTAAGTTATTGGATCCTCATTTGTCAAATGAAGATACAGAGACTTGAAGGGTTAATGATGCATGCATACAGTTCCTGGTAAGGCTCATTTTGTGCCTTCCTGGGGAATGAGGATGCCAGGTTTGGTCCAAATCTAATGGACTTCAAACTCTATTTCTCACATTCACTATACTCACTGGCTTGAAAATAATTAGTATTTATTCCCATCTCACGGGGGAAAAGTGATGTCACCAGATCAGAAGATTGTCTTCCTGGTCGAGAGCAAGCTGTGGGACAAATAGACACTCGCTTTCACTTCCCCCACCCCCAGTAATCATGTGTATCCAGATGGAATTAACTTCAAAATTATAAATCAGCAGGGCCAGGAAGTACTGGAGGAGATAGCTCTGCAAGCTGAGTGGGAGGGATATTCCCTTCTCTAGCCTAGAAGGTATTTGTGAATAGCTGTGAGGTAGGCTATCGGGAATTGAGATATCATAATGGAACCTGCAGATATTGAGCAGCAGCAGATATTGTCACCTGATCGCGCATGCTCAGATCTGAAAGGGAAGACTGTAGAGATGATTTGCTACAACTACCCACGTTATAGATTATTGTAATTTTCTGTTGGTGTGCAACAAATTCCCAAAAATTGAATTGCTCAAAAAAGAGCCCACAGTTATTGTCTCACAGTTTCTGCAGGTCAGAAGTTCAGGCACAGAATTACTGCATTCTTGACTCAGGGTCTCATAAGACTGAAAGCAATGGGTGAGCTAAGGCTGTGACTGTCATCTGGAGTTTGGTGTCCTCGGCTCAGACATTGTAGGCAGAATGTACTTCCTTCTGGTTGTAGGACTCAGGTTTCTGGTTTCCTGCTAGCTGTCAATCAGAGACCTAGAGACCACCCCCTGTTCTTTGCTAGATAATCTTACATCATCATGAGAGTTATATCTCATTATATTCTCAGGTTCTACCCACACTCCAAGGAGAGGGATTATACAAGGGCAGGAGTACTGGGGTCAGTTCCAGAATCCTGCCTGCCAAATAAGTTGAGAACACACGTCCCAGAAGGACAAATAGGATTGATTTGTTTGGAGCACAGGTGCTTCCTGGAGACAGAACTAGACTGTTGGCTGGTCACCTGGCTCCAAGTTCATCTCTACTTCTGATCTCTGTAAATCAAGTGCTTGTGTATCTAAAACTCAATCATCTTGATGGATGATGCTATCAGGATACATTTGATAGTGAGTGACAAAAACTCAAGCAAACTGGCTTAAATAGAAAGGGATGTTATTGGCTGAGAGGGTCAAGTGTCCTTCTGTGGCTCCAGGTATCTCTGGGTCTATCTTGTGGATAAGCCTTTCTTCGTGTTGTCTCCGCCAGGCCTCTTCATTGTGGTGACATAGGTAATCACCAGAACTCCAGACTTGGATTTTACCAGCTAAGTATGTTCGTTCTTATCATATTGTTTTTATGAGTGCATTTTAATAAGGATTCCAGTAAATGTGCTGGGGCTGACAGATTGTATCTAAACCCACCACAGTGACCCCTAGGATAGAACACCTGGCCTGGCTGATCTTTGTCATGTATCCTAGTGCCAGGGCTAGAATCAGCATTCGTGGAACCACGTGGACTGAGGGACTTAAAAGGAAATCAAAGGTGGTGTTAGCCCAAGAGGAAAATGGATGCAAGGCAGTCAAACCCTACCAACAGCCTATGCAGGGCTCCCCCTAGTGGAATGTGGTAGAGAGTTAGAGCTGGGGTAAGGCAGGTCCATTATTACCAAAGAGGAAGGTGAGAAGAGCAAGGAGAGTAGAATAGATTGATCCTTAAACCACCAAAACAATGTTTAACAGAGAAATCAAGAGACAGCCAGTCCACTAGCCTTGCTGAGTTTGAATACCTGGGTCAGGTTGTGAGTCCATCATTACAAAAGCATGTTCCTTTGTAAGTCATACTAAGTTCCTGCACCTGTTTCCCTTTCTGTAAAGTGGGGCTATCTGCGGTGCCTACCTCACCTTTCAGTCTTTGCAAAAGGTTCCAAAAAACAAAGCAAAACAAAGGAGAAACTATCTGAGATTTCAAAAGGGTTTACATATGCTGAGTTATAATTCATGTAGACTTCTGCAATTTGCAATAGAGTTATCCTTTGACATTAAGCCAACAGGATAGTATTTTTCTGGATGTCTTTTTTTAAAAAGCCCCCTTTTTGGGGGGGGGAGGGGAGCAATGGGGTGATAAGGACACATATGTAATACCTTAATCAATAAAGGAAGAAAAACCCTTTTTTAGAAATCACATGCCACCAAGGTAATGGCCATGGCAGGCTCGGGCTTCAAGAATCGGGAACTTTGGCAACATGGAAGAGAGAGGGAGTTGAGAGAGAAAGCTAGGCGTATCATAGTGAAAGAAGCCTGCATGTGCTCCTATCCAAATGCATCTATCCTCCTGGCCGAGGGAGCCTGTTGTGAGGTCAGGAAGCATGCAATTCCTCCTCAAGGCATTCGTAGGTGAGGGTGTGGCTCCAGAACACCAGTGTGCTTGCTGAAAGAACACAGCCAGTAGCCAGGAACACCAAGGTCAAGGTTCACAAATGCAAATAGGCTGCAGAAAAGGCAGAAAGTGAAGTGTATCCATATTCTCAAAGATTGAAGGGCTTAGGAAGAATTCCTGTTTGTGCAATAAATATATCCTGGGCTCCTGCCATGCAAAGGCCTGGGGCAGCACAGTGGCTATGGGCGTGGCTTCTGTAGTGGGGTGGCCTGGGTTTGAATCCTGGATCAGATATATGATATTGGGAAATGCATTTAGCCTTTCAGTGTCTCAGTTTTTCTCATCTGGAAATGGGGCTTACAATTGTACACAATGATACTAATATTTGAGGGATGTGAAATAATATTTGTGAAGTGTACAAAGTACTTTCTGGGCACACGGGGCACAGTTAATAACCTTTTCACTGCATGTTTTTATGTGCCCCAGTCTCATCGTGGATATAACTTTTAAGCCCTTGAGTTCTAGTTCTAGCTCAGGAAATGTATGTTAAATAATATCACCCATCGATGTTTACAATGATGATACATGTTATGGCGGAGACCTTCAGGTGTGAGAAAACTGATGATAGGGTACCTGTTATCATGCAAAACTGAAGGGTTACTGGGGAGAAAAAGACATGAAAGTAGAAGGACTGAGTTTAATTAGTGCACAGGAAGAGGGACAGCTGGAACTGGAAGCAATGAGGAGGTGATTTTTGTTAACAGTGAGTATACAGAGATGATAAATAGGTGTAAATAATATAGTTAAGAACACCAGCCAGATGATGGAGGGCATCTAATTCTGGGCAGAAAGGTCCTGATTTTGGTAATTTGGTACGCAATGCAAAATCCTCCAGGTTTTGGATAAATAGAATGTTGGATAAGAGTTATGGTTTAAGCATATTACCCCAGCAGGTTTGGGGAAGGTTGACAGTGAAAAGGAAGAGGTGGGTAGAGGAAAGAGAGAGAGAGAGAGAGAGAGAGAGAGAGAGAGAGAGAGAGAGAGAGAGAGAGAGAAAGAGAGAGAGAGAGAGTCATAAATGGCATCTCATTTTAATTCAATTAGGACATGCTAATAAAAACCTAGAAGAGAAAGATATGAAAGGCTTGAATGTTGCTCATACATAGTAATCACTTAGTAAATATTAGTTCTTATTAATTCAGCTGCCTTTAAAACAAAGTAAAAATAACTCTTGCTAGGTGCAAAACACTGCATCTCATATAAAGGCAAACTTGTTTTCCTCTTAGCTCCTGCAGCATTTCCTGTAGAACCTGCCATGGCAGCTACATACTGTGGTACATTGTGATTGTTTAGAGATAAGAATGGCTCAGCAATGGACTTGGGCTCCTAGAAGACTGATATCAGGGAGGATATTTATTTCTGAATCTATACTGGGCACTTAACACATGTGGGCTTAAGTTGTTCAGTCTGTTCTGAACCTAAAGAACCCCAGATTAAGGTATTTTAACTCCTTTGAGATTTGACAGGAGTAGTAGACTTAAGCTTTTGAGGCAGTGGCAGGTGGCTCAGAGTCCTGCACAAATAGGGCTCAATCTTATCTTTATTTACAGAGGGGGAAATAAAACCTCCGTTTTTGTCACTGAATATTTACCTATATTTATCTATTTCTAAAAAAAAAAAAAGCTGTTTACCTGCTTTTTTATTCCCTTATTGGCTCCCACTTTTCAAATTCTCAGGCTCAAATATAATGAGGCAACCTATAAAATTTAAGGTCAGGCTGGAGAGCAGAAAAAGTCACCTACTCTAGAGATCTTGAAACTGGGTCCAGGTAAACATAATCATGAATGAGATTGGCAAATTAAATGCTATGCAAAATTTTGTAGGCATTTTTATAAATATATTTTTCAGAAGAGTAAGGGTCTATTGAAATGGTGAGGTTCTCAAAGGAGTCTGTGACTACAAATATATTGCACTATGTGTATCAAATCATCATAATGGGAAAACTAAAAATGAGCCATCACATTGTCTCATTGAAATGTCCTTGGCAAAAGGTCCCATTTTATATCACCCAAGATCTAAAGACAGGAAGTTCTTTCTTAAGTCTACCCCTATTCTTTGGCACCTTCTCCACATGCAAGCCCTTGGTAAATTCAGTGGAAATAGCAAACAGCTGCTCACCAACACCCACCCCCAAAGAAAGAACAAGACATTTCTCACATATCTCAAGCTGCCTTAAATGTTCTTTCTTTGGCAAAGAAGAAAAAAAAGAAATATATTTTTGGCCTCTAAACCTTTTCCTACCCGTGTGTATTTCTGCAGAAATGTTACCCATATGGTTCCGATTGCTTTCTCCATAAGTCATTAGGAATGCTTTACACTGAGAACTTTCCTGATGACCAAGGAGTCTTTGGAGACTTTTAAAAATGGCTCTCTTAGCCTTTCTTCACAAAAAACAATAACACACACACAAAAACAGGGAAGCTAAACAGAGCCAAATGCAAATAAAGTAAGACCTGTAAAGGTTGGAGTTTTATTCAAAACCCAGAAATCATAGGGTTTGGTTAAGTCTTACATCTGTCCATGCAAAGCCTTCACCTCCTCCTGCAGGGACAAGAGCTGATAAACACTCCATTGGCACAAAGGATGCAGAGGTCTCAGCCATTTAAGATCATATTTATGGTTGAGTGTGGTGGTCCCATTAAAATTCTAAGCTTTTCCAATTACCCCAATACTTCTCCATTATTTCCAGAAGCTGCAGTAAAGATTTTGGACTTCAACTTGGGTGTGGAATTATCCCTTGGCACTCTACTCAAGTTTTCCAAACTCTCATTTCCTAGTATGTAAAAGTAGGATAGTATTACCTACCTCATACCTCACAGCATTTTGAGAATTAGAAAATATAAAATAGGAAAGCTTCAAATGAAATTCCAGGTGCATGGTAAAAGTTCGAAAATCCTCCCATTCCCTCTTTTATTCTCACAATAGTTGGAACTGGGAAGTTGGCTCTGTGTTTCCTGAGGGAAATATTGGCCATCTGAGGTGGAGGAGAGGAAGAAAGGTACATGTTCCACTGTGTTAAGTCCTCTCTTTCTAAGGCATCTGGACCACAGCCCACCTTGGGAGGCTGATTAAGAGAGAAGAGCTAAGAGGAATCAGCCTGTAACCCGGGCCTCCTCAGAAGCTACCTAACTGGGTTGTTTCAGGCTGATTTCAAAACTACCTTCCCAGCAGGGCTACTGCTGCCTACTCTCACTCAATGAGAGATGATGGAGAAACACAGAGAAAAGAAGGAAAGAATAAAGGAAGGGATAGAGCAGAGAAAGACTGGGAGAATAAAAAAGGAAAGCAGGAAGAACTGGAGACATTAACCGGGATAGAAGAAGCAGTGTGCGGTGGTGAGTGGTATCTCTTTGTGGTTGGAAGTCAGAAATGTCTCAGGAACCACTGCCCAGGGAAACAAACAAACAAACACAACAAAATGGTCCAAAAGGAAACAAGTTTTCACCTGGCAGAGAGAGAAATCAATCACTGCCATGGTCAGTGGCTGGAGAGCTGTCCGTGGTGCTGATTACTCCTCATTCGGACGAGAATGAACCAGAAGCACAGAGGGGCTTTGAACTATAGCGCTTCCCTCTTCTTCCTCCCCCCTTTTGCTCCCGCGCCCCTCCCCCCCCCCAAGTCTGTATTGCTGAGACCTAGGCTCATTCTAGTTAGTTCTCTGTCTCCTCATTTTTCACTCAAAAAAAATGTATATTCTGTTTGTTTCAGGACTCCTCTGTCTCTAATTCACTTAACCCCTTGATCCTTTCTGGGTCTCCTTAGTTATCACACCTCTCCTAGCCTCCTTTGCATAATAATGGCATTACTAACACTAGCAATCATAATTACAGAGAACATGCTTTGAGTGCTTGCTAGGTGTCAGCAGTATTCTAAGTACTTTTAGATACATTAACTCATTTAAATCTTTACACCAACCAAGTTAGATAGGTAGTTATACTCTCTCATTATACAGGTGAGGAATTGAGGCTGAAGAGGTAAGAAGTGTGACCGAGATCACATAGCTGCAGGATTCCACCCGGTCTAGAGCCTGCACTTTGAATCTGGGTTCCTTTAAATTTCTCATCACTTTTCCCTTCGTGCTCCCTGCTCCTCCATCTGGTAGCTTCGCTGGCGCTGCCTACCACTGCCTAAGCTTCCAGGAGCTAGGAATGGTCCTTGCTGATTTAGTTGACGTTTAAAAAGGAAGCGAAGGAAGGGAACATACTGAATATGCACCGTGTGAGAATTCCGAGTGTGTGCTGGCCTCCTTTTCGGCCTCGGGCTGAGGCCGGTGGCCACGGCCACTGCAGCCTGCATCTCGGGCTCTTGCCATCTCTCTGGCTGCCTCTCTATGAATGCTTTCGCCCCCGCGGTACCCTCGCCCTTTCCCTGCCTCTGGCTTGATCCAGAGAACTTTGCGTCCCCTCAGCTTCTAACGCCTACATCCTGCCCACCTAGAGAAGCGCTTGCTTAATTCTGGGAGGTTCCGTGGGCTCCTGCCTACAGGATCAGAGAAACAAACAGGCTTAGAGACTCGTAGAGAGGCGCATAGATACAAACGGACCCACAGGGGCACCACCCCAGACAAAATTACACTCAGATACGCACAGACACACAAGCACCCGCATACCCAGAAACACGCAGATACTCGCGACTTGCACCGCTACGGACGCGCTTTAAGAACATCACGATGCGGGTTTCGCAGTCCCTTTCGCTGTTCACACACGGGGGGCACCTGCCACCCCGTATCCTCAGACCTGAGAGAGTCCCCAGTGGCCCAGCCTGAGCCCACCCAGACCGCCCCTCCCTCCAAAGAGGCCTCTCTCCTCTCCTCCTCCTCCTCCTCCTCCTCCTCCTCCTCCTCGCCCTCTTCCTCCTCTTCCTCTTCTTCCTCCTCCTCTCCTCCATCGCCTAAAGATGTACAAAACACTACTCAGAATAAACCTAAACCGGGCTCTGGGATCCTCTCTAACCCCCCTTACCCCCCCCCCCTCCTAATCTCCCTCCCCCCTCGCCCGCTCCCCCATTCATTTTCGCCCGTCTCCGGGTAAGCCCCTCCCCCCGCGTAGCCCGGCCTTCTCGCTCCCCGCCCAGAGACCGCGGCGCACTTGGACTTCCCTCTCCATTCGCTGGCTGCCTCGCTTCGGGTCCCCACGGCTGCGAACTGATCTGGCGCGGGGGGAGGAGGAGGAGGAGGAGGGAAGCGCAGGCGAACGAACGCAAGAGAGAGAGAGAGAGGGAGAGCGAGCGAGCGAGCGAGCGAGAGAGCCAGAGCCAGAGCGAGCGAGCCGAGGGGCAGAGGGAATAGTGACCGCCTTCCGGAGCCGGGATCCATGCCTGTCCTCGGGACCAGCCAAGGGGACTTGACGGCTGAGTATGAGCCAGGCTGCTAGGAGCCAGGTACCCTCGCGCCTGCAGTCCCCTCGCCGTTCCCGGGATGCGAGCTGGACGCAGGGCTCTCCCAAGTTCCCACCGAGCCGAATAAAAAGCGCCCGCCCGCAGCTCTCCGCCAGAGACGGACATTGACTCCAGGTAAGGCGGCCCGGGCGCTGCGCCCCGCAGCCCCTCTGCCCTTGGAGACGGCCCGCCGGGCCGCAGGAGGGGCGCCCCGGCCCGCCCCGCCCCCGCTCCTCCAGGCACCTTTCCGCTCTCCCCTCGCCCGTCACCGCCTCCGAGTCCTCTTAGGTTCCTGGGAAGGGGGTTGGGGGAGGAGGGGAAGGCTCTGTATTCTGGGGTGGATAGGGTTAAATGCGGGTTTTAGGAAGTGGCATGTGTGCTCTCAGCGCGCTCCCGACGTGTGTGTACCGTGGTAGGAACTTGATGTGGTGGTGGTGTGTGTTTGCATGTGCAGCGCCGTGCGTTTGATGCGTGTGTGTGTGTGTGTGTGTGTGTGTATGTGTGTGTGTATACGTACACGGGAGGGGTGAAGAGAGGTCCTATAACCTACTTAAGGCACGATGTGTGTGTGCGTGCATGTTTGTACGTATGTGTTTGTATGTGTCTTTCTAATTAGGTCTCCAGCTTACACGAAAATGGGATCCTTACTATGGGATCACGTAGGCTATTGGGAAACCCGCTGTGGACTTCGTCCGGAGGGCTCTGGGCTTGGGGTTTGGGAAGGATTATGGGGATAAGGATGGTGCCTTATGCAGCCCAATATTTGGTACCCACGAAGGAAAATTCTTCAAAGGATGGAGACCTGCTAACGCTTGGACTCACCATTTCATATGAAAGAAATGGCCAAACCTTGAGGCAAGGAGATGCTGTCACTTTAAATTCCACACTAGGCAGACTCCAGCGTTCTGATGGGAATCTGGAGTCACCGGATAGTGGGTGACAGAGAAAGGGGGAAGTCAGCAGTGGGCTCCTTATCTGGGGCTTGACAAGTCTGGGATAGAGTCTGCCCACTTCATTTGTAATTGTAACAGCATAACAGTACCTTAGGCTTCTGGTGCTTTGAGGGGGGATCTGGGCAAGTTTGCATGGATCCCCCTAAAGGAAAAGGAGAAAGAACCCTCCCGGGAACTTGTTCATCCATCATAGTTCCACAGGATCTCAAATGCCTGCAAATTTCATTTGGGGTGAGCATTGGGTAATATGAGAGGCGGATGAGGTGCTTCCCCAGGACAGATTCAGTCTTCCCTTCCCCATGTGAGGCAGACTTGGGGACCCCAAAAGAAGCTCTTCTTCCTAAACTGTTCCTCCTCATGGTTCCCCTGGAGTTGGGAGGACACTAGGAGGAGGCAGAGAGGCGGTGTGTGTGTGTGTGTGTGTGTGTGTGTGTGTGTGTGTGTTGAGGAAGACCTACAATTTGGAAACAGGTTGTGGGTGGGAACTTGTGGCAGGATATGGCAGTAATTGACTTAAATTGCTGCCCTGCTGTCTGTTTGCACCTCACATCTCTTGCGAGGCTCCCAAATACTGCCAAGGGCACAGGGGTGGTGGAAAGACTCTCGGTGAGGAAGACAGTTCAGGCCAATTCCCTCTTTCCTCTTTCCTCCACTCCCAGGAGACTCTCTAGGTAAGTCCCTGGGCCACCCTGGCTAGGTCTTGCTGGGCTGGGACAACGTTGAGGCCAGCCATTGATTGGATTCCTGGCTGCCTCTTAAAGGCTTGCCCTACTCAGCAAAAAATGCTGAGTTTTACTGCTGTTCATGGCTTCCAGATTCGGCAGCTGTTACTTTTCCAAGGTAAGAGGCAGCCATTCGCTGCCGTTCAGCTCTCAGAAGCAAGGCTAGGGGAGGATAAGGGCTGAGAAGCTGGGACAGAGCCTCTTATCTGGCTAGAAAGGGGTTGCTTAAAAGATCTTTTGGGAAAATAAAACTAGAAATATACTTGTCTTAAGAATTATTGATATATATGTACATATGTATCTTCTGGGGAGAAATAAAAGCAAACATGTGTTGGCAGGAACCTGCCCTGACGGGTGGGTGCGGGTGCTACCTGCAAGCACTTGCAGACACCCTGTTCTCTGGCCAGAGGCTGATTCCTGAAACTGAAGCCTTCCTAGGGCTCCAAGGCGTCTGTTCCAGAAACTCACATCAGACCAGGGCTCCCAAGTTCATTCTGGGTGGGAGTGTGAGGCAGAGGAGGAGATCCCACGTAAGGAGCTGCTCACATTTTCTCTCTTTCAAGCCATAGACAATCAAACCTGGAAGGACCATTAAAGAGCAGACAGGCAGGGCTCTGTGGCCAAGAGAGGGAAGGAGAATTCTCCAATCTTTTCTAGGGAGTTAGTGGGATGCCCAGGGCTAGACCCTGTGCTGCCTGCCACCCAGATCAGTGCCATGCTGCCCAGGGACTGTATCTTGCTCCTCACCCCTATCCTGCCACTGTGCTCCCACTCAAGACAATCGCCCTCTTCCCTCATCAAACTTCTCTTTTCAGAGATGCATTTCAAAGCGATTCCTTCTGGAAATGTAATCCTGGGGAGAAAGGGTCTAATGCCTCAATCAGTCTCCTCACTAGACACACACACACACTCTCTCTCTCTCTCTCTCTCTCTCTCTCTCTCTCTCTCTCTCTCTCTCTCTCTCTCTCTCTCTCTCCTGCCTTCAGAGAATTGCACACAGGCAGGGGTCCAATACTGGATATGATTGTAGAGAATCCGGACTGTATCTGAGCTCTTTATTAAGGCATGGTTGCTTTCCATAGAGCCAGGTGTATATACCCATCCACTGATGCAAATACTTGAAGCAAATTAATGCCTTTATATTATTGAGAATCTTGCCCTTAAGCTTATTATACATCTCCCAGTCACGGGACCTGTGTGGGCACAGATGCACTCATACAGGCGTGCACACACAGATCCAGAAACCTCTCCTACTTGTTGTATTCTCCCAGAGGGAATTGCAGCCTCCGCACCAAACCCTGTTCCCCTCTGAAAAGGCTTCACCCAACAGGAAGACTGGGACTCATGGTCAGAGAGGAGAAATATAAAGGCCTATGGAAGATAGGCTTTTGAGAAGTCAGAATCAGGCCTTCACAGAAATAGGTACCCAGACTCTGAGATGAGTGTTTGGGGCGCGGGGGGGGGGGGGGGGGGGGGGGGGGGTGGGTGCAGGCAAGCACTGAGGGAGAAAATGTGAGGGTTTCAGGACCATCTGCAATAATGCCTTTTCCACACAGGTTTTTCCGGGGCTGGATGGCACTTTGGTTCCCAGAAGGGGGAGCTGTGACTCCATTTCAGCCAAGGAAAAGCAGCTCAGAGATTCCAAATCAGTTCCTGGGCCCCTATTGAGTTTAGATGGTCCAGCTGAGGCTGCAATGAATTTATTTGAAACACTACAGGTGGGGACCTTAAAAACACCCTCCCCTGCTCAGTCCAGATAAAACATCTTGGGCTTGCAAGAGTTTGTGTTATTGACCACAAAGTCCTCTGTTTGTATGGAAAAGGTCTTTCTTTGCCCAAGGGGCCTCCAGGTGTGTGAAGACACATTTTGTGATCTGCATCCTCTAGTTTGTCCCCTCCCAATCCCTTAGACTAAATCATCAGCACATATTCCCTGAACAGGCCACTAAGGTTAGACATATCCTTCCCTTCTCTCCCTGCATCACACTTGCTAAATTCCAAAGATTAACCAATTGACCAGTGAAACCTTGCAAATCATGGTTAAGGACAAGATAGAAGTCATGGTTAAGGACAAGGTAGGGGTCATGGGAAAAGGATAAGCCTTCGAAAGTAATTCCCCAAATAACCCCTCATTGTTTTCCACTGTAATCCTTCTGCTAGGAATACCTTTATCTTCTTTCCTCCATTTCCCAACATCTACTTCTACTAATCCTACCCACATTTCAACATCCAGCTCAAATGACCTTTCCAAGAGATCTTCCCAAAGTCTTATTTTGGGATTAATCTCTTTCTCCCAGGTTCTTTCACAGAATTGTCTCTGAAACTCCATTTTAACTGTGTCTCTGTTTGCCTTGCTTTATAGCTCTGTGGGTATATGTCTATCTTGTCCTCTTCCATATGGTCTTCTAAGGAGCCTATTTTTTTTTTTAAATCCCCAAGAACCGACACATAATAGTTGCTTTATAAATATTTGCTATTGCTATTTTTCAGTCTCAACAGAAGCTATAATCCCTCTCTCTCTCTCTCTCTCTCTCTCTCTCTCTCTCTCTCTCTCTCTCTCTCTCTCTCTCTCTCTCTCTCTCTCTCTCTCTCTGCTTCATATTCACTCAAAGCAATGCAATCATGGCTTTAAAATTGTGTCACTATGCCCACAACACAGGGATGGCAATGATGATACAGAAGGTAAAATTCTGTACTGCTTAAAGTGAACATTACCCTACTGTGTTCTACGGTCTTTAGTTTTGTTCTCATTATAATCTTTCTTCTCACCCAGTGTGGCAGATACAACTCCCTTTTCACAAGAGGACAGTGAACTCATGCTGGCTAGTCCCTGGCCCCCAAGGTCACATAACCAACAGAGATAGGATTGGAGCCTAATTCTTACTTCAGCATCTCCACTCTTTCCAGCCTACCACTGACTTAATGATAACCACTTTAATGACAAACAGGATTGGGTTGTTCAATAGATGCTAGGAATAGTGAGGGGCTTCTTATTACAGTACTCTTTGAAATTGATATTATGGGGGAGTCAGGGAGCCATTGGATCAAAGAATCTGTCTTTTCTGGTTTCTCAGTAACCAATCGTTCTTCCTGATTCAAGAAGCAGGAATCCTTTTTGTAATACCCTTAACACATGGACAATTAGTCTCATTTTTAGTACTTTTAGCAACAGCAAACCCATTACCACACAAACCGGCCTGTGTTATATATAAAGAGCTTTATTGGAACCTTGACCCTAAGCCTGTCTTCTAAGTCTGTGAAGTCATACAGCACAAATATAATTCTCTCCTAATAATCCACTCTTCATATGCTATGGAAGCATGATCATATCACCACCGGCATTCTCTTTTAGATTCCATTTCATAGCCTCATCTTCTGCAACATTTGTTTGGGTCCTCACCAAGCTAGAAGTTGTCTTATGGACATTATCAAGTTAATCTGACTTGTAAGAGTTAGAAGCCACAAAAAGGGAGAGGGTGACCTGAAATTGAGAAAAGATTACAAAGGGTAATTGATTCACTCATTTATTCAACATTTATAGGGTGCCCACTATTTTTCAATCTTTGCTCTAGGTTAATACTGTGAGATAGAACTTTCTGTAATAATGGATATGTTCTCAGGGCTGCCCAATATGACAGCCATTAACCACATGTGATTACTGAGCACTGAAATGTGGCTGTATTACTGATAAACTGCATTTTTAATCTTATTGACTTAATTTTATTATAATTTAAATGTTCTATGTGGCTCATGACTGCTGTTAGTGAACAACAGAGATCCAGACATTAGAGATATATCATGGATATGGTCCTATTCTCATGGAACTCCTAGTCTAGTGGGCGAGATGGACAACTGAGTCACAAATAGATAAAATAATTTCATATAATAGTAAATGCCCTGCAAATAATAATTTGGGGCAATAGGCTAGAAAGGAATCATAACATTTGATAGGGTAGCCAGGAAAAAAACTTCTCTGAGGGGGTGATGTTGTATCTGAGCTCTAAATAGAAGGAACCAGCCCTGTGAGTATGTGGGGAAAGGATATGAGAGGTGGAGACAAGAACAGAGATGAAGTCACTAAATGGGGGTAAGCTTAGGAAATCTGAGGGGTAGTGTGATTGAGCTTTTGTGTTATGAGATAAAAATAAGAAAGGTAGGCAGGGGCCAGATCACAAGATGAGGCCTTATACAAGATGAGGGGATGAAAATTAAGACATCTCCCCCTTGGATTCTCTCCTTTTGGGAAGCAGATAGTCTGAGGACTTAGCTGAGCAGGGTTTGGAGGGTGATAGAAGATCACAATCAAATTCTCTCAATGGCTTTTCACAGTGTCCATATTTCATCAGTCGTTTCAATGAACTTTTCTAATCTTCATCTCTAGTCCTGCTCTGAATGCTGCTACATACTTTTGAAATACCTAACTCTAAGAGGGAAGGTGGGGGGAGAAGATGGGGGAGAGGAGATGGATAGGAAATGAGGAAGGGAATGAATACCTGGTGAGAAGGTAATTGAAATGAAATCTGGTGAAAAAGGATGAAAGCTGTTTGGATCAGCAGATATTTATTGCATATCTTGTCTGGGAAAGGCCTTGAACACAGTGACTTGCAGGTATAGTGATGAATCCTGCTAGGTGCTGGCAGTCTAATAGAGGAGATCTGCACATTTGTAAATAATTATCATTCATGGTCGACTGGTAATTGTTATTTCTGAAGTTCTCTGAGAGTTTGGGGAAGTGGAAGATTAGACAGAATTACAGAGGTGGTGATGGTGAGGAGGAGGAGGAGGGAGGCCAAGACTATAAGGTCTTAGAGATCAGAGACTATATCTTTCCATTTTATATTCATATTCATTCTAACTGTCATATAATAGGAGAACAGGGACTCAGAGCACCTGATTCTAGTCCTGGCTTCTACCACTCTTTATCTGGGCCATCTTCCAAACATAACTACCCCCCTTCCTGGGCTTGCCTTTTGCAAAATTGAGAAGGACCAAGCTGTGGCCTATCTCGGAAGCGGTTTGCTAAGTTTTTTTGGAAATGTTGTATGACGACATGCTTGTAAAAGCAGAGAGAGACACTCACAATGGCCATGCTTCATCGTAAGAGTTAGATGCCTGCTCTGAAAGGAGCCAATCTTAAAGAAGTCATAGCTCAGGGCACATACTCTGGCTCAAGACAGGGTGGCCGAGGGGGATGGGTGTGCTGCTATGGTAACTCTTACCATCAGATTGATAGAGTGGTAGCTTGAAAACCACCGTCCTTCTGGAACACAGTAGTCTAAAAAGGCTGCCTAGAAATCCGTAGACAGTCCTTGCTACTGAGGGGGCAAAGAAGACAATTAAGAAGATAATGAGGCTGAGGAAAAGTGAGATTAATTTCCTTTTTTAAAATATGAGGGTGAAGGGGATCTTTGTCTCTCAAAGGAACTATCTTTTAGAAATTGCAGATGGACTTAAGAAGAATAGACTAAATAGACCACGTGTGTGAAAGTTACGGGTGGTAAATTACCTGGCCTGTCTGCTCTCCAGCGGAGGACACACAGGGAATAGAGAGAGCCTGGTGAGGACTCAGAATATATCATTCTGAACAAACCCCGTTCTCCGTTGGCAGAGATTTTTCTCCCGGGTGCAGAGCTGCATGCCACGATGCTGGGACCATCTTGGGAACAGCTAAGAGATTGTCTTCCCCAAGAATGCGCAGGTAGATTCATAAGGCAATTAGCAAAGCATCACTTTTGTGTAAACTGCTAAGGTTGAAGCAGCAGGGGTCCAAGTAAATGACCCATCTGAACAGCTAGAACCTTTTGTGAGAGTTAGCCTTTTCTGAGATATAATTTATCTTGCCGTTGATGAACCAGTGGGAACTTCTGGGAGAAATCAGGGATCCTGGAGTGATGCAGAGCAGCCGAATCACTGATCACAAGCTGCTCTGGGTGGACAAGGAGCCAGCATCTGGGATATGATTGCATTTCAAAGGACTCACACCTCCAAGCGGTCAATTCTTAGTCTCCATTCCAAGGATATGTGGTCCACAAACTGGTGGACTATGGGATTCTAGAGACCCTGAGACCCTGAGATACACCAGAAAGAGCCCTCAGAGAACTGTGGCACACATCTGCTTTAAGTCCCTTTCAGTCTACTTGTTCTTAGATAAGCTGCATTTCTGGTGGAATTTGATGGGCTCTGAGTTTATGGCCACATCAAAGGGGGAGAATCGACAAGGTGCCTTGGCTGGCATTTATAAACATCTGCATAGGGACCATTAAAACAATAAAACCAGTGTTTTGGCATGTTTAGAAATGTAGGGGAGGTGGTAATACAGTTTTTCTGCTGGGACAGATTTTGGAGGGACGACCCTTTGAGATAAAGTGGTTCTCACCAAATGCCATCGCCAGAGACGGCGAGGCAAGGAGGGCTGAGCAGGGTTGTAAGAATTTTATCCTGAATGCACGTCAACAGGACAGCCTCATTCAAACCCCAGTGAAGCCTTCCACATGATCCTGAAACCATTACCTGATCAGCCACAGTTTCACCTGCCCTGTCTCCCACATTCCTGGCAGTGAGGATTACAGACGTAGGCAGAACATAGGATAGGATGTGAGGAGGTTCTGGAAGGATCTTCTTCCCCAATATTTAGAGATGGCTGAAATGCCACAATTTTAAAACCCTCCTCTGGAGTGGCAAAGCGAATGCACCTACCATGTCGTACATTTTTTGTGCCCCAGTGTCAGCCCCTCAAAGAGGACCTCCCTGGCCACCTGCATCTCTATTATGCTCATCTGACTGGTGTGTGTTTATCTATTTATCTTCTCCCTTACCTGAGTATCAGCGCCAAGGAGGCAGGGACAAGTCAGTGCCAATCACTGCTGTATTTCCAGCTCCTAGAACAGTGTCTGGCACAAAATAAGTGTTCAATAAACAATGTTTGCTTGTTTTTCAATGAAAGAACCAAAATCACATTTCATAAATGTTTGTGTTTGATTCAGGTTTCCACCAATGCCACATAAGAGTATCTTTTTCCTTTGCATTCTTGCCAAGACTGAAACCTGACATTAAACAAAAAAGAAGCAAACAAAAACCCCAAAAATGAAAAGAAAAAACAACAACAACACAACATGCAACCTGTTAATGCTATCTGGCACCACATTGTTGTTTTCATTTTTTATTGTTAGTAAAATTGAGTTTTTTGAGGTTTTTATTGTCTTAGGTCAATATTTTTAGCTGGAAACCCCACCCCCAGATCACATTTGTATAGTAGATGATCTTATGATCATATCTGCACTCAAGTTCCACTAATAGGGAAGAGGAACTCTGCCATGAACCTTTCCCCTATATCTGTTTTTCTTCTCCTTCCTACCTATTCTTAACCCCATTCAATATTCCTTTCTTTATACATACCTGTGCATATATGTGTGCATATGTATTTAGAGAAACATCACACATACATTCATATATATGTATATACTATATATGTTTTTCTTTCCTTGTAACATCTGGCTGTCACAATTCGTGCCATCCACCTCCACCTTGCTTCTTCATAAGCTGCTTTTAAAATTGCTCCCGTTACAGAGGTGCCTTTGGTGATCCCATTCCCAAGGAAAATAAGATCTTAGCTCTGGCCCAGAGTTAGAACAACTGGTCCTCGCCTCAGCAGCACTTGAACCTCCCCAGCTTTAAGGCACAAATAAACACACAAAGCTAAGGTTTGCTGCCGAGGCACTGTGAAGTTAAATCACTATTTTAAGAGACTATGAAGCTGGCAGCTAGGAAGCACTGGAAGAGGGGAAGGTATTCATGGTGTTGGCAGATAAAGGAGAGAAAAGAAAATTCAGGTCTTAAAGAGATTTAAGAAGCCGCCCTGCAGTGGCGCCATTTATAACATCCCCTGAAAGGTGTAAGATAGATGCCTTTCTCATTTAGATGCACAGAAGACCGGGACGCAGGGCATGGCCTGAGTGACAGAATGGTGGAAGATTTGCAACCATGGACCTGACCTAAGACAATATAAACCCAGCAGCAATAATCAGCCTTGATTTTGGGAGGCCACCAAGCTGCTAAGAGCTGGACTGATGCCTCCGAGAGGTGGATGGCAGGAGGGCAGTTCAATGAAAGAACGTTATGTCCAGTGTCTGATGATATGGGTTGAAGACCTACTGCTATCATTTATTGTATAACTTGGAGCAAATCCTGTCACCCCTGAGCCACAAGGTCCTCGTTGGGAAAATGGAGAGGATGATTCCGACTTCACAGTGTGGCAGTAAAGGGTAGATGATATAAAGCACGTTAAGGCATGCAAGCACTTGGTACAATAAATGGTAACAGTGAGGAAGAGGGGAATCGTGAGGGGAAGGATGATAAACACAGTTCACACAGAGGGAGCAGCAGGCTATGCTGTCAATCAGCCGTTTTCCCTGTGCACTTCCTGAATCCACTGCTCTTACAGATTAGAGCACCAAATCGAGAGCTACAGTGACATAGGCTGCAAAGGGCTAGGGTGCGAGAACCAGCTCAGATACTGTTGGATCTTAAAGAGAAAATGGTTTATGCCTAAAAAATGAGAGACAGTTAAACTGGACTCTGAGGAAGATAACTTTCAGCTCCAATGGCTGACGATCCTGTCTCTCTTTGGTTGCTGACCCATGGGAATACAGAGAGTAAAGACATCTGCCTCAGTTACTTAACATCTTTCTGAGCCTTTTCCTACTTTTAATCTCTCCCCTGATTACTGGTCTCATGTTGCCATATAAGGGGACAAGGGATTGTTAAAAGCAAGTTTCCTTGCAAGGTAGTGCCTTGAACCTGGTAATGATCTCTTTCCTACAAGACATTTCCAGTTGGAAAACATACCTGGGGTCACGGGCAACATTTCATTGCATGCAACAGAGTGTGATAATAATAAAAAAGTAATAACAGTTAACATTTATATAATGTTGGTGACCTGCCAGGCATTGTTCGGAGCACCGGTCATATAGACTCATTAAATTCCCACAATACCTCTTTGAGGAGTTGCTGTTGTCACCCTCATTTTATAGATTAGGAGACTGGCACAGGAACATCAGGTAATCCGGCCAAGGACGCAGAGCTCGCCAGCGGCAGAGCTGGCACCCAAACTTGAGCGTCCCAGCTTTCAACCACGCTTTCAGGTCAGACAGAAAGAGTCCACATCTTTGGCACATCGCTGATTAGGATGTGGACTTGGACACATGGAATCCCTGTCCTGAGCCTTGGTTTCCTCACCTCTAGATTGGGAGGTGCAGCCTGTGCATGAACTTGTTGAGAATATTCAACAAGTCAGTGAAAGTGGTCGTAGAGGAGCACATTTATACATTGGAGAGAGGGATGCTGATAGAGAACACGTTCTGGAAAACGGGGCTAAAGGCAATACCTCCCTGACAGTCTTGCTGTGAGAATGAATGTCACATATATACAGCATATAGCAACATGCCCCATATATGTTAAGTGCTCAATAAATGATTCTTAGGGCTTTTATCGACATGGACATATATTTGTACAAAATACTATGAACTTGTTGAGAATATACTATTTTATAAGATGCACTTACTATTTGGGGTAGGTTTAGGAGGGAATTGAGTCTCCCTTTTATGCTTACCTGTATTTCCTAATATTTCTCTAATGAATGTGTGTTACTTGGGTAAATAACATTTTAAGGAGTAGAATTTGGGGCATCAGTGAGCCACTGTGAGATCATACGAAATAGCTGGTGTTGGAATTGGAGCCACAGCATGTTAGGGAGCAGAGATGAGGTCTGTGGGTGTGAGCCAGGAAGGTAGGTGGAGGAAGGGCATTCCATGCAGAGCGTGTGAGAGGGAATAGTTCCATGTGACTGGAGGGCATGTGAAGGGCTGGACAATATAAAGCCTTGGGACTCATAATAAGTAACCTGTGTTTAGAAAATGGTTGCTAGCTGTTAAGAAAATGCTTGACTCTATTGGATCTGGGATTAAGGAAGATGAGAAGGTGGGGAGGGGCGATCTGGTGGCCCTTTAGCAGGTTATGGTCACAGTTCAGATGGCAGAAGCTGTCCTTCCAGACTGGGCAGTGACAGGGGAGTGGATGGACTAGAGAGACACTGATGTGGGACAAGGTAGAGGGAGGGTTTAAGAGGGACTTCCTTGGAGGTTATGCAACATCTAGGCCTGCTTTCTCTAAATAGTGCTTCCAAAAACAGCAGGGTCTCAATTATCTCACCCTGGGCTGTGAAATTCTTTAAAAAATGTTCTCAAAACAAAATTAAGTTTAATTTGCTTTAATTGAAAAATAAACACATGCCATGTACAGCACTCTCAGGAGGAGGAGGAAGAGCTGGGAAATGAAATGAACAGTTGGGTGTGGTAGGCCTTCCATTATTGGAAATCCTGAAAGGAGAATTGGTATTTGGCTGAAAAGATGAATTCAGAGTTAAATTCAGGGATGGGAGATGTTGGCCTTTTCTTGAGGCTTTGGTTTTTGGTTTTCTTAATCTTTTGTGAAGTTATGTGTATTATGATTAAGAGCATGTTAAGGCAACTGTGAGATAAAGGAAGGAGTAGGTACTGAGCTTGAGGTCAGAGAATTTAGATTACATGTTTTTCCTCTCATTTTAATTGTGTAATTATTGTTAAGTTGTTTTATTTGTTAGCCTCAGGCTACTCATCTGTAAAATGGAGATAACAAATCCAGCCATCATTGGATTCCAAGGAGGACTATATAAATATTTTACATGGAAATTCTAATGTACTATTAAGAGATGATAGAAATAGAGGAGGAGGATGAATGAGGAGAAGAAATAAGAAAAAAAAAAGTGAAGGAAGGTTAGAAAGAGGTATGGGAAAGAAAGAAGGGGGCAAGCACTGTGTCTAATTGCCTCATCCCATTACTCAATAATTATTGAGCGCCTTCTAGATTGTATTGACAAAGGAGATGAAATGGCAAGCAACAGCTGAGCCTTGCCCCTGTGGCACCTATATCCTAGCAATAGATATTCTCAATCTCTAGGCCACGGAGTGGAGTTCAGGAGGAAGATGGTACTAGATCAGGTGTTTGGAAAGCCTTGAGATATATTACAGGGGCTCTTATTGGACATTTTTCTCTCTTTTCACAACCACTCTGTCTTTCCGATTCCAGTGTAGATGCTTTAACCCTTACTTAGGTTCTATTTGTGTCATGGGGAAGAGTCTGAGAAACACATTTGCACCAAGGCATTGGAATTGCAAGCTCAAGATGTCAGATTCTTATAATGTTGGTATCTGATAATCATAGTTGTAGAATTTTAATAACTATCAAAGCTTGGAATCAGAGAATCTTAGAATAATAAAAACTCAGAGTTAGAATCTTATAGAGGCATAGAATATATTATCCACAGAATATAAAAATTAAATCTTAGTACTACCAAATCTTAAAAATCACAGAATTAAAAAAAAAAATCACAGAATCATGAAATTAGAGTGTTTTAGAAGAGAATGGTATTTTATGATTATCTGGTCCACCCTCGTGCCCAGTTCATAGAAACTAATAATGTAGCATTAAAAATACAGGTGGAGTTTCTGAATATTGTACAATTTCTTGGTAGAATAATTGTTGACTTTACTGACATCTGCAGCCAACACTTACGTTAACAGAAAACTGAAGCAAGGTAGGAATGAATGACTTTGCTCACTGACCATCCCTGCTGTAATTATTCATGGGGGCCAATCTTAGCCATGCTGTCATTTTGGAAAATATTCTCCTAAATATTGGTCTCCTTTCTTTGAACTGTAAGCTCCAGGAGGTTAGTAGTCATAGATGTTTCTACATGGCTTCTATAAAGTTTCTAGAAGTGTTTTTGTATGGGGGAGGGGGCGGGGGGGGGGGGTTCCTGGTGTCCAGTCTTCCAGTTTCTTTCCTCAGAGGTTCCTCTTGCATACACATGGGGCACTCTTTGGTCTGCATCCTTGCTGATGTTTCCTCTGAAGTATTGGCTTGTTTTGCCAAGACTTTAAAAAAATTTTAACGTGGCACCCATTTAGGGTATAATAGTTTTTCTGTCCACACTCTCTCACAGGACCTCTGATTGAATGGCATAGTTTGACAAGTATAGGAAGAACCTGGTTTAAAGAAGTGTGTAGGGTGTGTAGAGCTCTTTGCTATATGTCATGGATGCTGTATGTGTGTGTGTATGTGTTTACATGTGTATATATGTGCTGCTCCTATACAGTGTGAGTTTGGGTATTTCCCCCATGAGTATGCAATTACATTAGAATGTATTCATGAATTCCTATGCGCATTCATATGTGGATAAACTTATGTAGAAAAAAATGTGCTCATGAATAGGTGAGATAGTACGTAAAAGATTATGTGGCTTTTGGCATACCTTTGTTGAGCATCTACTGTGTTTCTGACAATGAAGTAAGTGCTTTCATGGATGCTGCTACATTTGATTTTACAACTGAGTAGTCATTGTAGGCATTGCAGTTTCTACTTTGAAGATGGGTCAACTAAGGCTCTCAGAATTTTGAAGATGGGTCAACTAAGACTCTCAGAATTAAAGCGATCAGGGCTGGTATTTGAAATGGAATCCCTCTATAAAGACTTTTTTGTTTATATGTTTTTGATTTGAATATGCAGGGGTGTGACTGCAGGGTGTGTGTGTGTGTGTGTGTGTGTGTGTGTGTGTACAAGCACGTGCACGCTGATGCTCATGGATATGTGGGTAAGCATGCATTTTTTTTCACATGCATTTCTTTGTATGCATGGGTGTGTAAATATGTGGATATGTATATAGTAAACATTTTTACACCAGCTGAAACCATAATCATACAGCAAAGTAAATTATATGCCTGGTCTTGGGGGCCAGCGGAGTGTGAACGGAGTGAGCTGTAGGGGAGTGCATCTGAGAGATTGGATTTGTACCCAGGTTTTCAGCCCATGTGCTCCCCCTCCCTTGCACATCCCCTCACAATTTCCTGTGCTGGGGTTTTCTCAGGCTCCCATCTGAACCTGCATAAATCTCAGGCAGTCTGACACCCCGCCAAGCCACATAAACATTTTGAATTCACGGCACTGACACTCTAAGGGGCTGAAATGGAACTTTGAAATTCTCCTTCACTTTTAATTAAAAAAAGATTTAAGCCAACCCTGGGTTCCCGGTTCTATTTAACTGCGACTGCTTTTAACCGGTGTTGTATTTTTATTGTTGCAAATGTGACGCACCGATCCATCTTCCTTGTAACGCTTCTCCGTTTCGGCTCCATCTGTTGAAGAGAAAACATTTGCAGAAATCTCTCGGCTTCTCTCCAGGGGCTGGAACTTCAGTTGTAGCAAGGAACGCAGTGCAGGAAATGGGGTTGGCCATCAAATGACATCAGGAAATTGGAAAAATCTGTTTGAGATATCTTTTTGATTTTCATTTATTTGCCCAAACCCAAGGTTCTCCCAAATACCCAACCGGTGCCAGCCTGTTCCCCTGTGTATGCTGGCCACCCCACATTTAGTTGTTGTTTTTCTCATTCTTCTTTTGCAGTGGAAACATAATTTCTGATCTCATTTTTGTTTGTTCCCTATTCTAACCTAGATCCTACGTAATTTTTGTAATAAAATATTAATAAGTCCTTAATAAGGACAGTGTTTGTTATGGAAGGGAAATTGGACTAGGCATTCGAGGACTAGAATTCAAGTCCTTATTTTGCCATGTTTGAACCTGGCAAATCACTCAAAACTGAGTCAGCATTTCCTGGGAAAGCCCCAGGATGTTGGGAGAATCAAATATTGTAGTTTCACCAAAACCCAAATTCTCTGTGAAGTGTGGAGTGCTGCACTCATACTACCCATATCTACTCCTGTTTCTTTGTTTGTTTGTTTGTTTGTTGGTTCTTTCATTTAGTTATTTATTTGTGGGAGGTAGCTGGATGAGCGCCATGCAACCAGGTCCTGCTCTGGAGTGGCTGATGATGTGTGAATGAGGCGAGTCCATAAGCTTCAGAAGCCCACGTGTATGACAGTATGAGAAGCATTGGCATGGAGGCATGCATAGGCTGTGGTTTCCTCTTCCTGAGAGACCACAGGATTCTTCAATATTCAATTCAGGGGATTATTAGGTTTGGCATGGGGACAGGATAGGAGAGCATTCTGGGCAGAGGGATTGGCTTGGGAGAATGTGACAGAGGGGTAACACAGATTGGGACATACAGAAAACATCTGCAGGGAATTCACAAAGCAAAGGCAGAGATGCTGGGAAGAGGCGTGGCTTATCATGGGGTAAGGTGACACCAGCTACTAGTACTGGTTGACATTCAGAGGTGGGAGGGAGCCATCATAGATGTAATCAAGGAAGTAACCCAATCTGTTATGGTGATTTATATTAAAAAATGTGTATTTGGTCTGCATCCTTCTTTCTGGCACAGAACTTTGAAAACTCTTGGGATTTTGTAAGTGATGAGAGAGATAAAGGTGTCTTTTGTTATGTTAATGAATAGTTTTCAGAAAAAACGGGTTGGTGCTGGTTGCCAGTGAGCCAACCTCTGATGAAGGGGTGGAACTCTGAGCTCCACCTGGGAAGGGAGAGAGGCAGCAGGTTGAATCACTCAGCAGTGGATAATGAGTGAACCAATCATGCATGTGCAATGAAGCGTCTGTAAAAACCCCAAAAGGACAGAGTTCTAAGAGCTTCCAGGCTGACAAACCCCAAAAGATGTTGGGAGGGTGGTTCGCCTGGAGAGGGAATGGTGGCTCCATGCCCTTTCCTCAGACCTTGCTCTCTGAATCTCTTCCTGAGCTCTATGCAGCTCTGGCTGTTCCTGAGTTATATCCTTTAATAATAAACCAATGATCTAGTAAGTAAACGTGTTTCCTGAGTTCTGTGAGCTTCCCTGGCTAAATAAACCCAAGGAGGGAATCTTGGGAATCTCTGATCTCTACTGGTCAGTCAGAAACACAGGGGATAGCTCAGGCTTGCAGATGGTATCTCAAGTGTTGGGGGAAGGAGGGGCATTCTTAGAGGACTGAGCCCTTAACCTATGGGATCTGCTGCTATCTCTGGGTAGATAGTGCCAGAATTGAGTTGAATTGTAGGACACCCAGCTAGTGTCCAGCATTGTTTGTGGTTGGCATAGCAGCCTCACCACCACCCTCCTCCCCATCCCACATTGAAATAGGTCTCAGCACACCAAAACAAGAAAACAATTATGATGGTTGCATTTTACCAAAAATGTTCCTATATTTACGGCAGACACTGTGTTAATGATTTACATTAATCATGCCATCAAAAGTTCAAAAAAGAAGATGGCTGTGGAAGAGGTGCCATTCTGACTGGTGTGGGAACCGAGGCTAAAGTAGTTGGCATGACATAGGCTCCACTGCTTTGAGCCCAAACCAGGCCTGCCTGCCTGTAGTGTCTGCTCTTGTTCTCTTTGCTATGCAAACTGGCATTGTGGGCATCTCTGGTTAGCTCTGGAAAGGAGCTGAGAAAAAGGGAGAGGCTGAGCAAGTAGCAGTTATGGTTACTCCTAGGGTAAGAGATTTTCTTAGAAGTCTAAAAAGAAGCCATTTTGATTGTGGAATTTCAGGTAAAATTTGCAACCTTTAAAGGGAGACATTTTGGAGCAAAGAGGAATGTGGGTAACTTCCTGGTGCACCCATAGCAAAAGATGGAAATTGGGAGGAAGTCAGGTCTTCAGGCTTCTGTTTACTAACATCCTGCACAGTGACTGTAGTGGGTTCTTAAGTCAGGAGATACTTGATTTTTCTGGATGATGTAATTGAAGCTGCCTTCCTTGGCAATTCACCAGAAACAGAACCCAAAACTGAAAGGGCCATAAAGCAACCCATACACTTCATTTTTTGTCCTGTTATTATACTTCATAGCATTAAAAAAAAAATACTTGAAGGAAGAGCCATAGAGTCATATCCTCTGTGGTCTGAAGTAACTCTGATATTTTTAGTCTCTTTCTCGATTTACAAATGCGAGGGTCCCCACTCCTTAGTTCCACCTCGGTCTATTGCCATCATCCCTGCCCATTGGACTTGCCTTTTTGTATGCCTTTTTATGCTATTCTCCTTTGGTCAAGACTTGTAGATTGATGGCACTTAAATGCTGGTCTAAAATGTGTCTAAATGTGAGGAGCAGTCTTTTATTTTGAGATTATGCCCTCCCTATTTTATGTTGCTGGGTAAAGTGTATGTTCTCTTATGAAACACTGGTAATAGTAATTGCAACTTCTGTTTAGTTAAATGACCTTTTCTAGAACAAGAATACGTTGATAACTTCATGTTGGTCCAAAAGAAATTGGTTTTATAAATTTGACTTGGCTATGGAGCTTGGAAGACTGATGCTGTTGCTATAGTCACACAGCATAAGTCTGTTTCTCATCCAGAATTCAACTCTAGAACACTACTATCATACCTTTGCATATGTTATCATCTCCTGTAATACCTTGGTAATGTCTCGCCTATGGTAGTTCATCATTAAATGTGTGATAATGTAAGTGAATCTCCCAATAATCACACATGCATTATGTCCTGGGCTGTTTGATGTAGTGAAACATACACAGTAGTGTAAGTAAATTTCAGTTTGCTATGAAGCTTAGAGTCAAGACTTCAGAGTTGAGTGAGTTAGTGGTGAAGGGCTCAGAGTCTGGAACCAGCCTGCTTATAAAGTGTGTATAATAAACACTTCATAGAATTGTTGTGAAGATTCTATGAGTTTACTGAGATTATGATGTTAGAGCAGTGCCTGATACATAGGGAATGCTTAGTAGATGGTAATCTCATCATTAAGGGTCACGTGATCGGAAATGATGGAGTTGGGAGCCCAGGTTGACTTGGATCCGAAGACCAAAGGCGTGTTCATGCCCCACAGCCTGATGGTTGAGTAAACTTGGAAGTCACTTAACATCAAGTTCAGAACTAAAAGTCAATAAGACTTTCAAGAAAGCTAGTGTGGATCAGATGGAGAAGTTGAAAAGCCTCCACGAAGAGGAATCTTAGAGGATGAGCATGGTATTGCTGAAGGAAGCAGTGAGGTGGATGGCCCCAAAGCTGATGTAACCTATGGAAAAGATGTAGAGCCATCTAGTTCCTCTTTCCAGAAATTTCTTTGAAGAAATAGTCAGATTGTTCCTTTCTCTTAAGGTGGAAGATATTGACACTATTGCATCTGATGGAACATTCTTTTTGGTAGTGATACCCCAAAATAGAATTTCCCTTCTCCTAGGCACTGACTACCCTGATGAAGACCCTTCTTCTCAGAAGGGGGCTGATGAAAAGATGAAATGAACGTTGACAGTGGAATGAAGGGAACTCAAATTGTTCAAGTGTTATTCGGGGTCTGGAATTACTATTACCAAGTGCACTTAAGACGGGATCCGTCTGGAAAAGGCTTCTGCGTGACATGCGTGGAATCAGATGTGTGTTTGTGAATATTCAATAAGACAGAGGTTGGGGCTGCGTCTGGCTCTTTGGATTTTGTTTGTTGCCAGAGATTAGGCTGCCATCTGGATAATACCTTGCTCCAAGATGTTGCATAGATTCTTGCTGATTTTCAACAAAGTTGGTCAACAGTTCTTTTTTGTTTATTTTTGTGCAGAGAGGAAATAAATGCTGGAACATGACGGTTATGAGAGGAGACTGTGGGATGGAGGCAGGAAGTCTAGGCTCTGTTTGTTATGTGCTTGGGGGATCTTGATAAGCCACAGCAGGGGCTGAGTTTAAAAAAAAAAATGAGGCATGAGCAGAGGCTGCTGAAAGGATCATCTGATTGAGAACCCCTTTTAGGAAAAGAAAGCCATCTGCACAGTTGTATGGTGGCTGTGGCATTTGAGGTTGAATGTGTGGTGAGAAAGTGGGAGGTGGGGGTTTGTTCAAAACCTCAGCACTGGGGATCAGGTCAGCATTGTAACTAGAGCATCTTGGAAGTCCATATGTATGTTCAGACATTCACCAGTTTACAGCGAGCCTGCACGGAAAGGCTCCTCTTTGTGCAAGAGACTGTGGTGAAAAAAATACCTTCCTGTCTGGAGTTGGATCACCGATAAATATAAATCATACACCTACTGTGTGCTAAGTGCTGGTGATAAAAGTGGGCAAGACAGTACGACTTTTATTTTTAAGGAGTTTACAGTTCTAGAGAAAGATAAATATTAACCAGATAATACTATAGAGAATACTATTAGAGTGCTAGAATGTGAACACGTGTGTATATATATATATATATATTCCAAATAATAATAATAATAATAGTAATAATAATGTATATATATTAAGCATTTGCTATGTGCGAGGCACAGTACTAAAACATTTTGTATGTACTGTCTCAACTCATTTTCCATGCCTCCTTCTGA